>NW_027141899.1:767152-1093228 GCF_036365525.1 Heterodontus francisci
TAGAATGTTCAGAGGATCAGGATGATAGCAATTGACTGAAACAGGACATAGATAATTGGAATGGACAGAGGATCAGGATGATAGTAATTGACTGAAACAGGACACCGATAATTAGAATGTTCAGAGAATCAGGATGATAGTAATTGACTGAAACAGGACATAGATAATTAGAATGGACAGAGGATCAGGATGACAGTAATTGACTGAAACAGTACATAGATAATTAGAATGTTCAGAGGATCAGGATGATAGTAATTGACTGAAACAGGACATAGATAATTAGAATGTTCAGAGGATCAGGATGATAGTAATTGACTGAAACAGTACATAGATAATTAGAATGGACAGAGGATCAGGATGATAGTAATTGACTGAAACAGGACATAGATAATTAGAATGGACAGAGAGTCAGGATGATAGTAATTGACTGAAACAGGACATAGATAATTAGAATGGACAGAGGATCAGGATGATAGTAATTGACTGAAACAGGACATAGATAATTAGAATGTTCAGAGGATCAGGATGACAGTAATTGACTGAAACAGTACATAGATAATTAGAATGTTCAGAGGATCAGGATGATAGTAATTGACTGAAACAGGACATAGATAATTAGAATGTTCAGAGGATCAGGATGACAGTAATTGACTGAAACAGTACATAGATAATTAGAATGTTCAGAGGATCAGGATGATAGTAATTGACTGAAACAGGACATAGATAATTAGAATGTTCAGAGGATCAGGATGATAGTAATTGACTGAAACAGGACATAGATAATTAGAATGTTCAGAGGATCAGGATGACAGTAATTGACTGAAACAGTGCATAGATAATTAGAATGTTCAGAGGATCAGGATGATAGTAATTGACTGAAACAGGACATAGATAATTCGAATGTTCAGAGGATCAGGATGATAGTAATTGACTGAAACAGTACATAGATAATTAGAATGGACAGAGGATCAGGATGATAGTAATTGACTGAAACAGGACATAGATAATTAGAATGTACAGAGTGTCAGGATGATAGTAATTGACTGAAACAGGACATAGATAATTAGAATGGACAGAGGATCAGGATGATAGTAATTGACTGAAACAGGACATAGATAATTAGAATAGACAGAGGATCAGGATGATAGTAATTGACTGAAACAGGACATAGATAATTAGAATGTTCAGAGGATCAGGATGATAGTAATTGACTGAAACAGTACATAGATAATTAGAATGGACAGAGGATCAGGATGATAGTAATTGACTGAAACAGGACATAGATAGTTAGAATGGACAGAGAGTCAGGATGATAGTAATTGACTGAAACAGGACATAGATAATTAGAATGTTCAGAGGATCAGGATGATAGTAATTGACTGAAACAGGACATAGATAATTAGAATAGACAGAGGATCAGGATGATAGTAATTGACTGAAACAGGACATAGATAATTAGAATGTTCAGAGGATCAGGATGATAGTAATTGACTGAAACAGGACATAGATAATTAGAATGTTCAGAGGATCAGGATGATAGTAATTGACTGAAACAGGACATAGATAATTAGAATGTTCAGAGGATCAGGATGATAGTAATTGACTGAAACAGGACATAGATAATTAGAATAGACAGAGGATCAGGATGATAGTAATTGACTGAAACAGGACATAGATAATTAGAATGTTCAGAGGATCAGGATGATAGTAATTGACTGAAACAGGACATAGATAATTAGAATGTTCAGAGGATCAGGATGATAGTAATTGACTGAAACAGGACATAGATAATTAGAATGTTCAGAGGATCAGGATGATAGTAATTGACTGAAACAGGACATAGATAATTAGAATGTTCAGAGGATCAGGATGATAGTAATTGACTGAAACAGGACTTAGATAATTAGAATAGACAGAGGATCAGGATGATATTAATTGACTGAAACAGGACATAGATAATTAGAATGGACAGAGGATCAGGATGATAGTAATTGACTGAAACAGGACATAAATAATTAGAATGTTCAGAGGATCAGGATGATAGTAATTGACTGAAACAGGACATAGATAATTAGAATAGACAGAGGATCAGGATGATAGTAATTGACTGAAACAGGACATAGATAATTAGAATGGACAGAGGATCAGGATGATTGTAATTGACTGAAACAGGACATAGATAATTAGAATAGACAGAGGATCAGGATGATAGTAATTGACTGAAACTGGACATAGATAATTAGAATGGACAGAGGATCAGGATGATAGTAATTGACTGAAACAGGACATAGATAATTAGAATGTTCAGAGGATCAGGATGATAGTAATTGACTGAAACAGTACATAGATAATTAGAATGTTCCGAGGATCAGGATGATAGTAATTGACTGAAACAGGACACAGTTAATTAGAATAGACAGAGGATCAGCATGATAGTAATTGACTGAAACTGGACATAGATAATTAGAATGTTCAGAGGATCAGGATGATAGTAATTGACTGAAACAGGACATAGATAATTAGAATGTTCCGAGGATCAGGATGACAGTAATTGACTGAAACAGGACATAGATAATTAGAATAGACAGAGGATCAGGATGATAGTAATTGACTGAAACAGTAAATAGATAATTAGAATGTTCAGAGGATCAGGATGATAGTAATTGACTGAAACAGGACATAGATAATTAGAATGTTCAGAGGATCAGGATGATAGTAATTGACTGAAACAGGACATAGATAATTAGAATGTTCAGAGGATCAGGATGATAGTAATTGACTGAAACAGGACATAGATAATTAGAATGTTCCGAGGATCAGGATGATAGTAATTGACTGAAACAGGACATAGATAATTAGAATAGACAGAGGATCAGGATGATAGTAATTGACTGAAACAGGACATAGATAATTAGAATGGACAGAGGATCAGGATGATTGTAATTGACTGAAACAGGACATAGATAATTAGAATAGACAGAGGATCAGGATGATAGTAATTGACTGAAACTGGACATAGATAATTAGAATGGACAGAGGATCAGGATGATAGTAATTGACTGAAACAGGACATAGATAATTAGAATGTTCAGAGGATCAGGATGATAGTAATTGACTGAAACAGGACACAGATAATTAGAATGTTCCGAGGATCAGCATGATAGTAATTGACTGAAACTGGACATAGATAATTAGAATGTTCAGAGGATCAGGATGATAGTAATTGACTGAAACAGGACATAGATAATTAGAATGTTCCGAGGATCAGGATGACAGTAATTGACTGAAACAGGACATAGATAATTAGAATAGACAGAGGATCAGGATGATAGTAATTGACTGAAACAGTAAATAGATAATTAGAATAGACAGAGGATCAGGATGATAGTAATTGACTGAAACAGGACATAGATAATTAGAATGTTCAGAGGATCAGGATGATAGTAATTGACTGAAACAGGACATAAATAATTAGAATGTTCAGAGGATCAGGATGATAGTAATTGACTGAAACAGGACATAGATAATTAGAATGTTCCGAGGATCAGGATGATAGTAATTGACTGAAACAGGACATAGATAATTAGAATAGACAGAGGATCAGGATGATAGTAATTGACTGAAACAGTACATAGATAATTAGAATGTTCAGAGGATCAGGATGATAGTAATTGACTGAAACAGTAGATAGATAATTAGAATGTTCAGAGGATCAGGATGATAGTAATTGACTGAAACAGGACATAGATAATTAGAATGTTCAGAGGATCAGGATGATAGTAATTGTCTGAAACAGGACATAGATAATTAGAATGGACAGAGGATCAGGATGATAGTAATTGACTGAAACAGGACATAGATAATTAGAATGTTCAGAGGATCAGGATGATAGTAATTGACTGAAACAGGACATAGATAATTAGAATAGACAGAGGATCAGGTTGATAGTAATTGACTGAAACAGGACATAGATAATTAGAATGTTCAGAGGATCAGGATGATAGTAATTGACTGAAACAGGACATAGATAATTAGAATGTTCAGAGGATCAGGATGATAGTAATTGACTGAAACAGGACATAGATAATTAGAATGTTCAGAGGATCAGGATGATAGTAATTGACTGAAACAGGACATAGATAAATAGAATGTTCAGAGGATCAGGATGATAGTAATTGACTGAAACAGGACATAGATAATTAGAATAGACAGAGGATCAGGATGATAGTAATTGACTGAAACAGGACATAGATAATTAGAATGGACAGAGGATCAGGATGATTGTAATTGACTGAAACAGGACATAGATAATTAGAATAGACAGAGGATCAGGATGATAGTAATTGACTGAAACAGGACATAGGTAATTGGAATGGACAGAGGATCAGATGATAGTAATTGACTGAAACAGGACACAGATAATTAGAATGTTCAGAGGATCAGGATGATAGTAATTGACTGAAACAGGACATAGATAATTAGAATGTTCAGAGGATCAGGATGACAGTAATTGACTGAAACAGTACATAGATAATTAGAATGTTCAGAGGATCATGATGATAGTAATTGACTGAAACAGGACATAGATAATTAGAATAGACAGAGGATCAGGATGATAGTAATTGACTGAAACAGGACATAGATAATTAGAATGTTCAGAGGATCAGGATGATAGTAATTGACTGAAACAGGACATAGATAATTAGAATGTTCAGAGGATCAGGATGATAGTAATTGACTGAAACAGGACATAGATAATTAGAATGTTCAGAGGATCAGGATGATAGTAATTGACTGAAACAGGACATAGATAATTAGAATGTTCAGAGGATCAGGATGATAGTAATTGACTGAAACAGGACATAGATAATTAGAATGTTCAGAGGATCAGGATGATAGTAATTGACTGAAACAGGACATAGATAATTAGAATGTTCAGAGGATCAGGATGATAGTAATTGACTGAAACAGGACATAGATAAATAGAATAGACAGAGGATCAGGATGATAGTAATTGACTGAAACAGGACATAGATAATTAGAATGGACAGAGGATCAGGATGATTGTAATTGACTGAAACAGGACATAGATAATTAGAATAGACAGAGGATCAGGATGATAGTAATTGACTGAAACAGGACATAGATAATTGGAATGGACAGAGGATCAGATGATAGTAATTGACTGAAACAGGACACAGATAATTAGAATGTTCAGAGGATCAGGATGATAGTAATTGACTGAAACAGGACATAGATAATTAGAATGTTCAGAGGATCAGGATGACAGTAATTGACTGAAACAGTACATAGATAATTAGAATGTTCAGAGGATCATGATGATAGTAATTGACTGAAACAGGACATAGATAATTAGAATAGACAGAGGATCAGGATGATAGTAATTGACTGAAACAGGACATAGATAATTAGAATGTTCAGAGGATCAGGATGATAGTAATTGACTGAAACAGGACATAGATAATTAGAATGTTCAGAGGATCAGGATGATAGTAATTGACTGAAACAGGACATAGATAATTAGAATGTTCAGAGGATCAGGATGATAGTAATTGACTGAAACAGGACATAGATAATTAGAATGTTCAGAGGATCAGGATGATAGTAATTGACTGAAACAGGACATAGATAATTAGAATGTTCAGAGGATCAGGATGATAGTAATTGACTGAAACAGGACATAGATAATTAGAATGTTCAGAGGATCAGGATGATAGTAATTGACTGAAACAGGACATAGATAAATAGAATGTTCAGAGGATCAGGATGATAGTAATTGACTGAAACAGGACATAGATAATTAGAATAGACAGAGGATCAGGATGATAGTAATTGACTGAAACAGGACATAGATAATTAGAATGGACAGAGGATCAGGATGATTGTAATTGACTGAAACAGGACATAGATAATTAGAATAGACAGAGGATCAGGATGATAGTAATTGACTGAAACTGGACATAGATAATTGGAATGGACAGAGGATCAGATGATAGTAATTGACTGAAACAGGACACAGATAATTAGAATGTTCAGAGGATCAGGATGATAGTAATTGACTGAAACAGGACATAGATAATTAGAATGTTCAGAGGATCAGGATGACAGTAATTGACGGAAACAGTACATAGATAATTAGAATGTTCAGAGGATCAGGATGATAGTAATTGACTGAAACAGGACATAGATAATTAGAATAGACAGAGGATCAGGATGATAGTAATTGACTGAAACAGGACATAGATAATTAGAATGTTCAGAGGATCAGGATGATAGTAATTGACTGAAACAGGACATAGATAATTAGAATGTTCAGAGGATCAGGATGATAGTAATTGACTGAAACAGGACATAGATAAATAGAATAGACAGAGGATCAGGATGATAGTAATTGACTGAAACAGGACATAGATAATTAGAATGGACAGAGGATCAGGATGATTGTAATTGACTGAAACAGGACATAGATAATTAGAATAGACAGAGGATCAGGATGATAGTAATTGACTGAAACAGGACATAGATAATTGGAATGGACAGAGGATCAGATGATAGTAATTGACTGAAACAGGACACAGATAATTAGAATGTTCAGAGGATCAGGATGATAGTAATTGACTGAAACAGGACATAGATAATTAGAATGTTCAGAGGATCAGGATGACAGTAATTGACTGAAACAGTACATAGATAATTAGAATGTTCAGAGGATCATGATGATAGTAATTGACTGAAACAGGACATAGATAATTAGAATAGACAGAGGATCAGGATGATAGTAATTGACTGAAACAGGACATAGATAATTAGAATGTTCAGAGGATCAGGATGATAGTAATTGACTGAAACAGGACATAGATAATTAGAATGTTCAGAGGATCAGGATGATAGTAATTGACTGAAACAGGACATAGATAATTAGAATGTTCAGAGGATCAGGATGATAGTAATTGACTGAAACAGGACATAGATAATTAGAATGTTCAGAGGATCAGGATGATAGTAATTGACTGAAACAGGACATAGATAATTAGAATGTTCAGAGGATCAGGATGATAGTAATTGACTGAAACAGGACATAGATAATTAGAATGTTCAGAGGATCAGGATGATAGTAATTGACTGAAACAGGACATAGATAAATAGAATGTTCAGAGGATCAGGATGATAGTAATTGACTGAAACAGGACATAGATAATTAGAATAGACAGAGGATCAGGATGATAGTAATTGACTGAAACAGGACATAGATAATTAGAATGGACAGAGGATCAGGATGATTGTAATTGACTGAAACAGGACATAGATAATTAGAATAGACAGAGGATCAGGATGATAGTAATTGACTGAAACTGGACATAGATAATTGGAATGGACAGAGGATCAGATGATAGTAATTGACTGAAACAGGACACAGATAATTAGAATGTTCAGAGGATCAGGATGATAGTAATTGACTGAAACAGGACATAGATAATTAGAATGTTCAGAGGATCAGGATGACAGTAATTGACGGAAACAGTACATAGATAATTAGAATGTTCAGAGGATCAGGATGATAGTAATTGACTGAAACAGGACATAGATAATTAGAATAGACAGAGGATCAGGATGATAGTAATTGACTGAAACAGGACATAGATAATTAGAATGTTCAGAGGATCAGGATGATAGTAATTGACTGAAACAGGACATAGATAATTAGAATGTTCAGAGGATCAGGATGATAGTAATTGACTGAAACAGGACATAGATAATTAGAATGTTCAGAGGATCAGGATGATAGTAATTGACTGAAACAGGACATAGATAATTAGAATGGACAGAGGATCAGGATGATAGTAATTGACTGAAACAGGACATAAATAATTAGAATGTTCAGAGGATCAGGATGATAGTAATTGACTGAAACAGGACATAGATAATTAGAATGTTCAGAGGATCAGGATGATAGTAATTGACTGAAACAGGACATAGATAAATAGAATGTTCAGAGGATCAGGATGATAGTAATTGACTGAAACAGGACATAGATAATTAGAATGTTCAGAGGATCAGGATGATAGTAATTGACTGAAACAGGACATAGATAATTAGAATAGACAGAGGATCAGGATGATAGTAATTGACTGAAACAGGACATAGATAATTAGAATGGACAGAGGATCAGGATGATAGTAACTGACTGAAACAGGACATAGATAATTAGAATGTTCAGAGGATCAGGATGATAGTAATTGACTGAAACAGGACATAGATAATTAGAATGTTCAGAGGATCAGGATGATAGTAATTGACTGAAACAGGACATAGATAATTAGAATAGATAGAGGATCAGGATGATAGTAATTGACTGAAACAGGACATAGATGATTAGAATGGACAGAGGATCAGGATGATTGTAATTGACTGAAACAGGACATAGATAATTAGAATAGACAGAGGATCAGGATGATAGTAATTGACTGAAACTGGACATAGATAATTGGAATGGACAGAGGATCAGGATGATAGTAATTGACTGAAACAGGACACCGATAATTAGAATGTTCAGAGAATCAGGATGATAGTAATTGACTGAAACAGTACATAGATAATTAGAATGTTCAGAGGATCAGGATGACAGTAATTGACTGAAACAGGACATAGATAATTAGAATGTTCAGAGGATCAGGATGATAGTAATTGACTGAAACAGGACATAGATAATTGGAATGGACAGAGGATCAGGATGATAATAATTGACTGAAACAGGACACCGATAATTAGAATGTTCAGAGAATCAGGATGATAGTAATTGACTGAAACAGGACATAGATAATTAGAATGGACAGAGGATCAGGATGACAGTAATTGACTGAAACAGTACATAGATAATTAGAATGTTCAGAGGATCAGGATGATAGTAATTGACTGAAACAGGACATAGATAATTAGAATATTCAGAGGATCAGGATGATAGTAATTGACTGAAACAGTACATAGATAATTAGAATGGACAGAGGATCAGGATGATAGTAACTGACTGAAACAGGACATAGATAATTAGAATGGACAGAGAGTCAGGATGATAGTAATTGACTGAAACAGGACATAGATAATTAGAATGGACAGAGGATCAGGATGATAGTAATTGACTGAAACAGGACATAGATAATTAGAATGTTCAGAGGATCAGGATGACAGTAATTGACTGAAACAGGACATAGATAATTAGAATGTTCAGAGGATCAGGATGATAGTAATTGACTGAAACAGGACATAGATAATTAGAATGTTCAGAGGATCAGGATGACAGTAATTGACTGAAACAGTGCATAGATAATTAGAATGTTCAGAGGATCAGGATGATAGTAATTGACTGAAACAGGACATAGATAATTCGAATGTTCAGAGGATCAGGATGATAGTAATTGACTGAAACAGTACATAGATAATTAGAATGGACAGAGGATCAGGATGATAGTAATTGACTGAAACAGGACATAGATAATTAGAATGTACAGAGTGTCAGGATGATAGTAATTGACTGAAACAGGACATAGATAATTAGAATGGACAGAGGATCAGGATGATAGTAATTGACTGAAACAGGACATAGATAATTAGAATAGACAGAGGATCAGGATGATAGTAATTGACTGAAACAGGACATAGATAATTAGAATGTTCAGAGGATCAGGATGATAGTAATTGACTGAAACAGTACATAGATAATTAGAATGGACAGAGGATCAGGATGATAGTAATTGACTGAAACAGGACATAGATAGTTAGAATGGACAGAGAGTCAGGATGATAGTAATTGACTGAAACAGGACATAGATAATTAGAATGTTCAGAGGATCAGGATGATAGTAATTGACTGAAACAGGACATAGATAATTAGAATAGACAGAGGATCAGGATGATAGTAATTGACTGAAACAGGACATAGATAATTAGAATGTTCAGAGGATCAGGATGATAGTAATTGACTGAAACAGGACATAGATAATTAGAATGTTCAGAGGATCAGGATGATAGTAATTGACTGAAACAGGACATAGATAATTAGAATGTTCAGAGGATCAGGATGATAGTAATTGACTGAAACAGGACATAGATAATTAGAATAGACAGAGGATCAGGATGATAGTAATTGACTGAAACAGGACATAGATAATTAGAATGTTCAGAGGATCAGGATGATAGTAATTGACTGAAACAGGACATAGATAATTAGAATGTTCAGAGGATCAGGATGATAGTAATTGACTGAAACAGGACATAGATAATTAGAATGTTCAGAGGATCAGGATGATAGTAATTGACTGAAACAGGACATAGATAATTAGAATGTTCAGAGGATCAGGATGATAGTAATTGACTGAAACAGGACATAGATAATTAGAATAGACAGAGGATCAGGATGATATTAATTGACTGAAACAGGACATAGATAATTAGAATGGACAGAGGATCAGGTTGATAGTAATTGACTGAAACAGGACATAAATAATTAGAATGTTCAGAGGATCAGGATGATAGTAATTGACTGAAACAGGACATAGATAATTAGAATAGACAGAGGATCAGGATGATAGTAATTGACTGAAACAGGACATAGATAATTAGAATGGACAGAGGATCAGGATGATTGTAATTGACTGAAACAGGACATAGATAATTAGAATAGACAGAGGATCAGGATGATAGTAATTGACTGAAACTGGACATAGATAATTAGAATGGACAGAGGATCAGGATGATAGTAATTGACTGAAACAGGACATAGATAATTAGAATGTTCAGAGGATCAGGATGATAGTAATTGACTGAAACAGTACATAGATAATTAGAATGTTCCGAGGATCAGGATGATAGTAATTGACTGAAACAGGACACAGATAATTAGAATGTTCCGAGGATCAGCATGATAGTAATTGACTGAAACTGGACATAGATAATTAGAATGTTCAGAGGATCAGGATGATAGTAATTGACTGAAACAGGACATAGATAATTAGAATGTTCCGAGGATCAGGATGACAGTAATTGACTGAAACAGGACATAGATAATTAGAATAGACAGAGGATCAGGATGATAGTAATTGACTGAAACAGTAAATAGATAATTAGAATAGACAGAGGATCAGGATGATAGTAATTGACTGAAACAGGACATAGATAATTAGAATGTTCAGAGGATCAGGATGATAGTAATTGACTGAAACAGGACATAGATAATTAGAATGTTCAGAGGATCAGGATGATAGTAATTGACTGAAACAGGACATAGATAATTAGAATGTTCCGAGGATCAGGATGATAGTAATTGACTGAAACAGGACATAGATAATTAGAATAGACAGAGGATCAGGATGATAGTAATTGACTGAAACAGGACATAGATAATTAGAATGGACAGAGGATCAGGATGATTGTAATTGACTGAAACAGGACATAGATAATTAGAATAGACAGAGGATCAGGATGATAGTAATTGACTGAAACTGGACAGAGATAATTAGAATGGACAGAGGATCAGGATGATAGTAATTGACTGAAACAGGACATAGATAATTAGAATGTTCAGAGGATCAGGATGATAGTAATTGACTGAAACAGTACATAGATAATTAGAATGTTCCGAGGATCAGGATGATAGTAATTGACTGAAACAGGACACAGATAATTAGAATGTTCCGAGGATCAGCATGATAGTAATTGACTGAAACTGGACATAGATAATTAGAATGTTCAGAGGATCAGGATGATAGTAATTGACTGAAACAGGACATAGATAATTAGAATGTTCCGAGGATCAGGATGACAGTAATTGACTGAAACAGGACATAGATAATTAGAATAGACAGAGGATCAGGATGATAGTAATTGACTGAAACAGTAAATAGATAATTAGAATAGACAGAGGATCAGGATGATAGTAATTGACTGAAACAGGACATAGATAATTAGAATGTTCAGAGGATCAGGATGATAGTAATTGACTGAAACAGGACATAGATAATTAGAATGTTCAGAGGATCAGGATGATAGTAATTGACTGAAACAGGACATAGATAATTAGAATGTTCCGAGGATCAGGATGATAGTAATTGACTGAAACAGTACATAGATAATTAGAATGTTCAGAGGATCAGGATGATAGGAATTGACTCAAACAGGACATAGATAATTCGAATAGACAGAGGATCAGGATGATAGTAATTGACTGAAACAGTACATAGATAATTAGAATGTTCAGAGGATCAGGATGATAGTAATTGACTGAAACAGGACATAGATAATTAGAATAGACAGAGGATCAGGATGATATTAATTGACTGAAACAGGACATAGATAATTAGAATGGACAGAGGATCAGGATGATAGTAATTGACTGAAACAGGACATAGATAATTAGAATGTTCAGAGGATCAGGATGATAGTAATTGACAGAAACAGGACATAGATAATTAGAATAGACAGAGGATCAGGATGATTGTAATTGACTGAAACAGGACATAGATAATTAGATTGTTCAGAGGATCAGGATGATAGTAATTGACTGAAACAGTACATAGATAATTAGAATGTTCAGAGGATCAGGATGATAGTAATTGACTGAAACAGGTCATAGATAATTAGAATAGACAGAGGATCAGGATGATATTAATTGACTGAAACAGGACATAGATAATTAGAATGGACAGAGGATCAGGATGATAGTAATTGACTGAAACAGGACATAGATAATTAGAATGTTCAGAGGATCAGGATGATAGTAATTGACTGAAACAAGACATAGATAATTAGAATAGACAGAGGATCAGGATGATAGTAATTGACTGAAACAGGACATAGATAATTAGAATGGACAGAGGATCAGGATGATTGTAATTGACTGAAACAGGACATAGATAATTAGAATAGACAGACGATCAGGATGATAGTAATTGAATGAAACAGGACATAGATAATTAGAATGGACAGAGGATCAGGATAATAGTAATTGACTGAAACAGTACATAGTTAATGAGAATGTTCAGAGGATCAGGATGATAGTAATTGACTGAAACAGTACATAGATAATTAGAATGTTCAGAAGATCAGGATGATAGTAATTGAATGAAACAGGACATAGATAGTAAGAATGGACAGAGGATCTGGATAATAGTAATTGACTGAAACAGTACATAGATAAGGAGAATGTTCAGAGGATCAGGATGATAGTAATTGACTGAAACAGGACATAGATAATTAGAATGTTCCGAGGATCAGGATGATAGTAATTGACTGAAACACGACATAGATAATTAGAATGTTCCGAGAATCAGGATGATAGTAATTGACTGAAACAGGACATAGATAATTAGAATGTTCAGAGGATCAGGATGATAGTAATTGACTGAAACAGGACATAGATAATTAGAATGTTCCGAGGATCAGGATGACAGTAATTGACTGAAACAGGACATAGATAATTAGAATGTTCAGAGGATCAGGATGATAGTAATTGACTGAAACAGGACGGAGATAACTAGAACAGACAGAGGGTCAGGATGATAGTAATTGACTGAAACAGGACATAGATAATTAGAATGTTCAGAGGATCAGGATGATAGTAATTGACTGAAACAGGACACAGATAATTAGAATGTTCCGAGGATCAGGATGATAGTAATTGACTGAAACTGGACATAGATAATTAGAATGGACAGAGGATCAGGATGATAGTAATTGACTGAAACAGGACATAGATAATTAGAATGTTCAGAGGATCAGGATGATAGTAATTGACTGAAACAGTACATAGATAATTAGAATGTTCCGAGGATCAGGATGATAGTAATTGACTGAAACAGGGCATAGATAATTAGAATGTTCCGAGGATCAGGATGATAGTAATTGACTGAAACAGGACATAGATAATTAGAATGTTCCGAGGATCAGGATGACAGTAATTGACTGAAACAGGACATAGATAATTAGAATAGACAGAGGATCAGGATGATAGTAATTGTCTGAAACAGTAAATAGATAATTAGAATGTTCAGAGGATCAGGATGATAGGAATTGACTGAAACAGGACATAGATAATTAGAATGTTCAGAGGATCAGGATGATAGTAATTGACTGAAACAGGACATAGATAATTAGAATGTTCCGAGGATCGGGATGATAGTAATTGACTGAAACAGGACATAGATAATTAGAATGTTCAGAGGATCAGGATGATTTTAATTGACTGAAACAGGACATAGATAATTAGAATGTTCCGAGGATCAGGATGATAGTAATTGACTGAAACAGGACATAGATAATTAGAATAGACAGAGGATCAGGATGATAGTAATTGACTGAAACAGTACTTAGATAATTAGAATGTTCAGAGGATCAGGATGATAGTAATTGACTCAAACAGGACATAGATAATTCGAATAGACAGAGGATCAGGATGATAGTAATTGACTGAAACAGTACATAGATAATTAGAATGTTCAGAGGATCAGGATGATAGTAATTGACTGAAACGGGACATAGATAATTAGAATAGACAGAGGATCAGGATGATATTAATTGACTGAAACAGGACATAGATAATTAGAATGGACAGAGGATCAGGATGATAGTAATTGACTGAAACAGGACATAGATAATTAGAATGTTCAGAGGATCAGGATGATAGTAATTGACAGAAACAGGACATAGATAATTAGAATAGACAGAGGATCAGGATGATTGTAATTGACTGAAACAGGACATAGATAATTAGAATGTTCAGAGGATCAGGATGATAGTAATTGACTTAAACAGTACATAGATAATTAGAATGTTCAGAGGATCAGGATGATAGTAATTGACTGAAGCAGGACATTGATAATTAGAATAGACAGAGGATCAGGATGATATTAATTGACTGAAACAGGACATAGATAATTAGAATGGACAGAGGATCAGGATGATAGTAATTGACTGAAACAGGACATAGATAATTAGAATGTTCAGAGGATCAGGATGATAGTAATTGACTGAAACAAGACATAGATAATTCGAATAGACAGAGGATCAGGATGATAGTAATTGACTGAAACAGGACATAGATAATTAGAATGGACAGAGGAACAGGATGATTGTAATTGACTGAAACAGGACATAGATAATTAGAATAGACAGACGATCAGGATGATAGTAATTGAATGAAACAGGACATAGATAATTAGAATGGACAGAGGATCAGGATGATAGTAATTGACTGAAACAGTACATAGATAATTAGAATGTTCAGAAGATCAGGATGATAGTAATTGAATGAAACAGGACATAGATAGTAAGAATGGACAGAGGATCTGGATAATAGTAATTGACTGAAACAGTACATAGATAATGAGAATGTTCAGAGGATCAGGATGATAGTAATTGACTGAAACAGGACATAGATAATTAGAATGTTCCGAGGATCAGGATGATAGTAATTGACTGAAACAGGACATAGATAATTAGAATGTTCAGAGGATCAGGATGATAGTAATTGACTGAAACAGGACATAGATAATTAGAATGTTCAGATGATCAGGATGATAGTAATTGACTGAAACAGGACATAGATAATTAGAATGTTCCGAGGATCAGGATGACAGTAATTGACTGAAACAGGACATACATAATTAGAATGTTCAGAGGATCAGGATGATAGTAATTGACTGAAACAGGACGGAGATAATTAGAATGTTCCGAGGATCAGGATGATAGTAATTGACTGAAACAGGACATAGATAATTAGAATGTTCCGAGGATCAGGATGATAGTAATTGACTGAAACTGGACATAGATAATTAGAATGTTCAGAGGATCAGGATGATAGTAATTAACTGAAACAGTACATAGATAATTAGAATGTTCCGAGGATCAGGATGATAGTAATTGACTGAAGCAGGGCATGGATAATTAGAATGTACCGAGGATCAGGATGATAGTAATTGACTGAAACAGGACATAGATAATTAGAATGTTCCGAGGATCAGGATGACAGTAATTGACTGAAACAGGACATAGATAATTAGAATAGACAGAGGATCAGGATGATAGTAATTGACTGAAACAGTAAATAGATAATTAGAATGTTCAGAGGATCAGGATGATAGGAATTGACTGAAACAGGACATAGATAATTAGAATGTTCAGAGGATCAGGATGATAGTAATTGACTGAAACAGGACATAGATAATTATAATGGACAGAGGATCAGGATGATAGTAATTGACTGAAACAGGACATAGATAATTAGCATGTTCAGAGGATCAGGATGATAGTAATTGACTGAAACAGGACATAGATAATTAGAATGTTCCGAGGATCAGGATGATAGTAATTGACTGAAACAGGACATAGATAATTAGAATAGACAGAGGATCAGGATGATAGTAATTGACTGAAACAGTACATAGATAATTAGAATGTTCAGAGGATCAGGATGATAGTAATTGACACAAACAGGACATAGATAATTCGAATAGACAGAGGATCAGGATGATAGTAATTGACTGAAACAGTACATAGATAATTAGAATGTTCAGAGGATCAGGATGATAGTAATTGACTGAAACAGTACATAGATAATTAGAATGTTCAGAGGATCAGGATGATAGTAATTGACTGAAACAGTACATAGATAATTAGAATGTTCAGAGGATCAGGATGATAGTAATTGACAGAAACAGGACATAGATAATTAGAATGGACAGAGGTTCAGGATGATAGTAATTGACTGAAACAGGACATAGATAATTAGAATGTTCAGAGGATCAGGATGATAGTAATTGACAGAAACAGGACATAGATAATTAGAATAGACAGAGGATCAGTTTGATTGTAATTGACTGAAACAGGACATAGATAATTAGAATGTTCAGAGGATCAGGATGATAGTAATTACTGAAACAGTACATAGATAATTAGAATGTTCAGAGGATCAGTATGATAGTAATTGACTGAAAAAGGACATAGATAATTAGAATGTTCAGAGGATCAGGATGATATTAATTGACTGAAACAGGACATAGATAATTAGAATGGACAGAGGATCAGGATGATAGTAATTGACTGAAACAGGACCCAGATAATTAGAATGTTCAGAGGATCAGGATGATAGTAATTGACTGAAACAAGACTTAGATAATTAGAATAGACAGACGATCAGGATGATAGTAATTGACGGAAACAGGACATAGATAATTAGAATGGACAGAGGATCAGGATGATTGTAATTGACTGAAACAGAACATAGATAATTAGAATAGACAGACGATCAGGATGATAGTAATTGAATGAAACAGGACATAGATAATTAGAATGGACAGAGGATCAGGATAATAGTAATTGACTGAAACAGTACATAGATAATGAGAATGTTCCGAGGATCAGGATGATAGTAATTGACTGAAACAGTACATAGATAAATAGAATGTTCAGAAGATCAGGATGATAGTAATTGAATGAAACAGGACATAGATAGTAAGAATGGACAGAGGATCTGGATAATAGTAATTAACTGAAACAGTACATAGATAATGAGAATGTTCAGAGGATCAGGATGATAGTAATTGACTGAAACAGGACATAGATAATTGCAATGTTCAGAGGATCAGGATGATAGTAATTGACTGAAAAAGTACAAAGATAATTAGAATGTTCAGAGGATCAGGATGATAGTAATTGACTGAAACAGGACGTAGATAATTAGAACAGACAGAGGGTCAGGATGATAGTAATTGACTGAAACAGGACATAGATAATTAGAATGTTCAGAGGATCAGGATGATAGTAATTGACTGAAACAGGACACAGATAATTAGAATGTTCCGAGGATCAGGATGATAGTAATTGACTGAAATAGGACATAGATAATTAGAATAGACAAAGGATCAGGATGATAGTAATTGACTGAAACAGGACATAGATAATTAGAATGGACAGAGGATCAGGATGATAGTAATTGACTGAAACAGGACATAGATAATTAGAATGGACAGAGCATCAGGATGATAGTAATTGACTGAAACAGTCCATAGATAATTAGAATGCTCAGAGGATCAGGATGCAAGTAATTGACTGAAACAGGACATAGATAATTAGAATGATCCGAGGATCAGGATGATAGTAATTGACTGAAACAGGACATAGATAATTAGAATGTTCAGAGGATCAGGATGATAGTAATTGACTGAAACAGGACATAGATAATTAGAATGTTCAGAGGATCAGGATGATAGTAATTGACTGAAACAGGACATAGATAATTAGAATGTTCAGAGGATCAGGATGATAGTAATTGACTGAAACAGGACATAGATAATTAGAATGTTCAGAAGATCAGGATGATAGTAATTGACTGAAACAGGACATAGATAATTAGAATGTTCCGAGGATCAGGATGATAGTAATTGACTGAAACAGGACATAGATAATTCGAATACATAGAGGATCAGGATGATAGTAATTGACTGAAACAGGACATAGATAATTAGAATGTTCAGAGGATCAGGATGATAGTAATTGACTGAAACAGGACATAGATAATTAGAATAGACAGAGGATCAGGATGATATTAATTGACTGAAACAGGACATAGATAATTAGAATGGACAGAGGATCAGGATGATAGTAATTGACTGAAACAGGACATAGATAATTAGAATGTTCAGAGGATCAGGATGATAGTAATTGACTGAAACAAGACATAGATAATTAGAATAGACAGACGATCAGGATGATAGTAATTGACTGAAACAGGACATAGATAATTAGAATGGACAGAGGATCAGGATGATTGTAATTGACTGAAACAGGACATAGATAATTAGAATAGACAGACGATCAGGATGATAGTAATTGAATGAAACAGGACATAGATAATTAGAATGGACAGAGGATCAGGATAATAGTAATTGACTGAAACAGTACATAGATAATGAGAATGTTCAGAGGATCAGGATGATAGTAATTGACTGAAACAGTACATAGATAAATAGAATGTTCAGAAGATCAGGATGACAGTAATTGAATGAAACAGGACATAGATAGTAAGAATGGACAGAGGATCAGGATAATAGTAATTGACTGAAACAGTACATAGATAATGAGAATGTTCAGAGGATCAGGATGATAGTAATTGACTGAAACAGGACATAGATAATTAGAATGTTCAGAGGATCAGGATGATAGTAATTGACTGAAACAGGACATAGATAATTAGAATGTTCAGAAGATCAGGATGATAGTAATTGACTGAAACAGGACATAGATAATTAGAATGTTCCGAGGATCAGGATGATAGTAATTGACTGAAACAGGACATAGATAATTCGAATACATAGAGGATCAGGATGATAGTAATTGACTGAAACAGGACATAGATAATTAGAATGTTCAGAGGATCAGGATGATAGTAATTGACTGAAACAGGACATAGATAATTAGAATAGACAGAGGATCAGGATGATATTAATTGACTGAAACAGGACATAGATAATTAGAATGGACAGAGGATCAGGATGATAGTAATTGACTGAAACAGGACATAGATAATTAGAATGTTCAGAGGATCAGGATGATAGTAATTGACTGAAACAAGACATAGATAATTAGAATAGACAGACGATCAGGATGATAGTAATTGACTGAAACAGGACATAGATAATTAGAATGGACAGAGGATCAGGATGATTGTAATTGACTGAAACAGGACATAGATAATTAGAATAGACAGACGATCAGGATGATAGTAATTGAATGAAACAGGACATAGATAATTAGAATGGACAGAGGATCAGGATAATAGTAATTGACTGAAACAGTACATAGATAATGAGAATGTTCAGAGGATCAGGATGATAGTAATTGACTGAAACAGTACATAGATAAATAGAATGTTCAGAAGATCAGGATGACAGTAATTGAATGAAACAGGACATAGATAGTAAGAATGGACAGAGGATCAGGATAATAGTAATTGACTGAAACAGTACATAGATAATGAGAATGTTCAGAGGATCAGGATGATAGTAATTGACTGAAACAGGACGTAGATAATTAGAACAGACAGAGGGTCAGGATGATAGTAATTGACTGAAACAGGACATAGATAATTAGAATGTTCAGAGGATCAGGATGATAGTAATTGACTGAAACAGGACACAGATAATTAGAATGTTCCGAGGATCAGGATGATAGTAATTGACTGAAATAGGACATAGATAATTAGAATAGACAAAGGATCAGGATGATAGTAATTGACTGAAACAGGACATAGATAATTAGAATGGACAGAGGATCAGGATGATAGTAATTGACTGAAACAGGACATAGATAATTAGAATGGACAGAGCATCAGGATGATAGTAATTGACTGAAACAGGACATAGATAATTAGAATGATCCGAGGATCAGGATGATAGTAATTGACTGAAACAGGACATAGATAATTAGAATGTTCAGAGGATCAGGATGATAGTAATTGACTGAAACAGGACATAGATAATTAGAATGTTCCGAGGATCAGGATGATAGTAATTGACTGAAACAGGACATAGATAATTCGAATACATAGAGGATCAGGATGATAGTAATTGACTGAAACAGGACATAGATAATTAGAATGTTCAGAGGATCAGGATGATAGTAATTGACTGAAACTGGACATAGATAATTAGAATAGACAGAGGGTCAAGATGATAGTAATTGACTGAAACAGGACATAGATAATTAGAATGTTCAGAGGAGCAGGATGATATTAATTGACTGAAA
This sequence comes from Heterodontus francisci, assembly GCF_036365525.1. Lineage (NCBI taxonomy): Eukaryota > Metazoa > Chordata > Chondrichthyes > Heterodontiformes > Heterodontidae > Heterodontus > Heterodontus francisci. The sequence goes on from NW_027141899.1 coordinate 787,964, forward strand.
CAGGACATAGATAATTAGAATGGACAGAGGATCAGGATGATAGTAATTGACAGAAACAGTACATAGATAATTAGAATGTTCAGAGGATCAGGATGATAGTAATTGACTGAAACAGCACATCGATTATTCGAATAGACAGTGGATCAGGATGATAGAAATTGACTGAAACAGGACATAGATAATTAGAATAGACAGAGGATCAGGATGATAGTAATTGACTGAAACAGGACATAGATAATTAGAATGTTCAGAGGATCAGGATGATAGTAATTGACTGAAACACGACATAGATAATTAGAATGTTCAGAGGATCAGGATGATAGTAATTGACTGAAACTGTACATAGATAATTAGAATGGACTGAGGATCAGGATGATAGTAATTGACAGAAACAGTACATAGATAATTAGAATGTTCAGAGGATCAGGATGATAGTAATTGACTGAAACAGGACATAGATAATTAGAATGGACAGAGGATCAGGATGATAGTAATTGACTGAAACACGACATAGATAATTAGAATGTTCAGAGGAGCAGGATGATAGTAATTGACTGAAACAGGACATAGATAATTAGAATAGACAGAGGATCAGGATGATAGTAATTGACAGAAACAGTACATAGATAATTAGAATGCTCAGAGGATCAGGATGATAGTAATTGACTGAAACAGCACATCGATTATTCGAATAGACAGTGGATCAGGATGTTAGAAATTGACTGAAACAGGACATAGATAATTAGAATAGACAGAGGATCAGGATGATAGTAATTGACTGAAACAGGACATTGATAATTAGAATGTTCAGAGTATCAGGATGATAGTAATTGACTGAAACACGACATAGATAATTAGAATGTTCAGAGGATCAGGATGATAGTAATTGACTGAAACACGACATAGATAATTAGAATGTTCAGAGGATCAGGATGATAGTAATTGACTGAAACAGGGCATAGATAATTAGAATGTTCAGAGGTTCAGGATGATAGTAATTGACTGAAACAGGACATAGATAATTAGAATAGACACAGGATCAGGATGATATTAATTGACTGAAACAGGACATAGATAATTAGAATGGACAGAGGATCAGGATGATAGTAATTGACTGAAACAGGACATAGATAATTAGAATGTACAGAGGATCAGGATGATAGTAATTGACTGAAACAGGACATAGATAATTAGAATAGACAGAGGATCAGGATGATAGTAATTGACTGAAACAGGACATAGATAATTAGAATGGACAGAGGATCAGGATGATTGTAATTGACTGAAACAGGACATAGATAATTAGAATAGACAGAGGATCAGGATGATAGTAATTGACTGAAACTGGACATAGATAATTAGAATGGACAGAGGATCAGGATGATAGTAATTGACTGAAACATTACATAGATAATTAGAATGTTCAGAGGATCAGGATGATAGTAATTGACTGAAACAGGACATAGATAATTAGAATGTACAGAGGATCAGGATGATAGTAATTGACTGAAACAGGACATAGATAATTAGAATAGACAGAGGATCAGGATGATAGTAATTGACTGAAACAGGACATAGATAATTAGAATGGACAGAGGATCAGGATGATAGTAATTGACTGAAACTGGACATAGATAATTAGAATGTACAGAGGATCAGGATGATGGTAATTGACTGAAACTGGACATAGATAATTAGAATGGACAGAGGATCAGGATGATAGTAATTGACTGAAACATTACATAGATAATTAGAATGTTCAGAGGATCAGGATGATAGTAATTGACTGAAACAGGACATAGATAATTAGAATGTACAGAGGATCAGGATGATATTAATTGACTGAAACAGGACATAGATAATTAGAATGGACAGAGGATCAGGATGATAGTAATTGACTGAAACAGGACATAGATAATTAGAATGTACAGAGGATCAGGATGATAGTAATTGACTGAAACAGGACATAGATAATTAGAATAGACAGAGGATCAGGATGATAGTAATTGACTGAAACAGGACATAGATAATTAGAATGGACAGAGGATCAGGATGATTGTAATTGACTGAAACAGGACATAGATAATTAGAATAGACAGAGGATCAGGATGATAGTAATTGACTGAAACTGGACATAGATAATTAGAATGGACAGAGGATCAGGATGATAGTAATTGACTGAAACATTACATAGATAATTAGAATGTTCAGAGGATCAGGATGATAGTAATTGACTGAAACAGGACATAGATAATTAGAATGGACAGAGGATCAGGATGATAGTAATTGACTGAAACAGGACATAGATAATTAGAATGGACAGAGGATCAGGATGATAGTAATTGACTGAAACAGGACATAGATAATTAGAATGTTCAGAGGATCAGGATGATAGTAATTGACTGAAACAGGACATAGATAATTAGAATGTTCCGAGGATCAGGATGATAGTAATTGACTGAAACAGGACAAAGATAATTAGAATGTTCAGAGGATCAGGATGATAGTAATTGACTGAAACAGTACATAGATAATTAGAATGTTCAGAGGATCAGGATGATAGTAATTGACTGAAACAGGACATAGATAATTAGAATAGACAGTGGATCAGGATGATAGTAATTGACTGAAACAGGACATAGATAATTAGAATGTTCCGAGGATCAGGATGATAGTAATTGACTGAAACAGGACATAGATAATTAGAATAGACAGAGGATCAGGATGATAGTAATTGACTGAAACAGGACATAGATAATTAGAATGTTCAGAGGATCAGGATGATAGTAATTGACTGAAACAGGACATAGATAATTAGAATGTACAGAGGATCAGGATGATATTAATTGACTGAAACAGGACATAGATAATTAGAATGGACAGAGGATCAGGATGATAGTAATTGACTGAAACAGGACATAGATAATTAGAATGTACAGAGGATCAGGATGATAGTAATTGACTGAAACAGGACATAGATAATTAGAATAGACAGAGGATCAGGATGATAGTAATTGACTGAAACAGGACATAGATAATTAGAATGGACAGAGGATCAGGATGATTGTAATTGACTGAAACAGGACATAGATAATTAGAATAGACAGAGGATCAGGATGATAGTAATTGACTGAAACTGGACATAGATAATTAGAATGGACAGAGGATCAGGATGATAGTAATTGACTGAAACATTACATAGATAATTAGAATGTTCAGAGGATCAGGATGATAGTAATTGACTGAAACAGGACATAGATAATTAGAATGGACAGAGGATCAGGATGATAGTAATTGACTGAAACAGGACATAGATAATTAGAATGGACAGAGGATCAGGATGATAGTAATTGACTGAAACAGGACATAGATAATTAGAATGTTCAGAGGATCAGGATGATAGTAATTGACTGAAACAGGACATAGATAATTAGAATGTTCCGAGGATCAGGATGATAGTAATTGACTGAAACAGGACAAAGATAATTAGAATGTTCAGAGGATCAGGATGATAGTAATTGACTGAAACAGTACATAGATAATTAGAATGTTCAGAGGATCAGGATGATAGTAATTGACTGAAACAGGACATAGATAATTAGAATAGACAGTGGATCAGGATGATAGTAATTGACTGAAACAGGACATAGATAATTAGAATGTTCCGAGGATCAGGATGATAGTAATTGACTGAAACAGGACATAGATAATTAGAATAGACAGAGGATCAGGATGATAGTAATTGACTGAAACAGGACATAGATAATTAGAATGTTCAGAGGATCAGGATGATAGTAATTGACTGAAACAGGACATAGATAATTAGAATGGACAGAGGATCAGGATGATAGTAATTGACTGAAACAGGACATAGATAATTAGAATGTTCAGAGGATCAGGATGATAGTAATTGACTGAAACAGGACATAGATAATTAGAATGTTCCGAGGATCAGGATGATAGTAATTGACTGAAACAGGACAAAGATAATTAGAATGGACAGAGGATCAGGATGATAGTAATTGACTGAAACAGGACATAGATAATTAGAATGTTCAGAGGATCAGGATGATAGTAATTGACTGAAACAGGACATAGATAATTAGAATGTTCCGAGGATCAGGATGATAGTAATTGACTGAAACAGGACAAAGATAATTAGAATGTTCAGAGGATCAGGATGATAGTAATTGACTGAAACAGTACATAGATAATTAGAATGGACAGAGGATCAGGATGATAGTAATTGACTGAAACAGGACATAGATAATTAGAAAGGACAGAGGATCAGGATGATAGTAATTGACTGAAACAGGACATAGATAATTAGAATGGACAGAGGATCAGGATGATAGTAATTGACTGAAACAGGACATAGATAATTAGAATGTTCAGAGGATCAGGATGATAGTAATTGACTGAAACAGGACATAGATAATTAGAATGTTCCGAGGATCAGGATGATAGTAATTGACTGAAACAGGACAAAGATAATTAGAATGTTCAGAGGATCAATGATAGTAATTGACTGAAACAGGACATAGATAATTAGAATAGACAGAGAATCAGGATGATAGTAATTGACTGAAACAAGACATAGATAATTAGAATGTTCCGAGGATCAGGATGATAGTAATTGACTGAAACAGGACATAGATCATTAGAATAGACAGTGGATCAGGATGATAGTAATTGACTGAAACAGGACATAGATAATTAGAATGTTCCGAGGATCAGGATGATAGTAATTGACTGAAACAGGACATAGATAATTAGAATAGACAGAGGATCAGGATGATAGTAATTGACTGAAACAGGACATAGATAATTAGAATGTTCAGAGGATCAGGATGATAGTAATTGACTGAAACAGGACATAGATAATTAGAATGATCCGAGGATCAGCATGATAGTAATTGACTGAAACAGGACATAGATAATTAGAATAGACAGAGGATCAGGATGATAGTAATTGACTGAAACAGTACATAGATAATTAGAATGGACAGAGGATCAGGATGATAGTAATTGACTGAAACAGTACATAGATAATTGGAATGTTCAGAGGATCAGGATGATAGTAATTGACTGAAACGGGACATAGATAATTAGAATAGACAGTGGATCAGGATGATAGTAATTGACTGAAACAGGACATAGATAATTAGAATGTTCCGAGGATCAGGATGATAGTAATTGACTGAAACAGGACATAGATAATTAGAATAGACAGAGGATCAGGATGATAGTAATTGACTGAAACAGGACATAGATAATTAGAATGTTCCGAGGATCAGGATGATAGTAATTGACTGAAACAGGACATAGATAATTAGAATAGACAGAGGATCAGGATGATAGTAATTGACTGAAACAGGACATAGATAATTAGAATGTTCAGAGGATCATGATGATAGTAATTGACTGAAACAGTACATAGATAATTAGAATGTTCAGAGGATCAGGATGATAGTAATTGACTGAAACAGGACACAGATAATTAGAATGTTCAGAGGATCAGGATGATAGTAATTGACTGAAACAGGACATAGATAATTAGAATAGACAGAGGATCAGGATGATATTAATTGACTGAAACAGGACATAGATAATTTGAATGGACAGAGGATCAGGATGATAGTAATTGACTGAAACAGGACATAGATAATTAGAATGTTCAGAGGATCAGGATGATAGTAGTTGACTGAAACAGGACATAGATAATTAGAATAGACAGAGGATCAGGATGATTGTAATTGACTGAAACAGGACATAGATAATTAGAATGTTCCGAGGATCAGGGTGATAGTAACTGACTGAAACAGGACATAGATAATTAGAATGGACAGAGGATCAGGATGATTGTAATTGACTGAAACAGGACATAGATAATTAGAATAGACAGACGATCAGGATGATAGTAATTGACTGAAACAGGACATAGATAATTAGAATGTTCAGAGGATCAGGATGATAGTAATTGAATGAAACAGGACATAGATAATTAGAATGGACAGAGGATCAGGATAATAGTAATTGACTGAAACAGTACATAGATAATGAGAATGTTCAGAGAATCAGGATGATAGTAATTGACTGAAACAGTACATAGATAATTAGAATGTTGAGAAGATCAGTATGATAGTAATTGAATGAAACAGGACATAGATAATTAGAATGGACAGAGGATCAGGATAATAGTAATTGACTGAAACAGTACATAGATAATGAGAATGTTCACAGGATCAGGATGATAGTAATTGACTGAAACAGGACATAGATAATTAGAATGTTCAGAGGATCAGGATGATAGTAATTGACTGAAACAGTACATAGATAATTAGAATGTTCAGAGGATCAGGATGATAGTAATTGACTGAAACAGGACGTAGATAATTAGAATAGACAGAGGATCAGGATGATAGTAATTGACTGAAACAGTACATAGATAATTAGAATAGACAGAGGATCAGGATGATTGTAATTGACTGAAACAGGACATAGATAATTAGAATGTACAGAGGATCAGGATGATAGTAATTGACTGAAACAGTACATAGATAATTAGAATGTTCAGAGGATCAGGATGATAGTAATTGACTGAAACAGGACATAGATAATTAGAATAGACAGAGGGTCAGGATGATAGTAATTGAATGAAACAGGACATAGATAATTAGAATGGACAGAGGATCAGGATAATAGTAATTGACTGAAACAGTACATAGATAATTAGAATGTTCAGAGGATCAGGATAATAGTAATTGACTGAAACAGGACATAGATAATTAGAATAGACAGAGGGTCAGGATGATAGTAATTGACTGCAACAGGACATAGATTATTAGAATGTTCAGAGGATCAGGATGATAGAAATTGACTGAAACAGGACATAGATAATTAGAATGGACAGAGGATCAGGATGATAGTAATTGACTGAAACAGGACATAGCTAATTAGAATGTTCAGAGGATCAGGATGATAGTAATTGACTGAAACAGGACATAGATAATTCGAATAGACAGAGGATCAGGATGATAGTAATTGACTGAAACAGGACATAGATAATTAGAATGGACAGAGGATCAGGATAATAGTAATTGACTGAAATAGGACATAGATAATTAGAATAGACAGAGGGTCAGGATGATAGTAATTGACTGCAACAGGACATAGATAATTAGAATGTTCAGAGGATCAGGATGATAGAAATTGACTGACACAGGACATAGATAATTAGAATGGACAGAGGATCAGGATGATAGTAATTGACTGAAACAGGACATAGCTAATTAGAATGTTCAGAGGATCAGGATGATAGTAATTGACTGAAACAGGACATAGATAATTCGAATAGACAGAGGATCAGGATGATAGTAATTGACTGAAACAGGACATAGATAATTAGAATAGACAGAGGGTCAGGATGATAGTAATTGACTGAAACAGGACATAGATAATTAGAATAGACAGAGGATCAGGATGATAGTAATTGACTGAAACAGGACATAGATAATTCGAATAGACAGAGGATCAGGATGATAGTAATTGACTGAAACAGTACATAGATAATTATAATGTTCAGATGATCAGGATGATAGTAATGGACTGAAACAGGACATAGATAATTAGAATAGACAGAGGGTCAGGATGATAGTAATTGACTGCAACAGGACATAGATAATTAGAATGTTCAGAGGATCAGGATGATAGTAATTGACTGAAACAGGACATAGATAATTAGAATGTTCAGAGGATCAGGATGATAGTAATTGACTGAAACAGGACATAGATTATTCGAATAGACAGAGGATCAGGATGATAGTAATTGACTGAAACAGTACATAGATAATTAGAATGTTCAGAGGATCAGGATGATAGTAATGGACTGAAACAGGACATAGATAATTAGATTAGACAGAGGGTCAGGATGATAGTAATTGACTGAAACAGGACATCGATAATTAGAATGTTCAGAGGATCAGGATGATAGTAATTGACTGAAACAGGACATAGATAATTAGAATGGACAGAGGATCAGGATGATAGTGATTGACTGAAACAGGACATAGATAATTAGAATGTTCAGAGGATCAGGATGATAGTAATTGACTGAAACAGTACATAGATAATTAGAATGTTCAGAGGATCAGGATGATAGTAATTGACTGAAACAGGACATAGATAATTAGAATGGACAGAGGATCAGGATGATAGTAACTGACTGAAACAGGACATAGATAATTAGAATGTTCAGAGGATCAGGATGATAGTAATTGACTGAAACAGGACATAGATAATTAGACTAGACAGAGGATAAGGATGATATTAATTGACTGAAACAGGACATAGATAATTAGAATGTACAGAGGATCAGGATGATAGTAATTGACTGAAACAGGACATAGATAATTAGAATGGACAGAGGATCAGGATGATAGTAATTGACTGAAACAGGGCATAGATAATCAGAATGTTCAGAGGATCAGGATGATAGTAATTGACTGAAACAGAACATAGATAATTAGAATGTTCAGAGGATCAGGATGATAGTAATTGACTGAAACAGGACATAGATAATTAGAATGTTCCAAGGATCAGGATGATAGTAATTGACTGAAACAGGACGTAGATAATTAGAATGGACAGAGGATCAGGCTGATAGTAATTGACTGAAACAGGACATAGATAATTCGAATAGACAGAGGATCAGGATGATAGTAATTGACTGAAACATTACATAGATAATTAGAATAGACAGAGGATCAGGATGATAGTAATTGACTGAAACAGGACATAGATAATTAGATTAGACAGATGGTCAGGATGATAGTAATTGACTGAAACAGGACATAGATAATTAGAATAGACAGAGGATCAGGATGATAGTAATTGACTGAAACAGGACATAGATAATTCGAATAGACAGAGGATCAGGATGATAGTAATTGACTGAAACAGGACATAGCTAATTAGAATGTTCAGAGGCTCAGGATGATAGTAATTGACTGAAACAGGACATAGATAATTAGAATGTACAGAGGATCAGGATGATAGTAATTGACTGAAACAGGACATAGATAATTAGAATGGACAGAGGATCAGAATAATAGTAATTGACTGAAACAAGACATAGATAATTAGAATAGACAGAGGGTCAGGATGATAGTAATTGACTGCAACAGGACATAGATAATTAGAATGTTCAGAGGATCAGGATGATAGAAATTGACTGAAACAGGACATAGATAATTAGAATGGACAGAGGATCAGGATGATAGTAATTGACTGAAACAGGACATAGATAATTAGAATAGACAGAGGATAAGGATGATATTGATTGACTCAAACAGGACATAGATAATTAGAATGTACAGAGGATCGGGATGATAGTAATTGACTGAAACAGGACATAGATAATTAGAATGTTCAGAGGATCAGGGTGATATTAATTGACTGAAACAGGACATAGATAATTAGAATGGACAGAGGATCAGGATGATAGTAATTGACTGAAACAGGACATAGATAATTAGAATGTTCAGAGGATCAGGATGATAGTAATTGACTGAAACAGGACATAGATAATTCGAATAGACAGAGGATCAGGATGATAGTAATTGACTGAAACAGAACATAGATAATTAGAATGTTCAGAGGATCAGGATGATAGTAATTGACTGAAACAGGACATAGATAATTAGAATGTTCCAAGGATCAGGATGATAGTAATTGACTGAAACAGGACGTAGATAATTAGAATGGACAGAGTATCAGGCTGATAGTAATTGACTGAAACAGGACATAGATAATTCGAATAGACAGAGGATCAGGATGATAGTAATTGACTGAAACATTACATAGATAATTAGAATAGACAGAGGATCAGGATGATAGTAATTGACTGAAACAGGACATAGATAATTAGATTAGACAGATGGTCAGGATGATAGTAATTGACTGAAACAGGACATAGATAATTAGAATAGACAGAGGATCAGGATGATAGTAATTGACTGAAACAGGACATAGATAATTCGAATAGACAGAGGATCAGGATGATAGTAATTGACTGAAACAGGACATAGCTAATTAGAATGTTCAGAGGCTCAGGATGATAGTAATTGACTGAAACAGGACATAGATAATTAGAATGTACAGAGGATCAGGATGATAGTAATTGACTGAAACAGGACATAGATAATTAGAATGGACAGAGGATCAGAATAATAGTAATTGACTGAAACAAGACATAGATAATTAGAATAGACAGAGGGTCAGGATGATAGTAATTGACTGCAACAGGACATAGATAATTAGAATGTTCAGAGGATCAGGATGATAGAAATTGACTGAAACAGGACATAGATAATTAGAATGGACAGAGGATCAGGATGATAGTAATTGACTGAAACAGGACATAGCTAATTAGAATGTTCAGAGGATCAGTGATGATAGTAATTGACTGAAACAGGACATAGATAATTCGAATAGACAGAGGATCAGGATGATAGTAATTGACTGAAACAGGACATAGATAATTAGAATGTTCCGAGGATCAGGCTGATAGTAATTGACTGAAACAGGACAGAGATAATTAGAATAGACAGAGGATCAGGATGATAGTAATTGACTGAAACAGGACATAGATAATTCGAATAGACAGAGGATCAGGATGATAGTAATTGACTGAAACAGTACATAGATAATTAGAATGTTCAGAGGATCAGGATGATAGTAATTGACTGAAACAGGACATAGAATATTAGAATAGACAGAGGGTCAGGATGATAGTAATTGACTGCAACAGGACATAGATAATTAGAATGTTCAGAGGATCAGGATGATAGTAATTGATGGAAACAGGACATAGGTAATTAGAATGTTCAGAGGATCAGGATGATAGTAATTGACTGAAACAGGACATAGATTATTCGAATAGACAGAGGATCAGGATGATAGTAATTGACTGAAACAGTGCATAGATAATTAGAATGTTCAGAGGATCAGGATGATAGTAATGGACTGAAACAGGACATAGATAATTCGATTAGACAGAGGGTCAGGATGATAGTAATTGACTGAAACAGGACATCGATAATTAGAATGTTCAGAGGAGCAGGATGATAGTAATTGACTGAAACAGGACATAGATAATTAGAATGGACAGAGGATCAGGATGATAGTAATTGACTGAAACAGGACATAGATAATTAGAATGTTCAGAGGATCAGGATGATAGTAATTGACTGAAACAGTACATAGATAATTAGAATGTCAGAGGATCAGGATGATAGTAATTGACTGAAACAGGACATAGATAATTAGAATGGACAGAGGATCAGGATGATAGTAATTGACTGAAACAGGACATAGATAATTAGAATGTTCAGAGGATCAGGATGATAGTAATTGACTGAAACAGTACATAGATAATTAGAATGTCAGAGGATCAGGATGATAGTAATTGACTGAAACAGGACATAGATAATTAGAATGGACAGAGGATCAGGATGATAGTAACTGACTGAAACAGGACATAGATAATTAGAATGTTCAGAGGATCAGGATGATAGTAATTGACTGAAACAGGACATAGATAATTAGAATAGACAGAGGATAAGGATGATATTAATTGACTCAAACAGGACATAGATAATTAGAATGTACAGAGGATCAGGATGATAGTAATTGACTGAAACAGGACATAGATAATTAGAATGGACAGAGGATCAAGCTGATAGTAATTGACTGAAACAGGACATAGATAATCAGAATGTTCAGAGGATCAGGATGATAGTAATTGACTGAAACAGAACATAGATAATTAGAATGTTCAGAGGATCAGGATGATAGTAATTGACTGAAACAGGACATAGATAATTAGAATGTTCCGAGGATCAGGATGATACTAATTGACTGAAACAGGACATAGATAATTAGAATGGACAGAGGATCAGGCTGATAGTAATTGACTGAAACAGGACATGGATAATTCGAATAGACAGAGGATCAGGATGATAGTAATTGACTGAAACATTACATAGATTATTAGAATAGACAGAGGATCAGGATGATAGTAATTGACTGAAACAGGACATAGATAATTAGATTAGACAGAGGGTCAGGATGATAGTAATTGACTGAGACAGGACATAGATAATTAGAATAGACAGAGGGTCAGGATGATAGTAATTGACTGAAACAGGACATAGATAATTAGAATAGACAGAGGATCAGGATGATAGTAATTGACTGAAACAGGACATAGATAATTCGAATAGACAGAGGATCAGGATGATAGTAATTGACTGAAACAGTACATAGATAATTAGAATGTTCAGAGGATCAGGATGATAGTAATTGACTGAAGCAGGACATAGATTATTAGAATAGACAGAGGGTCAGGATGATAGTAATTGACTGCAACAGGACATAGATAATTAGAATGTTCAGAGGATCAGGATGATAGTAATTGATGGAAACAGGACATAGATAATTAGAATGTTCAGAGGATCAGGATGATAGTAATTGACTGAAACAGGACATAGATTATTCGAATAGACAGAGGATCAGGATGTTAGTAATTGACTGAAACAGTACATAGATAATTAGAATGTTCAGAGGATCAGGATGATAGTAATAGACTGAAACAGGACATAGATAATTCGATTAGACAGAGGGTCAGGATGATAGTAATTGACTGAAACAGGACATCGATAATTAGAATGTTCAGAGGATCAGGATGATAGTAATTGACTGAAACAGGACATAGATAATTAGAATGGACAGAGGATCAGGATGATAGTAATTGACTGAAACAGGACATAGATAATTAGAATGTTCAGAGGATCAGGATGATAGTAATTGACTGAAACAGTACATAGATAATTAGAATGTTCAGAGGATCAGGATGATAGTAATTGACTGAAACAGGACATAGATAATTAGAATGGACAGAGGATCAGGATGATAGTAACTGACTGAAACAGGACATAGATAATTAGAATGGACAGAGGATCAGGATGATAGTAATTGACTGAAACAGGACATAGATAATTAGAATAGACAGAGGATAAGGATGATATTGATTGACTCAAACAGGACATAGATAATTAGAATGTACAGAGGATCGGGATGATAGTAATTGACTGAAACAGGACATAGATAATTAGAATGGACAGAGGATCAAGCTGATAGTAATTGACTGAAACAGGACATAGATAATCAGAATGTTCAGAGGATCAGGATGATAGTAATTGACTGAAACAGAACATAGATAATTAGAATGTTCAGAGGATCAGGATGATAGTAATTGACTGAAACAGGACATAGATAATTAGAATGTTCCGAGGATCAGGATGATAGTAATTGACTGAAACAGGACATAGATAATTAGAATGGACAGAGGATCCGGCTGATAGTAATTGACTGAAACAGGACATAGATAATTCGAATAGACAGAGGATCAGGATGATAGTAATTGACTGAACCATTACATAGATAATTAGAATAGACAGAGGATCAGGATGATAGTAATTGACTGAAACAGGACATAGATAATTAGATTAGACAGAGGGTCAGGATGATAGTAATTGACTGAAACAGGACATAGATAATTAGAATAGACAGAGGGTCAGGATGATAGTAATTGACTGAAACAGGACATAGATAATTAGAATAGACAGAGGATCAGGATGATAGTAATTGACTGAAACAGGACATAGATAATTCGAATAGACAGAGGATCAGGATGATAGTAATTGACTGAAACAGGACATAGCTAATTAGAATGTTCAGAGGATCAGGATGATAGTAATTGACTGAAACAGGACATAGATAATTCGAATAGACAGAGGATCAGGATGATAGTAATTGACTGAAACAGGACATAGATAATTAGAATGGACAGAGGATCAAGATAATAGTAATTGACTGAAACAAGACATAGATAATTAGAATAGACAGAGGGTCAGGATGATAGTAATTGACTGCAACAGGACATAGATAATTAGAATGTTCAGAGGATCAGGATGATAGAAATTGACTGAAACAGGACATAGATAATTAGAATGGACAGAGGATCAGGATGATAGTAATTGACTGAAACAGGACATAGCTAATTAGAATGTTCAGAGGATCAGGATGATAGTAATTGACTGAAACAGGACATAGATAATTCGAATAGACAGAGGATCAGGATGATAGTAATTGACTGAAACAGGACATAGATAATTAGAATGTTCCGAGGATCAGGCTGATAGTAATTGACTGAAACAGGACATAGATAACTCGAATAGACAGAGGATCAGGATGATAGTAATTGACTGAAACAGGACATAGATAATTCGAATAGACAGAGGATCAGGATGATAGTAATTGACTGAAACAGGACATAGATAATTAGAATGTTCCGAGGATCAGGCTGATAGTAATTGACTGAAACAGGACATAGATAATTAGAATAGACAGAGGGTCAGGATGATAGTAATTGACTGCAACAGGACATAGATAATTAGAATGTTCAGAGGATCAGGATGATAGTAATTGACTGAAACAGGACATAGATAATTAGAATGTTCAGAGGATCAGGATGATAGTAATTGACTGAAACAGGACATAGATTATTCGAATAGACAGAGGATCAGGATGATAGTAATTGACTGAAACAGTACATAGATAATTAGAATGTTCAGATGATCAGGATGATAGTAATGGACTGAAACAGGACATAGATAATTAGATTCGACAGAGGGTCAGGATGATAGTAATTGACTGAAACAGGACATCGATAATTAGAATGTTCAGAGGATCAGGATGATAGTAATTGACTGAAACAGGACATAGATAATTAGAATGTTCAGAGGATCAGGATGATAGTAATTGACTGAAACACTACATAGATAATTAGAATGTTCAGAGGATCAGGATGATAGTAATTGACTGAAACAGGACATAGATAATTAGAATGTTCAGAGGATCAGGATGATAGTAATTGACTGTAACAGGACATAGATAATTAGAATAGACAGAGGATAAGGATGATATTAATTGAATGAAACAGGACATAGATAATTAGAATGTACAGAGGATCAGGATGATAGTAATTGACTGAAACAGGACATAGATAATTAGAATGGACAGAGGATCAGGATGATAGTAATTGACTGAAACAGGACATAGCTAATCAGAATGTTCAGAGGATCAGGATGATAGTAATTGACTGAAACAGAACATAGATAATTAGAATGTTCAGAGGATCAGGATGATAGTAATTGACTGAAACAGGCATAGATAATTAGAATGGACAGAGGATCAGGATGATAGTAATTGACTGAAACAGGACATAGCTAATCAGAATGTTCAGAGGATCAGGATGATAGTAACTGACTGAAACAGGACTTAGATAATTAGAATGTTCCGAGGATCAGGATGATAGTAATTGACTGAAACAGGACATAGATAATTAGAATGGACAGAGGATCAGGCTGAAAGTAATTGACTGAAACATGAAATAGATAATTCGAATAGACAGAGGATCAGGATGATAGTAATTGACTGAAACATTACATAGATAATTAGAATAGACAGAGGATCAGGATGATAGTAATTGACTGAAACAGGACATAGATAATTAGATTAGACAGAGGGCCAGGATGATAGTAATTGACTGAAACAGCACATAGATAATTAGAATGTTCAGAGGATCAGGATGATAGTAATTGACTGAAACAGGACATAGATGATTAGAATGGACAGAGGATCAGGATGATAGTAATTGACTGAAACAGGACATAGATAATTAGAAAATTCAGAGGATCAGGATGATAGTAATTGACTGAAACAGGGCATAGATAATTAGAATAGCCAGAGGATCAGGATGATAGTAATTGACTGAAACAGGACATAGATAATTAGAATAGACAGAGGATCAGGATGATAGTAATTGACTGAAACAGGACATAGATAATTAGAATGTTCCGAGGATCAGGATGATAGTAATTGACTGAAATAGGACACAGATAATTAGAATAGACAGAGGATCAGGTTGATAGTAATTGACTGAAACAGGACATAGATAATTAGACTAGACAGAGGATCAGGTTGATAGTAATTGACTGAAACAGGACATAGATAATTAGAATGGACAGAGGATCAGGATGATAGTAATTGACTGAAACAGGACATAGATAATTAGAATGTTCAGCGGATCAGGATGATAGTAATTGAATGAAACAGGACATAGATAATTAGAATGGACAGAGGATCAGGATGAATGTAATTGACTGAAACAGGACATAGATAATTGGAATAGACAGAGGATCAGGATGATAGTAATTGACTGAAACAGGACATAGATAATTAGAATGTTCAGCGGATCAGGATGATAGTAATTGAATGAAACAGGACATAGATAATTAGAATGTACAGAGGATCAGGATGATGGTAATTGACTGAAACAGCACATAGATAATTAGAATGTTCAGAGGATCAGGATGACAGTAATTGACTGAAACAGGACATAGATAATTCGAATAGACAGAGGATCAGGATGATAGTAATTGACTGAAACAGGACATCGATAATTAGAATGTTCAGAGGATCAGGATGATAGTAATTGACTGAAACAGGACATAGATAATTAGAATGGACAGAGGATCAGGATGATAGTAATTGACTGAAACAGGACATAGATAATTAGAATGGACAGAGGATCAGGATGATAGTAATTGACTGAAACAGGACATAGATAATTCGAATAGACAGAGGATCAGGATGATAGTAATTGACTGAAACAGTACATAGATAATTGGAATGTTCAGAGGATCAGGATGATAGTAATTGACTGAAACAGTACATAGATAATTAGAATGGACAGAGGATCAGGATGATAGTAATTGACTGAAACAGGACATAGATAATTAGAATAGACAGAGGATCAGGATGATACAACTTGACTGAAACAGGACACAGATAATTAGAATAGACAAGGGATCAGGATGATAGTAATTGACTGAAACAGTACATAGATAATTAGAATGTTCAGAGGATCAGGATGATAGTAATTGACTGAAACAGGACATAGATAATTAGAATGTTCAGAGGATCAGGATGATAGTAATTGACTGAAACAGTACATAGATAATTGGAATGTTCAGAGGATCAGGATGATAGTAATTGACTGAAACAGGACATAGATAATTCGAATAGACAGAGGATCAGGATGATAGTACTTGACTGAAACAGGACATAGATAATTAGAATGTTCAGAGGATCAGGATGATAGTAATTGACTGAAACAGGACATAGATAATTAGAATGTTCAGAGGATCAGGATGATAGTAATTGACTGAAACAGGACATAGATAATTAGAATAGACAGAGGATCAGGATGATATTAATTGACTGAAACAGGACATAGATAATTAGAATGTTCAGAGGATCAGGATGATAGTAATTGACTGAAACAGGACATAGATAATTAGAATGTTCAGAGGATCAGGATGATATTAATTGACTGAAACAGGACATAGATAATTAGAATGGACAGAGGATGAGGATGATAGTAATTGACTGAAACAGGACATAGATAATTAGAATGTTTAGAGGATCAGGATGATAGTAATTGTCTGAAACAGGGCATAGATAATTAGAATAGACAGAGGATCAGCATGATAGTAATTGACTGAAACAGGACATAGATAATTAGAATGGACAGATGATCAGGATGAATGTAATTGACTGAAACAGGACATAGATAATTAGAATAGACAGAGGATCAGGATGATAGTAATTGAATGAAACAGGACATAGATAATTAGAATGTTCAGAGGATCAGGATGATAGTAATTGACTGAAACAGGACATAGATAATTAGAATGTTCAGAGGATCAGGATGATAGTAATTGACTGAAACAGGACATAGATAATTAGAATGTTTAGAGGATCAGGATGATAGTAATTGTCTGAAACAGGGCATAGATAATTAGAATAGACAGAGGATCAGGATGATAGTAATTGACTGAAACAGGACATAGATAATTAGAATGGACAGAGGATCAGGATGAATGTAATTGACTGAAACAGGACATAGATAATCGAATATATAGAGGATCAGGATGTTAGTAATTGACTGAAACAGGACATAGATAATTAGAATGTTCAGAGGATCAGGGTGATATTAATTGACTGAAACAGGACATAGATAATTAGAATGGACAGAGGATCAGGATGATAGTAATTGACTGAAACAGGACATAGATAATTAGAATGTTCAGAGGATCAGGATGATAGTAATTGACTGAAACAGGACATAGATAATTCGAATAGACAGAGGATCAGGATGATAGTAATTGACTGAAACAGGACATAGATAATTAGAATGTTCAGAGGATCAGGATGATAGTAAATGACTGAAACAGGACATAGATAATTAGAATAGACAGAGGATCAGGATGATAGTAATTGACTGAAACAGGACATAGATAATTAGAATGTTCAGAGTATCAGGATGATATTAAATGACTGAAACAGGACATAGATAATTAGAATAGACAGAGGATCAGGATGATAGTAATTGACTGAAACAGTGCATAGATAATTGGAATAGCCAGAGGATCAGGATGATAGTAATTGACTGAAACAGGACATAGATAATTAGAATGGACAGAGGATCAGGATGATAGTAATTGACTGAAACAGAACATAGATAATTAGAATAGACAGAGGATCAGGATGATAGTAATTGACTGAAACAGTACATATATAATTAGAATGTTCAGAGGATCAGGATGATAGTAATTGACTGAAACAGGACATAGATAATTAGAATGTTCAGAGGATGAGGATGATAGTAATTGACTGAAACAGTACATAGATAATTAGAATAGACAGAGGATCAGGATGATAGTAATTGACTGAAACAGGACATAGATAATTAGAATGGACAGAGGATCAGGATGATAGTAATTGACTGAAACAGGACATAGATAATTAGAATGTTCAGAGGATCAGGATGATAGTAATTGACTGAAACAGTACATAGATAATTAAAATGTTCAGAGGATCGGGATGATAAGCAATTGACTGAAACAGGACATAGATAATTAGAATGGACAGAGGATCAGGATGATAGTAATTGACTGAAACAGGACATAGATAATTAGAATGTTCAGAGGATCAGGATGCTACTAATTGACTGAAACAGGACATCGTTAATTAGAATGTTCCGAGGATCAGTATGATAGTAATTGACTGAAACAGGACTTAGATAATTAGAATGGACAGAGGATCAGGATGATAGTAATTGACTGAAACAGGACATAGATAATTCGAATAGACAGAGGATCAGGATGATAGCAATTGAATGAAACATTACATAGATAATTAGAATAGACTGAGGATCAGGATGATAGTAATTGACTGAAACTGGACATAGATAATTAGAATAGACAGAGGATCAGGATGATAGTCATTGACTGAAACAGTACAGAGATAATTAGAATGGACAGAGGATCAGGATGATAGTAATTGACTGAAACAGGACATAGATAATTAGAATAGACAGAGTATCAGGATGATAGTAATTGACTGAAACAGGACATAGATAATTAGATTAGAACGAGGGTCAGGATGATAGTAATTGACTGAAACAGGACATAGATAATTAGAATGTTCAGAGGATCAGGATGATAGTAATTGACTGAAACAGGACATAGATAATTCGAATAGACAGAGGATCAGGTTGATAGTAATTGACTGAAACAGGACATAGATAATTAGAATGTTCAGAGGATCAGGATGATAGTAAATGATTGAAACAGAACATAGATAATTAGAATAGACAGAGGATCAGGATGATAGTAATTGACTGAAACAGTACATAGATAATTAGAATGTTCAGAGGATCAGGATGATAGTAATTGACTGAAACAGGACATAGATAATTAGAATGTTCAGAGTATCAGGATGATAGTAAATGACTGAAACAGGACATAGATAATTAGAATAGACAGAGGATCAGGATGATAGTAATTGACTGAAACAGTACATAGATAATTAGAATAGACAAAGGATCAGGATGATAGTAATTGACTGAAACAGGACACAGATAATTAGAATGGACAGAGGATCAGGATGATAGTAATTGACTGAAACAGGACATAGATAATTAGAATGTTCAGAGGATCAGGATGATAGTAATTGACTGAAACAGGACATAGATAATTAGAATGTTCAGAGGATCAGGATGATAGTAATTGACTGAAACAGGACATAGATAATTAGAATGTTCAGAGGATCAGGATGATAGTAATTGACTGAAACAGTACATAGATAATTAGAATAGACAGAGGATCAGGATGATAGTAATTGACTGAAACAGGACATAGATAATTAGAATGGACAGAGGATCAGGATGATAGTAATTGACTGAAACAGGACATAGATAATTCGAATAGACAGAGGATCAGGATGATAGTAATTGACTGAAACAGTACATGGATAATTAGAATGTTCAGAGGATCAGGATGATAGTAATTGACTGAAACAGGACATAGATAATTAGAATGTTCAGAGGATCAGGATGATAGTAATTGACTGAAACAGTACATAGATAATTAGAATAGACAGAGGATCAGGATGATAGTAATTGACTGAAACAGGACATAGATAATTAGAATGGACAGAGGATCAGGATGATAGTAATTGACTGAAACAGGACATAGATAATTCGAATAGACAGAGGATCAGGATGATAGTAATTGACTGAAACAGTACATAGATAATTAGAATGTTCAGAGGATCAGGATGATAGTAATTGACTGAAACAGGACATAGATAATTAGAATGGACAGAGGATCAGGATGATAGTAATTGACTGAAACAGGACATAGATAATTAGAATAGACAGAGGATCAGGATGATAGTAATTGACTGAAACAGGGCATAGATAATTAGAATGTTCAGAGGATCAGGATGATAGTAATTGACTGAAACAGTACATAGATAATTAGAATGTTCAGAGGATCAGAATGATAGTAATTGACTGAAACAGGACATAGATAATTAGAATGGACAGAGGATCAGGATGATAGTAATTGAATGAAACAGGACATAGATAATTAGAATAGACAGAGTATCGGGATGATAGTAATTGACTGAAACAGGACATAGATAATTAGAATGTTCAGAGGATCAGGATGATAGTAATTGAATGAAACAGGACATAGATAATTAGAATAGACAGAGGATCACGATGATAGTAATTGACTGAAACAGGACATAGATAATTAGAATGTACAGAGGATCAGGATGATAGTAATTGACTGAAACAGGACATAGATAATTAGAATAGACAGAGTATCAGGATGATAGTAATTGACTGAAACAGGACATAGATAATTAGATTAGAACGAGGGTCAGGATGATAGTAATTGACTGAAACAGGACATAGATAATTAGAATGTTCAGAGGATCAGGATGATAGTAATTGACTGAAACAGGACATAGATAATTCGAATAGACAGAGGATCAGGTTGATAGTAATTGACTGAAACAGGACATAGATAATTAGAATGTTCAGAGGATCAGGATGATAGTAAATGATTGAAACAGAACATAGATAATTAGAATAGACAGAGGATCAGGATGATAGTAATTGACTGAAACAGTGCATAGATAATTAGAATGTTCAGAGGATCAGGATGATAGTAATTGACTGAAACAGGACATAGATAATTAGAATGTTCAGAGTATCAGGATGATAGTAAATGACTGAAACAGGACATAGATAATTAGAATAGACAGAGGATCAGGATGATAGTAATTGACTGAAACAGTACATAGATAATTAGAATAGACAAAGGATCAGGATGATAGTAATTGACTGAAACAGGACACAGATAATTAGAATGGACAGAGGATCAGGATGATAGTAATTGACTGAAACAGGACATAGATAATTAGAAAGTTCAGAGGATCAGGATGATAGTAATTGACTGAAACAGGACATAGATAATTAGAATGTTCAGAGGATCAGGATGATAGTAATTGACTGAAACAGGACATAGATAATTAGAATGTTCAGAGGATCAGGATGATAGTAATTGACTGAAACAGTACATAGATAATTAGAATAGACAGAGGATCAGGATGATAGTAATTGACTGAAACAGGACATAGATAATTAGAATGGACAGAGGATCAGGATGATAGTAATTGACTGAAACAGGACATAGATAATTAGAATGTTCAGAGGATCAGGATGATAGTAATTGACTGAAACAGTACATAGATAATTAGAATGTTCAGAGGATCATGATGATAGTAATTGACTGAAACAGGACATAGATAATTAGAATGTTCAGAGGATCAGGATGATAGTAATTGACTGAAACAGTACATAGATAATTAGAATAGACAGAGGATCAGGATGATAGTAATTGACTGAAACAGGACATAGATAATTAGAATGGACAGAGGATCAGGATGATAGTAATTGACTGAAACAGGACATAGATAATTCGAATAGACAGAGGATCAGGATGATAGTAATTGACTGAAACAGTACATAGATAATTAGAATGTTCAGAGGATCAGGATGATAGTAATTGACTGAAACAGGACATAGATAATTAGAATGGACAGAGGATCAGGACGATAGTAATTGACTGAAACAGGACATAGATAATTAGAATAGACAGAGGATCAGGATGATAGTAATTGACTGAAACAGGGCATAGATAATTAGAATGTTCAGAGGATCAGGATGATAGTAATTGACTGAAACAGTACATAGATAATTAGAATGTTCAGAGGATCAGGATGATAGTAATTGACTGAAACAGGACATAGATAATTAGAATGGACAGAGGATCAGGATGATAGTAATTGAATGAAACAGGACACAGATAATTAGAATAGACAGAGTATCGGGATGATAGTAATTGACTGAAACAGGACATAGATAATTAGAATGTTCAGAGGATCAGGATGATAGTAATTGAATGAAACAGGACATAGATAATTAGAATAGACAGAGGATCACGATGATAGTAATTGACTGAAACAGGACATAGATAATTAGAATGTACAGAGGATCAGGATGATAGTAATTGACTGAAACAGGACATAGATAATTAGAATGTTCAGAGGATCAGGATGATAGTAATTGACTGAAACAGTACATAGATAATTGGAATGTTCAGAGGATCAGGATGATAGTAATTGACTGAAACAGGACATAGATAATTCGAATAGACAGAGGATCAGGATAATAGTAATTGACTGATACAGGACATAGATAATTAGAATGTTCAGAGGATCAGGATGATAGTAATTGACTGAAACAGGACATAGATAATTAGAATGTTCAGAGGATCAGGATGATAGTAATTGACTGAAACAGGACATAGATAATTAGAATAGACAGAGTATCCGGATGATAGTAATTGACTGAAACAGGACATAGATAATTAGATTAGAACGAGGGTCAGGATGATAGTAATTGACTGAAACAGGACATAGATAATTAGAATGTTCAGAGGATCAGGATGATAGTAATTGACTGAAACAGGACATAGATAATTCGAATAGACAGAGGATCAGGATGATAGTAATTGACTGAAACAGGACATAGATAATTAGAATGTTCAGAGGATCAGGATGATAGTAAATGACTGACACAGGACATAGATAATTAGAATAGACAGAGGATCAGGATGATAGTAATTGACTGAAACAGGACATAGATAATTAGAATGTTCAGAGTATCAGGATGATAGTAAATGACTGAAACAGGACATAGATAATTAGAATAGACAGAGGATCAGGATGATAGTAATTGACTGAAACAGTACATAGATAATTAGAATAGACAGAGGATCAGGATGATAGTAATTGACTGAAACAGGACATAGATAATTAGAATGGACAGAGGATCAGGATGATAGTAATTGACTGAAACAGAACATAGATAATTATAATAGACAGAGTATCAGGATGATAGTAATTGACTGAAACAGTACATAGATAATTAGAATGTTCAGAGGATCAGGATGATAGTAATTGACTGAAACAGGACATAGATAATTAGAATGTTCAGAGGATCAGGATGATAGTAATTGACTGAAACAGTACATAGATAATTAGAATAGACAGAGGATCAGGATGATAGTAATTGACTGAAACAGGACATAGATAATTAGAATGGACAGAGGATCAGGATGATAGTAATTGACTGAAACAGGACATAGATAATTCGAATAGACAGAGGATCAGGATGATAGTAATTGACTGAAACAGTACATAGATAATTAGAATGTTCAGAGGATCAGGATGATAGTAATTGACTGAAACAGGACATAGATAATTAGAATGGACAGAGGATCAGGATGATAGTAATTGACTGAAACAGGACATAGATAATTAGAATAGACAGAGGATCAGGATGATAGTAATTGACTGAAACAGGGCATAGATAATTAGAATGTTCAGAGGATCAGGATGATAGTAATTGACTGAAACAGTACATAGATAATTAGAATGTTCAGAGGATCAGGATGATAGTAATTGACTGAAACAGGACATAGATAATTAGAATGGACAGAGGATCAGGATGATAGTAATTGAATGAAACAGGACATAGATAATTAGAATAGACAGAGTATCAGGATGATAGTAATTGACTGAAACAGGACATAGATAATTAGAATGTTCAGAGGATCAGGATGATAGTAATTGAATGAAACAGGACATAGATAATTAGAATAGACAGAGGATCACGATGATAGTAATTGACTGAAACAGGACATAGATAATTAGAATGTACAGAGGATCAGGATGATAGTAATTGACTGAAACAGGACATAGATAATTAGAATGTTCAGAGGATCAGGATGATAGTAATTGACTGAAACAGTACATAGATAATTGGAATGTTCAGAGGATCAGGATGATAGTAATTGACTGAAACAGGACATAGATAATTCGAATAGACAGAGGATCAGGATGATAGTAATTGACTGATACAGGACATAGATAATTAGAATGTTCAGAGGATCAGGATGATAGTAATTGACTGAAACAGGACATAGATAATTAGAATGTTCAGAGGATCAGGATGATAGTAATTGACTGAAACAGGACATAGATAATTAGAATAGACAGAGGATCAGGATGATATTAATTGACTGAAACAGGACATAGATAATTAGAATGTTCAGAGGATCAGGATGATAGTAATTGACTGAAACAGGACATAGATAATTAGAATAGACAGAGGATCAGGATGATAGTAATTGACTGAAACAGGGCATAGATAATTAGAATGGACGGAGGTTGAGGATGATAGTAATTGACTGAAACAGGACATAGATAATTAGAATGTTCAGAGGATCAGGATGATAGTAATTGACTGAAACAGGGCATAGATAATTAGAATAGACAGAGGATCAGGATGATAGTAATTGACTGAAACAGGACATTGATAATTAGAATGGACAGAGGATCAGGATGAATGTAATTGACTGAAACAGGACATAGATAATTAGAATGTTCAGAGGATCAGGATGATAGTAATTGACTGAAACAGTACATAGATAATTGGAATGTTCAGAGGATCAGGATGATAGTAATTGACTGAAACAGGACATAGATAATTCGAATAGACAGAGGATCAGGATGATAGTAATTGACTGATACAGGACATAGATAATTAGAATGTTCAGAGGATCAGGATGATAGTAATTGACTGAAACAGGACATAGATAATTAGAATGTTCAGAGGATCAGGATGATAGTAATTGACTGAAACAGGACATAGATAATTAGAATGTTCAGAGGATCAGGATGATATTAATTGACTGAATCTAGGACATAGATAATTAGAATGTTCAGAGGATCAGGATGATAGTAATTGACTGAAACAGGACATAGATAATTAGAATAGACAGAGGATCAGGATGATAGTAATTGACTGAAACAGGGCATAGATAATTAGAATGGACAGAGGATGAGGATGATAGTAATTGACTGAAACAGGACATAGATAATTAGAATGTTCAGAGGATCAGGATGATAGTAATTGACTGAAACAGGGCATAGATAATTAGAATAGACAGAGGATCAGGATGATAGTAATTGACTGAAACAGGACATTGATAATTAGAATGGACAGAGGATCAGGATGAATGTAATTGACTGAAACAGGACAGAGATAATTAGAATAGACAGAGGATCAGGATGATAGTAATTGACTGAAACAGGACATAGATAATTAGAATGTTCAGAGGATCAGGATGATAGTAATTGACTGAAACAGGACATAGATAATTAGAATGTTCAGAGGATCAGGATGATAGTAATTGACTGAAACAGGACATAGATAATTAGAATGTTCAGAGGATCAGGATGATAGTAATTGACTGAAACAGTACATAGATAATTAGAATGTTCAGAGGATCAGGATGATAGTAATTGAATGAAACAGGACATAGATAATTAGAATGTACAGAGGATCAGGATAATAGTAATTGACTGATACAGGACATAGATAATTAGAATGTTCAGAGGATCAGGATGATAGTAATTGACTGAAACAGGACATAGATAATTAGAATGTTCAGAGGATCAGGATGATAGTAATTGACTGAAACAGGACATAGATAATTAGAATAGACAGAGTATCCGGATGATAGTAATTGACTGAAACAGGACATAGATAATTAGATTAGAACGAGGGTCAGGATGATAGTAATTGACTGAAACAGGACATAGATAATTAGAATGTTCAGAGGATCAGGATGATAGTAATTGACTGAAACAGGACATAGATAATTCGAATAGACAGAGGATCAGGATGATAGTAATTGACTGAAACAGGACATAGATAATTAGAATGTTCAGAGGATCAGGATGATAGTAAATGACTGACACAGGACATAGATAATTAGAATAGACAGAGGATCAGGATGATAGTAATTGACTGAAACAGGACATAGATAATTAGAATGTTCAGAGTATCAGGATGATAGTAAATGACTGAAACAGGACATAGATAATTAGAATAGACAGAGGATCAGGATGATAGTAATTGACTGAAACAGTACATAGATAATTAGAATAGACAGAGGATCAGGATGATAGTAATTGACTGAAACAGGACATAGATAATTAGAATGGACAGAGGATCAGGATGATAGTAATTGACTGAAACAGAACATAGATAATTATAATAGACAGAGTATCAGGATGATAGTAATTGACTGAAACAGTACATAGATAATTAGAATGTTCAGAGGATCAGGATGATAGTAATTGACTGAAACAGGACATAGATAATTAGAATGTTCAGAGGATCAGGATGATAGTAATTGACTGAAACAGTACATAGATAATTAGAATAGACAGAGGATCAGGATGATAGTAATTGACTGAAACAGGACATAGATAATTAGAATGGACAGAGGATCAGGATGATAGTAATTGACTGAAACAGGACATAGATAATTCGAATAGACAGAGGATCAGGATGATAGTAATTGACTGAAACAGTACATAGATAATTAGAATGTTCAGAGGATCAGGATGATAGTAATTGACTGAAACAGGACATAGATAATTAGAATGGACAGAGGATCAGGATGATAGTAATTGACTGAAACAGGACATAGATAATTAGAATAGACAGAGGATCAGGATGATAGTAATTGACTGAAACAGGGCATAGATAATTAGAATGTTCAGAGGATCAGGATGATAGTAATTGACTGAAACAGTACATAGATAATTAGAATGTTCAGAGGATCAGGATGATAGTAATTGACTGAAACAGGACATAGATAATTAGAATGGACAGAGGATCAGGATGATAGTAATTGAATGAAACAGGACATAGATAATTAGAATAGACAGAGTATCAGGATGATAGTAATTGACTGAAACAGGACATAGATAATTAGAATGTTCAGAGGATCAGGATGATAGTAATTGAATGAAACAGGACATAGATAATTAGAATAGACAGAGGATCACGATGATAGTAATTGACTGAAACAGGACATAGATAATTAGAATGTACAGAGGATCAGGATGATAGTAATTGACTGAAACAGGACATAGATAATTAGAATGTTCAGAGGATCAGGATGATAGTAATTGACTGAAACAGTACATAGATAATTGGAATGTTCAGAGGATCAGGATGATAGTAATTGACTGAAACAGGACATAGATAATTCGAATAGACAGAGGATCAGGATGATAGTAATTGACTGATACAGGACATAGATAATTAGAATGTTCAGAGGATCAGGATGATAGTAATTGACTGAAACAGGACATAGATAATTAGAATGTTCAGAGGATCAGGATGATAGTAATTGACTGAAACAGGACATAGATAATTAGAATAGACAGAGGATCAGGATGATATTAATTGACTGAAACAGGACATAGATAATTAGAATGTTCAGAGGATCAGGATGATAGTAATTGACTGAAACAGGACATAGATAATTAGAATAGACAGAGGATCAGGATGATAGTAATTGACTGAAACAGGGCATAGATAATTAGAATGGACAGAGGTTGAGGATGATAGTAATTGACTGAAACAGGACATAGATAATTAGAATGTTCAGAGGATCAGGATGATAGTAATTGACTGAAACAGGGCATAGATAATTAGAATAGACAGAGGATCAGGATGATAGTAATTGACTGAAACAGGACATTGATAATTAGAATGGACAGAGGATCAGGATGAATGTAATTGACTGAAACAGGACATAGATAATTAGAATGTTCAGAGGATCAGGATGATAGTAATTGACTGAAACAGTACATAGATAATTGGAATGTTCAGAGGATCAGGATGATAGTAATTGACTGAAACAGGACATAGATAATTCGAATAGACAGAGGATCAGGATGATAGTAATTGACTGATACAGGACATAGATAATTAGAATGTTCAGAGGATCAGGATGATAGTAATTGACTGAAACAGGACATAGATAATTAGAATGTTCAGAGGATCAGGATGATAGTAATTGACTGAAACAGGACATAGATAATTAGAATAGACAGAGGATCAGGATGATATTAATTGACTGAAACAGGACATAGATAATTAGAATGTTCAGAGGATCAGGATGATAGTAATTGACTGAAACAGGACATAGATAATTAGAATAGACAGAGGATCAGGATGATAGTAATTGACTGAAACAGGGCATAGATAATTAGAATGGACAGAGGATGAGGATGATAGTAATTGACTGAAACAGGACATAGATAATTAGAATGTTCAGAGGATCAGGATGATAGTAATTGACTGAAACAGGGCATAGATAATTAGAATAGACAGAGGATCAGGATGATAGTAATTGACTGAAACAGGACATTGATAATTAGAATGGACAGAGGATCAGGATGAATGTAATTGACTGAAACAGGACAGAGATAATTAGAATAGACAGAGGATCAGGATGATAGTAATTGACTGAAACAGGACATAGATAATTAGAATGTTCAGAGGATCAGGATGATAGTAATTGACTGAAACAGTACATAGATAATTAGAATGTTCAGAGGATCAGGATGATAGTAATTGAATGAAACAGGACATAGATAATTAGAATGTACAGAGGATCAGGATGATAGTAATTGACTGAAACAGGACATAGATAATTAGAATGTTCAGAGGATCAGGATGATAGTAATTGACTGAAACAGGACACAGATAATCGAATATATAGAGGATCAGGATGTTAGTAATTGACTGAAACAGGACATAGATAATTAGAATGTTCAGAGGATCAGGATGATAGTAATTGACTGAAACAGGACATAAATAATTAGAATGGACAGAGGATCAGGATGATAGTAATTGACTGAAACAGGACATAGATAATTAGAATGTTCAGAGGATCAGGATGATAGTAATTGACTGAAACAGGACATAGATAATTAGAATAGAGAGAGGATCAGGATGATAGTAATTGACTGAAACAGGACATAGATAATTAGAATGGACAGAGTATCAGGATGATAGTAATTGACTGAAACAGGACATAGATAATTAGAATGTTCAGCGGATCAGGATGATAGTAATTGAATGAAACAGGACATAGATAATTAGAATGGACAGAGGATCAGGATGAATGTAATTGACTGAAACAGGACATAGATAATTAGAATAGACAGAGGATCAGGATGATAGTAATTGACTGAAACAGGACATAGATAATTAGAATGTTCAGCGGATCAGGATGATAGTAATTGAATGAAACAGGACATAGATAATTAGAATGTACAGAGGATCAGGATGATAGTAATTGACTGAAACAGCACATAGATAATTAGAATGTTCAGAGGATCAGGATGATAGTAATTGACTGAAACAGGACATAGATAATTCGAATAGACAGAGGATCAGGATGATAGTAATTGACTGAAACAGGACATCGATAATTAGAATGTTCAGAGGATCAGGATGATAGTAATTGACTGAAACAGGACATAGATAATTATAATGGACAGAGGATCAGGATGACAGTAATTGACAGAAACAGGACATAGATAATTAGAACAGACAGAGGATCAGGATGATAGTAATTGACTGAAACAGGACATAGATAATTTAAATAGACAGAGGATCAGGATGATAGTAATTGACTGAAACAGTACATAGATAATTAGAATGTTCTGCGGATCAGGATGATACAAATTGACTGAAACAGGACACAGATAATTAGAATAGACAAGGGATCAGGATGATAGTAATTGACTGAAACAGTACATAGATAATTAGAATGTTCAGAGGATCAGGATGATAGTAATTGACTGAAACAGGACATAGATAATTAGAATGTTCAGAGGATCAGGATGATAGTAATTGACTGAAACAGGACATAGATAATTGGAATGTTCAGAGGATCAGGATGATAGTAATTGACTGAAACAGGACATAGATAATTCGAATAGACAGAGGATCACGATGATGGTAATTGACTGAAACAGGGCATAGATAATTAGAATGTTCAGAGGATCAGGATGATAGTAATTGACTGAAACAGTACATAGATAATTAGAATGTTCAGAGGATCAGGATGATAGTAATTGACTGAAACAGGACATAGATAATTAGAATGGACAGAGGATCAGGATGATAGTAATTGAATGAAACAGGACATAGATAATTAGAATAGACAGAGTATCAGGATGATAGTAATTGACTGAAACAGGACATAGATAATTAGAATGTTCAGAGGATCAGGATGATAGTAATTGAATGAAACAGGACATAGATAATTAGAATAGACAGAGGATCACGATGATAGTAATTGACTGAAACAGGACATAGATAATTAGAATGTACAGAGGATCAGGATGATAGTAATTGACTGAAACAGGACATAGATAATTAGAATGTTCAGAGGATCAGGATGATAGTAATTGACTGAAACAGTACATAGATAATTGGAATGTTCAGAGGATCAGGATGATAGTAATTGACTGAAACAGGACATAGATAATTCGAATAGACAGAGGATCAGGATGATAGTAATTGACTGATACAGGACATAGATAATTAGAATGTTCAGAGGATCAGGATGATAGTAATTGACTGAAACAGGACATAGATAATTAGAATGTTCAGAGGATCAGGATGATAGTAATTGACTGAAACAGGACATAGATAATTAGAATAGACAGAGGATCAGGATGATATTAATTGACTGAAACAGGACATAGATAATTAGAATGTTCAGAGGATCAGGATGATAGTAATTGACTGAAACAGGACATAGATAATTAGAATAGACAGAGGATCAGGATGATAGTAATTGACTGAAACAGGGCATAGATAATTAGAATGGACAGAGGTTGAGGATGATAGTAATTGACTGAAACAGGACATAGATAATTAGAATGTTCAGAGGATCAGGATGATAGTAATTGACTGAAACAGGGCATAGATAATTAGAATAGACAGAGGATCAGGATGATAGTAATTGACTGAAACAGGACATTGATAATTAGAATGGACAGAGGATCAGGATGAATGTAATTGACTGAAACAGGACATAGATAATTAGAATGTTCAGAGGATCAGGATGATAGTAATTGACTGAAACAGTACATAGATAATTGGAATGTTCAGAGGATCAGGATGATAGTAATTGACTGAAACAGGACATAGATAATTCGAATAGACAGAGGATCAGGATGATAGTAATTGACTGATACAGGACATAGATAATTAGAATGTTCAGAGGATCAGGATGATAGTAATTGACTGAAACAGGACATAGATAATTAGAATGTTCAGAGGATCAGGATGATAGTAATTGACTGAAACAGGACATAGATAATTAGAATAGACAGAGGATCAGGATGATATTAATTGACTGAAACAGGACATAGATAATTAGAATGTTCAGAGGATCAGGATGATAGTAATTGACTGAAACAGGACATAGATAATTAGAATAGACAGAGGATCAGGATGATAGTAATTGACTGAAACAGGGCATAGATAATTAGAATGGACAGAGGATGAGGATGATAGTAATTGACTGAAACAGGACATAGATAATTAGAATGTTCAGAGGATCAGGATGATAGTAATTGACTGAAACAGGGCATAGATAATTAGAATAGACAGAGGATCAGGATGATAGTAATTGACTGAAACAGGACATTGATAATTAGAATGGACAGAGGATCAGGATGAATGTAATTGACTGAAACAGGACAGAGATAATTAGAATAGACAGAGGATCAGGATGATAGTAATTGACTGAAACAGGACATAGATAATTAGAATGTTCAGAGGATCAGGATGATAGTAATTGACTGAAACAGTACATAGATAATTAGAATGTTCAGAGGATCAGGATGATAGTAATTGAATGAAACAGGACATAGATAATTAGAATGTACAGAGGATCAGGATGATAGTAATTGACTGAAACAGGACATAGATAATTAGAATGTTCAGAGGATCAGGATGATAGTAATTGACTGAAACAGGACACAGATAATCGAATATATAGAGGATCAGGATGTTAGTAATTGACTGAAACAGGACATAGATAATTAGAATGTTCAGAGGATCAGGATGATAGTAATTGACTGAAACAGGACATAAATAATTAGAATGGACAGAGGATCAGGATGATAGTAATTGACTGAAACAGGACATAGATAATTAGAATGTTCAGAGGATCAGGATGATAGTAATTGACTGAAACAGGAAATAGATAATTAGAATAGAGAGAGGATCAGGATGATAGTAATTGACTGAAACAGGACATAGATAATTAGAATGGACAGAGTATCAGGATGATAGTAATTGACTGAAACAGGACATAGATAATTAGAATGTTCAGCGGATCAGGATGATAGTAATTGAATGAAACAGGACATAGATAATTAGAATGGACAGAGGATCAGGATGAATGTAATTGACTGAAACAGGACATAGATAATTAGAATAGACAGAGGATCAGGATGATAGTAATTGACTGAAACAGGACATAGATAATTAGAATGTTCAGCGGATCAGGATGATAGTAATTGAATGAAACAGGACATAGATAATTAGAATGTACAGAGGATCAGGATGATAGTAATTGACTGAAACAGCACATAGATAATTAGAATGTTCAGAGGATCAGGATGATAGTAATTGACTGAAACAGGACATAGATAATTCGAATAGACAGAGGATCAGGATGATAGTAATTGACTGAAACAGGACATCGATAATTAGAATGTTCAGAGGATCAGGATGATAGTAATTGACTGAAACAGGACATAGATAATTATAATGGACAGAGGATCAGGATGACAGTAATTGACAGAAACAGGACATAGATAATTAGAACAGACAGAGGATCAGGATGATAGTAATTGACTGAAACAGGACATAGATAATTTAAATAGACAGAGGATCAGGATGATAGTAATTGACTGAAACAGTACATAGATAATTAGAATGTTCTGCGGATCAGGATGATACAAATTGACTGAAACAGGACACAGATAATTAGAATAGACAAGGGATCAGGATGATAGTAATTGACTGAAACAGTACATAGATAATTAGAATGTTCAGAGGATCAGGATGATAGTAATTGACTGAAACAGGACATAGATAATTAGAATGTTCAGAGGATCAGGATGATAGTAATTGACTGAAACAGGACATAGATAATTGGAATGTTCAGAGGATCAGGATGATAGTAATTGACTGAAACAGGACATAGATAATTCGAATAGACAGAGGATCAGGATGATAGTAATTGACTGAAACAGGACATAGATAATTAGAATGTTCAGAGGATCAGGATGATAGTAATTGACTGAAACAGGACATAGATAATTAGAATGTTCAGAGGATCAGGATGATAGTAATTGACTGAAACAGGACATAGATAATTAGAATAGACAGAGGATCAGGATGATATTAATTGACTGAAACAGGACATAGATAATTAGAATGTTCAGAGGATCAGGATGATAGTAATTGACTGAAACAGGACATAGATAATTAGAATAGACAGAGGATCATTATGATATTAATTGACTGAAACAGGACATAGATAATTAGAATGGACAGAGAATGAGGATGATAGTAATTGACTGAAACAGGACATAGATAATTAGAATGTTTAGAGGATCAGGATGATAGTAATTGTCTGAAACAGGGCATAGATAATTAGAATAGACAGAGGATCAGGATGATAGTAATTGACTGAAACAGGACATAGATAATTAGAATGGACAGAGGATCAGGATGAATGTAATTGACTGAAACAGGACATAGATAATTAGAATAGACAGAGGATCAGGATGATAGTAATTGACTGAAACAGGACATAGATAATTAGAATGTTCAGAGGATCAGGATGATAGTAATTGACTGAAACAGTACATAGATAATTAGAATGTTCAGAGGATCAGGATGATAGTAATTGACTGAAACAGGACATAGATAATTAGAATGTTTAGAGGATCAGGATGATAGTTATTGTCTTTAACAGGGCATAGATAATTAGAATAGACAGAGGATCAGGATGATAGTAATTGACTGAAACAGGACATAGATAATTAGAATGGACAGAGGATCAGGATGAATGTAATTGACTGAAACAGGACATAGATAATTAGAATAGAGAGAGGATCAGGATGATAGTAATTGACTGAAACAGGACATAGATAATTAGAATGGACAGAGTATCAGGATGATAGTAATTGACTGAAACAGGACATAGATAATTAGAATGTTCAGCGGATCAGGATGATAGTAATTGAATGAAACAGGACATAGATAATTAGAATGGACAGAGGATCAGGATGAATGTAATTGACTGAAACAGGACATAGATAATTAGAATAGACAGAGGATCAGGATGATAGTAATTGACTGAAACAGGACATAGATAATTAGAATGTTCAGCGGATCAGGATGATAGTAATTGAATGAAACAGGACATAGATAATTAGAATGTACAGAGGATCAGGATGATAGTAATTGACTGAAACAGCACATAGATAATTAGAATGTTCAGAGGATCAGGATGATAGTAATTGACTGAAACAGGACATCGATAATTAGAATGTTCAGAGGATCAGGATGATAGTAATTGACTGAAACAGGACATAGATAATTATAATGGACAGAGGATCAGGATGACAGTAATTGACTGAAACAGGACATAGATAATTAGAACAGACAGAGGATCAGGATGATAGTAATTGACTGAAAAAGGACATAGATAATTTAAATAGACAGAGGATCAGGATGATAGTAATTGACTGAAACAGGACATCGATAATTAGAATGTTCAGAGGATCAGGATGATAGTAATTGACTGAAACAGGACATAGATAATTATAATGGACAGAGGATCAGGATGACAGTAATTGACTGAAACAGGACATAGATAATTAGAACAGACAGAGGATCAGGATGATAGTAATTGACTGAAACAGGACATAGATAATTTAAATAGACAGAGGATCAGGATGATAGTAATTGACTGAAACAGGACATCGATAATTAGAATGTACAGAGGATCAGGATGATAGTAATTGACTGAAACAGGACATAGATAATTAGAATGTTCAGAGGATCAGGATGATAGTAATTGACTGAAACAGGACATAGATAATTCGAATAGACAGAGGATCAGGATGATAGTAATTGACTGAAACAGGACATCGATAATTAGAATGTTCAGAGGATCAGGATGATAGTAATTGACTGAAACAGGACATAGATAATTATAATGGACAGAGGATCAGGATGACAGTAATTGACTGAAACAGGACATAGCTAATTAGAACAGACAGAGGATCAGGATGATAGTAGTTGACTGAAACAGGACATAGATAATTTAAATAGACAGAGGATCAGGATGATAGTAATTGACTGAAACAGTACATAGATAATTAGAATGTTCAGCGGATCAGGATGATAGTAATTGACTGAAACAGTACATAGATAATTAGAATGGACAGAGGATCAGGATGATAGTAATTGACTGAAACAGGACATAGATAATTAGAATAGACAGAGGATCAGGATGATACAAATTGACTGAAACAGGACACAGATAATTAGAATAGACAAGGGATCAGGATGATAGTAATTGACTGAAACAGTACATAGATAATTAGAATGTTCAGAGGATCAGGATGATAGTAATTGACTGAAACAGGACATAGATAATTAGAATGTTCAGAGGATCAGGATGATAGTAATTGACTGAAACAGGACATAGATAATTGGAATGTTCAGAGGATCAGGATGATAGTAATTGACTGAAACAGGACATAGATAATTCGAATAGACAGAGGATCAGGATGATAGTAATTGACTGAAACAGGACATAGATAATTAGAATGTTCAGAGGATCAGGATGATAGTAATTGACTGAAACAGGACATAGATAATTAGAATGTTCAGAGGATCAGGATGATAGTAATTGACTGAAACAGGACATAGATAATTAGAATAGACAGAGGATCAGGATGATATTAATTGACTGAAACAGGACATAGATAATTAGAATGTTCAGAGGATCAGGATGATAGTAATTGACTGAAACAGGACATAGATAATTAGAATAGACAGAGGATCATTATGATATTAATTGACTGAAACAGGACATAGATAATTAGAATGGACAGAGAATGAGGATGATAGTAATTGACTGAAACAGGACATAGATAATTAGAATGTTTAGAGGATCAGGATGATAGTAATTGTCTGAAACAGGGCATAGATAATTAGAATAGACAGAGGATCAGGATGATAGTAATTGACTGAAACAGGACATAGATAATTAGAATGGACAGAGGATCAGGATGAATGTAATTGACTGAAACAGGACATAGATAATTAGAATAGACAGAGGATCAGGATGATAGTAATTGACTGAAACAGGACATAGATAATTAGAATGTTCAGAGGATCAGGATGATAGTAATTGACTGAAACAGTACATAGATAATTAGAATGTTCAGAGGATCAGGATGATAGTAATTGACTGAAACAGGACATAGATAATTAGAATGTTTAGAGGATCAGGATGATAGTAATTGTCTTTAACAGGGCATAGATAATTAGAATAG
Organism: Heterodontus francisci; assembly: GCF_036365525.1. Taxonomy (NCBI): domain Eukaryota; kingdom Metazoa; phylum Chordata; class Chondrichthyes; order Heterodontiformes; family Heterodontidae; genus Heterodontus; species Heterodontus francisci. The sequence continues at coordinate 825,614 of NW_027141899.1, forward strand.
ACAGGGGATCAGGATGATAGTAATTGACTGAAACAGGACATAGATAATTAGAATGGACAGAGGATCAGGATGAATGTAATTGACTGAAACAGGACATAGATAATTAGAATAGAGAGAGGATCAGGATGATAGTAATTGACTGAAACAGGACATAGATAATTAGAATGGACAGAGTATCAGGATGATAGTAATTGACTGAAACAGGACATAGATAATTAGAATGTTCAGCGGATCAGGATGATAGTAATTGAATGAAACAGGACATAGATAATTAGAATGGACAGAGGATCAGGATGAATGTAATTGACTGAAACAGGACATAGATAATTAGAATAGACAGAGGATCAGGATGATAGTAATTGACTGAAACAGGACATAGATAATTAGAATGTTCAGCGGATCAGGATGATAGTAATTGAATGAAACAGGACATAGATAATTAGAATGGACTGAGGATCAGGATGATAGTAATTGACTGAAATAGGACATAGATAATTAGAATGTACAGAGGATCAGGATGATAGTAATTGACTGAAACAGCACATAGATAATTAGAATGTTCAGAGGATCAGGATGATAGTAATTGACTGAAACAGGACATCGATAATTAGAATGTTCAGAGGATCAGGATGATAGTAATTGACTGAAAAAGGACATAGATAATTATAATGGACAGAGGATCAGGATGACAGTAATTGACTGAAACAGGACATAGATAATTAGAACAGACAGAGGATCAGGATGATAGTAATTGACTGAAACAGGACATAGATAATTTAAATAGACAGAGGATCAGGATGATAGTAATTGACTGAAACAGGACATCGATAATTAGAATGTTCAGAGGATCAGGATGATAGTAATTGACTGAAACAGGACATAGATAATTATAATGGACAGAGGATCAGGATGACAGTAATTGACTGAAACAGGACATAGATAATTAGAACAGACAGAGGATCAGGATGATAGTAATTGACTGAAACAGGACATAGATAATTTAAATAGACAGAGGATCAGGATGATAGTAATTGACTGAAACAGGACATCGATAATTAGAATGTTCAGAGGATCAGGATGATAGTAATTGACTGAAACAGGACATAGATAATTATAATGGACAGAGGATCAGGATGACAGTAATTGACTGAAACAGGACATAGATAATTAGAACAGACAGAGGATCAGGATGATAGTAATTGACTGAAACAGGACATAGATAATTTAAATAGACAGAGGATCAGGATGATAGTAATTGACTGAAACAGGACATCGATAATTAGAATGTTCAGAGGATCAGGATGATAGTAATTGACTGAAACAGGACATAGATAATTATAATGGACAGAGGATCAGGATGACAGTAATTGACTGAAACAGGACATAGATAATTAGAACAGACAGAGGATCAGGATGACAGTAATTGACTGAAACAGGACATAGATAATTAGAACAGACAGAGGATCAGGATGATAGTAATTGACTGAAACAGGACATAGATAATTTAAATAGACAGAGGATCAGGATGATAGTAATTGACTGAAACAGGACATCGATAATTAGAATGTTCAGAGGATCAGGATGATAGTAATTGACTGAAACAGGACATAGATAATTATAATGGACAGAGGATCAGGATGACAGTAATTGACTGAAACAGGACATAGATAATTAGAACAGACAGAGGATCAGGATGATAGTAATTGACTGAAACAGGACATAGATAATTTAAATAGACAGAGGATCAGGATGATAGTAATTGACTGAAACAGGACATCGATAATTAGAATGTTCAGAGGATCAGGATGATAGTAATTGACTGAAACAGGACATAGATAATTAGAACAGACAGAGGATCAGGATGATAGTAATTGACTGAAACAGGACATAGATAATTTAAATAGACAGAGGATCAGGATGATAGTAATTGACTGAAACAGTGCATAGATAATTAGAATGTTCAGAGGATCAGGATGATAGTAATTGACTGAAACAGTACATAGATAATTAGAATGGACAGAGGATCAGGATGATAGTAATTGACTGAAACAGGACATAGATAATTAGAATAGACAGAGGATCAGGATGATACAAATTGACTGAAACAGGACACAGATAATTAGAATAGAAAAGGCATCAGGATGATAGTAATTGACTGAAACAGTACATAGATAATTAGAATGTTCAGAGGATCAGGATGATAGTAATTGACTGAAACAGGACATAGATAATTAGAATGTTCAGAGGATCAGGATGATAGTAATTGACTGAAACAGGACATAGATAATTAGAATGTTCAGAGGATCAGGATGATTGTAATTGACTGAAACAGTACATAGATAATTAGAATGGACAGAGGATCAGGATGATAGTAATTGACTGAAACAGGACATAGATAATTAGAATAGACAGAGGATCAGGATGATACAAATTGACTGAAACAGGACACAGATAATTAGAATAGACAAGGCATCAGGATGATAGTAATTGACTGAAACAGTACATAGATAATTAGAATGTTCAGAGGATCAGGATGATAGTAATTGACTGAAACAGGACATAGATAATTAGAATGTTCAGAGGATCAGGATGATAGTAATTGACTGAAACAGGACATAGATAATTAGAATGTTCAGAGGATCAGGATGATTGTAATTGACTGAAACAGTACAGAGATAATTAGTATGTTCAGAGGATCAGGATGATAGTAATTGACTGAAACAGGACATAGATAATTCGAATAGACAGAGGATCAGGATGATAGTAATTGACTGAAACAGGACATAGATAATTAGAATGTTCAGAGGATCAGGATGATAGTAATTGACTGAAACAGGACATAGATAATTAGAATGTTCAGAGGATCAGGATGATAGTAATTGACTGAAACAGGACATAGATAATTAGAATAGACAGAGGATCAGGATGATATTAATTGACTGAAACAGGACATAGATAATTAGAATGTTCAGAGGATCAGGATGATAGTAATTGACTGAAACAGGACATAGATAATTAGAATAGACAGAGGATCAGGATGATATTAATTGACTGAAACAGGACATAGATAATTAGAATGGACAGAGAATGAGGATGATAGTAATTGACTGAAACAGGACATAGATAATTAGAATGTTTAGAGGATCAGGATGATAGTAATTGTCTGAAACAGGACATAGATAATTGGAATGTTCAGAGGATCAGGATGATAGTAATTGACTGAAACAGGACATAGATAATTCGAATAGACAGAGGATCAGGATGATAGTAATTGACTGAAACAGGACATAGATAATTAGAATGCTCAGAGGATCAGGATGATAGTAATTGACTGAAACAGGACATAGATAATTAGAATGTTCAGAGGATCAGGATGATAGTAATTGACTGAAACAGGACATAGATAATTAGAATAGACAGAGGATCAGGATGATATTAATTGACTGAAACAGGACATAGATAATTAGAATGTTCAGAGGATCAGGATGATAGTAATTGACTGAAACAGGACATAGATAATTAGAATAGACAGCGGATCAGGATGATATTAATTGACTGAAACAGGACATAGATAATTAGAATGTTCAGAGGATCAGGATGATAGTAATTGACTGAAACAGGACATAGATAATTAGAATAGACAGCGGATCAGGATGATATTAATTGACTGAAACAGGACATAGATAATTAGAATGGACAGAGAATGAGGATGATAGTAATTGACTGAAACAGGACATAGATAATAAAAAATGGACAGAGGATCAGGATGAATGTAATTGACTGAAACAGGACATAGATAATTAGAATAGACAGAGGATCAGGATGATAGTAATTGACTGAAACAGGACATAGATAATTAGAATGTTCAGAGGATCAGGATGATAGTAATTGACTGAAACAGGACATAGATAATTAGAATGTTTAGAGGATCAGGATGATAGTAATTGTCTGAAACAGGGCATAGGTAATTAGAATAGACAGAGGATCAGGATGATAGTAATTGACTGAAACAGGACATAGATAATTAGAATGGACAGAGGATCAGGATGATAGTAATTGAATGAAACAGGACATAGATAATTAGAATGTACAGAGGATCAGGATGATAGTAATTGACTGAAACAGGACATAGATAATTAGAATGTTCAGAGGATCAGGATGATAGTAATTGACTGAAACAGTACATAGATAATTAGAATGGACAGAGGATCAGGATGATAGTAATTGAATGAAACAGGACATAGATAATTAGAATGTACAGAGGATCAGGATGATAGTAATTGACTGAAACAGGACATAGATAATTAGAATGTTCAGAGGATCAGGATGATAGTAATTGACTGAAACAGTACATAGATAATTAGAATGTTCAGAGGATCAGGATGACAGTAATTGACTGAAACAGGACATAGATAATCGAATATATAGAGGATCAGGATGTTAGTAATTGACTGAAACAGGACATAGATAATTAGAATAGACAGAGGATCAGGATGATACAAATTGACTGAAACAGGACACAGATAATTAGAATAGACAAGGGATCAGGATGATAGTAATTGACTGAAACAGTACATAGATAATTAGAATGTTCAGAGGATCAGGATGATAGTAATTGACTGAAACAGGACATAGATAATTAGAATGTTCAGAGGATCAGGATGATAGTAATTGACTGAAACAGGACATAGATAATTGGAATGTTCAGAGGATCAGGATGATAGTAATTGACTGAAACAGGACATAGATAATTCGAATAGACAGAGGATCAGGATGATAGTAATTGACTGAAACAGGACATAGATAATTAGAATGTTCAGAGGATCAGGATGATAGTAATTGACTGAAACAGGACATAGATAATTAGAATGTTCAGAGGATCAGGATGATAGTAATTGACTGAAACAGGACATAGATAATTAGAATAGACAGAGGATCAGGATGATATTAATTGACTGAAACAGGACATAGATAATTAGAATGTTCAGAGGATCAGGATGATAGTAATTGACTGAAACAGGACATAGATAATTAGAATAGACAGAGGATCATTATGATATTAATTGACTGAAACAGGACATAGATAATTAGAATGGACAGAGAATGAGGATGATAGTAATTGACTGAAACAGGACATAGATAATTAGAATGTTTAGAGGATCAGGATGATAGTAATTGTCTGAAACAGGGCATAGATAATTAGAATAGACAGAGGATCAGGATGATAGTAATTGACTGAAACAGGACATAGATAATTAGAATGGACAGAGGATCAGGATGAATGTAATTGACTGAAACAGGACATAGATAATTAGAATAGACAGAGGATCAGGATGATAGTAATTGACTGAAACAGGACATAGATAATTAGAATGTTCAGAGGATCAGGATGATAGTAATTGACTGAAACAGTACATAGATAATTAGAATGTTCAGAGGATCAGGATGATAGTAATTGACTGAAACAGGACATAGATAATTAGAATGTTTAGAGGATCAGGATGATAGTAATTGTCTGAAACAGGGCATAGATAATTAGAATAGACAGAGGATCAGGATGATAGTAATTGACTGAAACAGGACATAGATAATTAGAATGGACAGAGGATCAGGATGAATGTAATTGACTGAAACAGGACATAGATAATTAGAATAGAGAGAGGATCAGGATGATAGTAATTGACTGAAACAGGACATAGATAATTAGAATGGACAGAGTATCAGGATGATAGTAATTGACTGAAACAGGACATAGATAATTAGAATGTTCAGCGGATCAGGATGATAGTAATTGAATGAAACAGGACATAGATAATTAGAATGGACAGAGGATCAGGATGAATGTAATTGACTGAAACAGGACATAGATAATTAGAATAGACAGAGGATCAGGATGATAGTAATTGACTGAAACAGGACATAGATAATTAGAATGTTCAGCGGATCAGGATGATAGTAATTGAATGAAACAGGACATAGATAATTAGAATGTACAGAGGATCAGGATGATAGTAATTGACTGAAACAGCACATAGATAATTAGAATGTTCAGAGGATCAGGATGATAGTAATTGACTGAAACAGGACATCGATAATTAGAATGTTCAGAGGATCAGGATGATAGTAATTGACTGAAACAGGACATAGATAATTATAATAGACAGAGGATCAGGATGACAGTAATTGACTGAAACAGGACATAGATAATTCAAATAGACAGAGGATCAGGATGATAGTAATTGACTGAAACAGGACATCGATAATTAGAATGTTCAGAGGATCAGGATGATAGTAATTGACTGAAACAGGACATAGATAATTATAATGGACAGAGGATCAGGATGACAGTAATTGACTGAAACAGGACATAGATAATTAGAACAGACAGAGGATCAGGATGATAGTAATTGACTGAAACAGGACATAGATAATTTAAATAGACAGAGGATCAGGATGATAGTAATTGACTGAAACAGGACATCGATAATTAGAATGTTCAGAGGATCATGATGATAGTAATTGACTGAAACAGGACATAGATAATTATAGTGGACAGAGGATCAGGATGACAGTAATTGACTGAAACAGGACATAGATAATTAGAACAGACAGAGGATCAGGATGATAGTAATTGACTGAAACAGGACATAGATAATTTAAATAGACAGAGGATCAGGATGATAGTAATTGACTGAAACAGGACATCGATAATTAGAATGTTCAGAGGATCAGGATGATAGTAATTGACTGAAACAGGACATAGATAATTATAATGGACAGAGGATCAGGATGACAGTAATTGACTGAAACAGGACATAGATAATTAGAACAGACAGAGGATCAGGATGACAGTAATTGACTGAAACAGGACATAGATAATTAGAACAGACAGAGGATCAGGATGATAGTAATTGACTGAAACAGGACATAGATAATTTAAATAGACAGAGGATCAGGATGATAGTAATTGACTGAAACAGGACATCGATAATTAGAATGTTCAGAGGATCAGGATGATAGTAATTGACTGAAACAGGACATAGATAATTATAATGGACAGAGGATCAGGATGACAGTAATTGACTGAAACAGGACATAGATAATTAGAACAGACAGAGGATCAGGATGATAGTAATTGACTGAAACAGGACATAGATAATTTAAATAGACAGAGGATCAGGATGATAGTAATTGACTGAAACAGGACATCGATAATTAGAATGTTCAGAGGATCAAGATGATAGTAATTGACTGAAACAGGACATAGATAATTATAATGGACAGAGGATCAGGATGACAGTAATTGACTGAAACAGGACATAGATAATTAGAACAGACAGAGGATCAGGATGATAGTAATTGACTGAAACAGGACATAGATAATTTAAATAGACAGAGGATCAGGATGATAGTAATTGACTGAAACAGTACATAGATAATTAGAATGTTCAGAGGATCAGGATGATAGTAATTGACTGAAACAGTACATAGATAATTAGAATGGACAGAGGATCAGGATGATAGTAATTGACTGAAACAGGACATAGATAATTAGAATAGACAGAGGATCAGGATGATACAAATTGACTGAAACAGGACACAGATAATTAGAATAGACAAGGGATCAGGATGATAGTAATTGACTGAAACAGTACATAGATAATTAGAATGTTCAGAGGATCAGGATGATAGTAATTGACTGAAACAGGACATAGATAATTAGAATGTTCAGAGGATCAGGATGATAGTAATTGACTGAAACAGGACATAGATAATTAGAATGTTCAGAGGATCAGGATGATTGTAATTGACTGAAACAGTACATAGATAATTAGTATGTTCAGAGGATCAGGATGATAGTAATTGACTGAAACAGGACATAGATAATTCGAATAGACAGAGGATCAGGATGATAGTAATTGACTGAAACAGGACATAGATAATTAGAATGTTCAGAGGATCAGGATGATAGTAATTGACTGAAACAGGACATAGATAATTAGAATGTTCAGAGGATCAGGATGATAGTAATTGACTGAAACAGGACATAGATAATTAGAATAGACAGAGGATCAGGATGATATTAATTGACTGAAACAGGACATAGATAATTAGAATGTTCAGAGGATCAGGATGATAGTAATTGACTGAAACAGGACATAGATAATTAGAATAGACAGAGGATCAGGATGATATTAATTGACTGAAACAGGACATAGATAATTAGAATGGACAGAGAATGAGGATGATAGTAATTGACTGAAACAGGACATAGATAATTAGAATGTTTAGAGGATCAGGATGATAGTAATTGTCTGAAACAGGACATAGATAATTGGAATGGACAGAGGATCAGGATGATAGTAATTGACTGAAACAGGACATAGATAATTCGAATAGACAGAGGATCAGGATGATAGTAATTGACTGAAACAGGACATAGATAATTAGAATGCTCAGAGGATCAGGATGATAGTAATTGACTGAAACAGGACATAGATAATTAGAATGTTCAGAGGATCAGGATGATAGTAATTGACTGAAACAGGACATAGATAATTAGAATAGACAGAGGATCAGGATGATATTAATTGACTGAAACAGGACATAGATAATTAGAATGTTCAGAGGATCAGGATGATAGTAATTGACTGAAACAGGACATAGATAATTAGAATAGACAGCGGATCAGGATGATATTAATTGACTGAAACAGGACATAGATAATTAGAATGGACAGAGAATGAGGATGATAGTAATTGACTGAAACAGGAACAGATAATTAGAATGTTTAGAGGATCAGGATGATAGTAATTGTCTGAAACAGGGCATAGATAATTAGAATAGACAGAGGATCAGGATGGTAGTAATTGACTGAAACAGGACATAGATAATTAGAATGGACAGAGGATCAGGATGAATGTAATTGACTGAAACAGGACATAGATAATTAGAATAGACAGAGGATCAGGATGATAGTAATTGACTGAAACAGGACATAGATAATTAGAATGTTCAGAGGATCAGGATGATAGTAATTGACTGAAACAGGACATAGATAATTAGAATGTTTAGAGGATCAGGATGATAGTAATTGTCTGAAACAGGGCATAGATAATTAGAATAGACAGAGGATCAGGATGATAGTAATTGACTGAAACAGGACATAGATAATTAGAATGGACAGAGGATCAGGATGATAGTAATTGAATGAAACAGGACATAGATAATTAGAATGTACAGAGGATCAGGATGATAGTAATTGACTGAAACAGGACATAGATAATTAGAATGTTCAGAGGATCAGGATGATAGTAATTGACTGAAACAGTACATAAATAATTAGAATGGACAGAGGATCAGGATGATAGTAATTGAATGAAACAGGACATAGATAATTAGAATGTACAGAGGATCAGGATGATAGTAATTGACTGAAACAGGACATAGATAATTAGAATGTTCAGAGGATCAGGATGATAGTAATTGACTGAAACAGTACATAGATAATTAGAATGTTCAGAGGATCAGGATGACAGTAATTGACTGAAACAGGACATAGATAATCGAATATATAGAGGATCAGGATGTTAGTAATTGACTGAAACAGGACATAGATAATTAGAATGTTCAGAGGATCAGGGTGATAGTAATTGACTGAAACAGGACATAGATAATTAGAATGTACAGAGGATCAGGATGATAGTAATTGACTGAAACAGGACATAGATAATTAGAATGTTCAGAGGATCAGGATGAAAGTAATTGACTGAAACAGGACATAGATAATTAGAATAGACAGAGGATCAGGATGATAGTAATTGACTGAAACAGGACATAGATAATTAGAATGGACAGAGGATCAGGATGAATGTAATTGACTGAAACAGGACATAGATAATTAGAATAGACAGAGGATCAGGATGATAGTAATTGACTGAAACAGGACATAGATAATTAGAATGTTCAGAGGATCAGGATGATAGTAATTGAATGAAACAGGACATAGATAATTAGAATGTTCAGGGAATCAGGATGATAGTAATTGACTGAAACAGGACATAGATAATTCGAATAGACAGAGGATCAGGATGATAGTAATTGACTGAAACAGGACATAGATAATTAGAATGTTCAGAGGATCAGGATGATAGTAATTGACTGAAACAGGACATAGATAATTGGAATGGACAGAGGATCAGGATGATAGTAATTGACTGAAACAGGACATAGATAATTAGAATAGACAGAGGATCAGGATGATAGTAATTGACTGAAACAGGACATAGATAATTCGAATAGACAGAGGATCAGGATGATATTAATTGACTGAAACAGTACATAGATAATTAGAATGTTCAGAGGATCAGGATGATAGTAATTGACTGAAACAGGACATAGATAATTAGAATGGACAGAGGATCAGGATGATAGTAATTGACAGAAACAGGACATAGATAATTAGAATAGACAGAGGATCAGGATGATACAAATTGACTGAAACAGGACACAGATAATTAGAATAGACAAGGGATCAGGATGATAGTAATTGACTGAAACAGTACATAGATAATTAGAATGTTCAGAGGATCAGGATGATAGTAATTGAGTGAAACAGGACATAGATAATTAGAATAGACAGAGGATCTGGATGATATTAATTGACTTAAACAGGACATAGATAATTAGAATGGACAGAGGATCAGGATGATAGTAATTGAGTGAAACAGGACATAGATAATTAGAATAGACAGAGGATCAGGATGATATTAATTGACTGAAACAGGTCATAGATAATTTGAATAGACAGAGGATCAGGATGATATTAATTGACTGAAACAGGACATAGATAATTAGAATGTTCAGAGGATCAGGATGATAGTAATTGACTGAAACAGTACATAGATAATTAGAATGGACAGAGGATCAGGATGATATTAATTGACTGAAACAGGACATAGATAATTAGAATGGACAGAGGATCAGGATGATAGTAATTGAGTGAAACAGGACATAGATAATTAGAATAGACAGAGGATCAGGATGATATTAATTGACTGAAACAGGACATAGATAATTTGAATAGACAGAGGATCAGGATGATATTAATTGACTGAAACAGGACATAGATAATTAGAATGTTCGGAGGATCAGGATGATAGTAATTGACTGAAGCAGTACATAGATAATTAGAATGGACAGAGGATCAGGATGATAGTAATTGATTGAAACAGTACATAGATAATTAGAATGTTCAGAGGATCAGGATGATAGTAATTGACTGAAACATGACATAGATAATTAGAATGGACAGAGGATCAGGATGAAAGTCATTGACTGAAACAGGACATAGATAATTAGAATGGACAGAGGATGAGGATGATAATAATTGACTGAAACAGGACATAGATAATTAGAATGGACAGAGGATCAGGATGATAGTAATTGACTGAAACAGGACATAGATAATTAGAATGGACAGAGGATCAGGATGATAGTAATTGACTGAAACAGTACATGGATAATTAGAATGGACAGAGGATCAGGATGATAGTAATTGACTGAAACAAGACATAGATAATTAGAATGTTCAGAGGATCAGGATGATAGTAATTGACTGAAACACGACATAGATAATTAGAATAGACAGAGGATCAGGATGATAGTAATTGATTGAAACAGGACATAGATAATTAGAATGTTCAGAGGATCAGGATGATAGTAGTTGACTGAAGCATGACATAGATAATTTTAATGTTCAGAGGATCAGGATGATAGTAATTGACTGAAACAGTACATAGATAATTAGAATGGACAGAGGATCAGGATGATAGTAGTTGACTGAAGCATGACATAGATAATTAGAATGTTCAGAGGATCAGGATGATAGTAATTGACTGAAGCATGACATAGATAATTAGAATGTTCAGAGGATCAGGATGATAGTAATTGACTGAAACAGGACATAGATAATTAAAATGTTCACAGGATCAGGATGATAGTAATTGACTGAAACAGTACATAGATAATTAGAATGGACAGAGGATCAGGATGATAGTAATTGACTGAAACAGGACATAGATAATTAGAATGGACAGAGGATCAGGATGATAGTAATTGACTGAAACAGGACATAGATAATTAGAATGTTCAGAGGATCAGGATGATTGTAATTGACTGAAACAGGACATAGATAATTAGAATGTTCAGAGGATCAGGATGATAGAAATTGACTGAAACAGGACATAGATTAATAGAATGGACAGAGGATCAGGATGATAGTAATTGACTGAAACAGGACATAGATAATTATAATGGACAGAGGATCAGGATGATAGTAATTGACTGAGACAGGACATAGATAATTAGAATGGACAGAGGATCAGGATGATAGTAATTGACTGAAACAGTACATAGATAATTAGAATGTTCAAAGGATCAGGATGATAGTAATTGACTGAAACATGACATAGATAATTAGAATGTTCAGAGGATCAGGATGATAGTAATTGACTGAAACATGACATAGATAATTAGAATGGACAGAGGATCAGGATGATAGTAATTGACTGAAACATGACATAGATAATTAGAATAGACAGAGGATCAGGATGATATTAATTGACTGAAACAGGACATAGATAATTAGAATAGACAGAGGATCAGGATGATATTAATTGACTGAAACAGGACATAGATAATTAGAATGGACAGAGAATGAGGATGATAGTAATTGACTGAAACAGGACATAGATAATTAGAATGTTTAGAGGATCAGGATGATAGTAATTGTCTGAAACAGGGCATAGATAATTAGAATAGACAGAGGATCAGGATGATAGTAATTGACTGAAACAGGACATAGATAATTAGAATGGACAGAGGATCAGGATGAATGTAATTGACTGAAACAGGACATAGATAATTAGAATAGACAGAGGATCAGGATGATAGTAATTGACTGAAACAGGACATAGATAATTAGAATGTTCAGAGGATCAGGATGATAGTAATTGACTGAAACAGTACATAGATAATTAGAATGTTCAGAGGATCAGGATGATAGTAATTGACTGAAACAGGACATAGATAATTAGAATGTTTAGAGGATCAGGATGATAGTAATTGTCTGAAACAGGGCATAGATAATTAGAATAGACAGAGGATCAGGATGATAGTAATTGACTGAAACAGGACATAGATAATTAGAATGGACAGAGGATCAGGATGAATGTAATTGACTGAAACAGGACATAGATAATTAGAATAGAGAGAGGATCAGGATGATAGTAATTGACTGAAACAGGACATAGATAATTAGAATGGACAGAGTATCAGGATGATAGTAATTGACTGAAACAGGACATAGATAATTAGAATGTTCAGCGGATCAGGATGATAGTAATTGAATGAAACAGGACATAGATAATTAGAATGGACAGAGGATCAGGATGAATGTAATTGACTGAAACAGGACATAGATAATTAGAATAGACAGAGGATCAGGATGATAGTAATTGACTGAAACAGGACATAGATAATTAGAATGTTCAGCGGATCAGGATGATAGTAATTGAATGAAACAGGACATAGATATTTAGAATGTTCAGAGGATCAGGCTGATAGTAATTGACTGAAACAGGACATAGATAATTCGAATAGACAGAGGATCAGGATGATAGTAATTGACTGAAACAGGACATCGATAATTAGAATGTTCAGAGGATCAGGATGATAGTAATTGACTGAAACAGGACATAGATAATTATAATGGACAGAGGATCAGGATGACAGTAATTGACTGAAACAGGACATAGATAATTAGAACAGACAGAGGATCAGGATGATAGTAATTGACTGAAACAGGACATAGATAATTTAAATAGACAGAGGATCAGGATGATAGTAATTGACTGAAACAGTACATAGATAATTAGAATGTTCAGAGGATCAGGATGATAGTAATTGACTGAAACAGTACATAGATAATTAGAATGGACAGAGGATCAGGATGATAGTAATTGACTGAAACAGGACATAGATAATTAGAATAGACAGAGGATCAGGATGATACAAATTGACTGAAACAGGACACAGATAATTAGAATAGACAAGGGATCAGGATGATAGTAATTGACTGAAACAGTACATAGATAATTAGAATGTTCAGAGGATCAGGATGATAGTAATTGACTGAAACAGGACATAGATAATTAGAATGTTCAGAGGATCAGGATGATAGTAATTGACTGAAACAGGACATAGATAATTGGAATGTTCAGAGGATCAGGATGATAGTAATTGACTGAAACAGGACATAGATAATTCGAATAGACAGAGGATCAGGATGATAGTAATTGACTGAAACAGGACATAGATAATTAGAATGTTCAGAGGATCAGGATGATAGTAATTGACTGAAACAGGACATAGATAATTAGAATTTTCAGAGGATCAGGATGATAGTAATTGACTGAAACAGGACATAGATAATTAGAATAGACAGAGGATCAGGATGATATTAATTGACTGAAACAGGACATAGATAATTAGAATGTTCAGAGTATCAGGATGATAGTAATTGACTGAAACAGGACATAGATAATTAGAATAGACAGAGGATCAGGATGATATTAATTGACTGAAACAGGACATCGATAATTAGAATGGACAGAGAATGAGGATGATAGTAATTGACTGCAACAGGGCATAGATAATTAGAATAGACAGAGGATCAGGATGATAGTAATTGACTGAAACAGGACATAGATAATTAGAATGGACAGAGGATCAGGATGAATGTAATTGACTGAAACAGGACATAGATAATTAGAATAGACAGAGGATCAGGATGATAGTAATTGACTGAAACAGTACATAGATAATTAGAATGTTCAGAGGATCAGGATGATAGTAATTGACTGAAACAGGACATAGATAATTAGAATGTTCAGAGGATCAGGATGATAGTAATTGTCTGAAACAGGGCATAGATAATTAGAATAGACAGAGGATCAGGATGATAGTAATTGACTGAAACAGGACATAGATAATTAGAATGGACAGCGGATCAGGATGATAGTAATTGAATGAAACAGGACATAGATAATTAGAATGTACAGAGGATCAGGATGATAGTAATTGACTGAAACAGGACATAGATAATTAGAATGTTCAGAGGATCAGGATGATAGTAATTGACTGAAACAGGACATAGATAATTAGAATGGACAGAGGATCAGGATGATAGTAATTGAATGAAACAGGACATAGATAATTAGAATGTACAGAGGATCAGGATGATAGTAATTGACTGAAACAGGACATAGATAATTAGAATGTTCAAAGGATCAGGATGATAGTAATTGACTGAAACAGTACATAGATAATTAGAATGTTCAGAGGATCAGGATGATAGTAATTGACTGAAACAGGACATAGATAATCGAATATATAGAGGATCAGGATGTTAGTAATTGACTGAAACAGGACATAGATAATTAGAATGTTCAGAGGATCAGGGTGATAGTAATTGACTGAAACAGGACATAGATAATTAGAATGGACAGAGGATCAGGATGATAGTAATTGACTGAAACAGGACATAGATAATTAGAATGTTCAGAGGATCAGGATGATAGTAATTGACTGAAACAGGACATAGATAATTAGAATAGACAGAGGATCAGGATGATAGTAATTGACTGAAACAGGACATAGATAATTAGAATGGACAGAGGATCAGGATGAATGTAATTGACTGAAACAGGACATAGATAATTAGAATAGACAGAGGATCAGGATGATAGTAATTGACTGAAACAGGACATAGATAATTAGAATGTTCAGAGGATCAGGATGATAGTAATTGAATGAAACAGGACATTAATAATTAGAATGTTCAGAGGATCAGGATGATAGTAATTGACTGAAACAGGACATAGATAATTCGAATGGACAGAGGATCAGGATGATAGTAATTGACTGAAACAGGACATAGATAATTAGAATGTTCAGAGGATCAGGATGATAGTAATTGACTGAAACAGGACATAGATAATTAGAATGGACAGAGGATCAGGATGATAGTAATTGACTGAAACAGGACATAGATAATTAGAATAGACAGAGGATCAGGATGATAGTAATTGACTGAAACAGGACATAGATAATTCGAATAGACAGAGGATCAGGATGATATTAATTGACTGAAACAGTACATAGATAATTAGAATGTTCAGAGGATCAGGATGATAGTAATTGACTGAAACAGGACACAGATAATTAGAATGGACAGAGGATCAGGATGATAGTAATTGACAGAAACAGGACATAGATAATTAGAATAGACAGAGGATCAGGATGATACAAATTGACTGAAACAGGACACAGATAATTAGAATAGACAAGGGATCAGGATGATAGTAATTGACTGAAACAGTACATAGATAATTAGAATGTTCAGAGGATCAGGATGATAGTAATTGAGTGAAACAGGACATAGATAATTAGAATAGACAGAGGATCAGGATGATATTAATTGACTGAAACAGGACATAGATAATTAGAATGGACAGAGGATCAGGATGATAGTAATTGAGTGAAACAGGACATAGATAATTAGAATAGACAGAGGATCAGGATGATATTAATTGACTGAAACAGGTCATAGATAATTTGAATAGACAGAGGATCAGGATGATATTAATTAACTGAAACAGGACATAGATAATTAGAATGTTCAGAGGATCAGGATGATATTAATTGACTGAAACAGGACATAGATAATTAGAATGGACAGAGGATCAGGATGATAGTAATTGAGTGAAACAGGACATAGATAATTAGAATAGACAGAGGATCAGGATGATATTAATTGACTGAAACAGGACATAGATAATTTGAATAGACAGAGGATCAGGATGATATTAATTGACTGAAACAGGACATAGATAATTAGAATGTTCGGAGGATCAGGATGATAGTAATTGACTGAAGCAGTACATAGATAATTAGAATGGACAGAGGATCAGGATGATAGTAATTGATTGAAACAGTACATAGATAATTAGAATGTTCAGAGGATCAGGATGATAGTAATTGACTGAAAAATGACATAGATAATTAGAATGGACAGAGGATCAGCATGAAAGTCATTGACTGAAACAGGACATAGATAATTAGAATGGACAGAGGATGAGGATGATAGTAATTGACTGGCACAGGACATAGATAATTAGAATGGACAGAGGATCAGGATGATAGTAATTGACTGAAACAGGACATAGATAATTAGAATGGACAGAGGATCAGGATGATAGTAATTGGCTGAAACAGTACATGGATAATTAGAATGGACAGAGGATCAGGATGATAGTAATTGACTGAAACAGGACATAGATAATTAGAATGTTCAGAGGATCAGGATGACAGTAAGTGACTGAAACAGGACATAGATAATTAGAATGGACAGAGGATCAGGATGATAGTAATTGACTGAAACAGGACATAGATAATTAGAATAGACAGAGGATCAGGATGATAGTAATTGATTGAAACAGGACATAGATAATTAGAATGTTCAGAGGATCAGGAAGATAGTAGTTGACTGAAGCATGACATAGATAATTTTAATGTTCAGAGGATCAGGATGATAGTAATTGACTGAAACAGTACATAGATAATTAGAATGGACAGAGGATCAGGATGATAGTAATTGACTGAAACAGGACATAGATAATTAGAATGGACAGAGGATCAGGATGATAGTAATTGACTGAAACAGGACATAGATAATTAGAATGTTCAGAGGATCAGGATGATAGTAATTGACTGAAACAGGACATAGATAATTAATATGTTCACAGGATCAGGATGATAGTAATTGACTGAAACAGAACATAGATAATTAGAATGGACAGAGGATCAGGATGATAGTAATTGACTGAAACAGGACATAGATAATAAGAATGGACAGAGGATCAGGATGATAGTAATTGACTGAAACAGGACATAGATAATTAGAATGTTCAGAGGATCAGGATGATTGTAATTGACTGAAACAGGACATAGATAATTAGAATGTTCAGAGGATCAGGATGATATAAATTGACTGAAACAGGACATAGATTAATAGAATGGGCAGAGGATCAGGATGATAGTAATTGACTGAAACAGGACATAGATAATTATAATGGACAGAGGATCAGGATGATAGTAATTGACTGAGACAGGACATAGATAATTAGAATGGACAGAGGATCAGGATGATAGTAATTGACTGAAACAGTACATAGATAATTAGAATGTTCAAAGGATCAGGATGATAGTAATTGACTGAAACATGACATAGATAATTAGAATGTTCAGAGGATCAGGATGATAGTAATTGACTGAAACATGACATAGATAATTAGAATGGACAGAGGATCAGGATGATAGTAATTGACTGAAACAGGACATAGATAATTAGAATGTTCAGAGGATCTGGATGATAGTAATTGACTGAAACAGTACATAGATAATTAGAATGTTCAGAGGATCAGGATGATAGTAATTGACTGAAACAGGACATAGATAATTAGAATGTTCAGAGGATCAGGATGATAGCAATTGACTGAAACTGGACATAGATAATTCGAATAGACAGAGGATCAGGATGAATGTAATTGACTGAAACATGACATAGATAATTAGAATGTTCAGAGGATCAGGATGATAGTAATTGACTGAAACAGGACATAGATAATTAGAATGGACAGAGAATCAGGATGATAGTAATTGACTGAAACAGGACATAGATAATTAGAATGTTCAGAGGATCAGGATGATAGTAATTGACTGAAACAGCACATAGATAATTAGAATAGACAGAGGATCAGGATGATAGTAATTGACTGAAACAGGACATAGATAATTAGAATGGACAGAGGATCAGGATGATAGTAATTGACTGAAACAGGACATAGATAATTAGAATGTTCAGAGGATCAGGATGATAGTAATTGACTGAAACAGGACATAGATAATTCGAATAGACAGAGGATCAGGATGATAGTAATTGACTGAAACAGGACATAGATAATTAGAATGTTCAGAGGATCAGGATGATAGTAATTGACTGAAACAGGACATAGATAATTAGAATAGACAGAGGATCAGGATGCTAGTAATTGACTGAAACAGGACATAGATAATTAGAATGGGCAGAGGATCAGGATGATAGTAATTGACTGAAACAGGACATAGATAATTAGAATGTTCAGAGGATCAGGATGATAGTAATTGACTGAAACAGGACATAGGTAATTAGAATAGACAGAGGATCAGGATGATAGTAATTGACTGAAACAGGACATAGATAATTAGAATGGACAGAGGATCAGATGAATGTAATTGACTGAAACAGGACATAGATAATTAGAATAGACAGAGGATCAGGATGATAGTAATGGACTGAAACAGGACATAGATAATTAGAATGTTCAGAGGATCAGGATGATAGTAATTGACTGAAACAGTACATAGATAATTCGAATGTTCAGAGGATCAGGATGATAGTAATTGAATGAAACAGGACATAGATAATTAGAATGTACAGAGGATCAGGATGATAGTAATTGACTGAAATAGGACATAGATAATTAGAATGTTCAGAGGATCAGGATGATAGTAATTGACTGAAACAGGACATAGATAATTCGAATAGACAGAGGATCAGGATGATAGTAATTGACTGAAACAGGACATAGATAATTAGAATGTACAGAGGATCAGGATGATAGTAATTGACTGAAACAGGACATAGATAATTAGAATGGACAGAGGATCAGGATGATAGTAATTGACTGAAACAGGACATAGATAATTAGAATAGACAGAGGATCAGGATGATAGTAATTGACTGAAACAGGACATAGATAATTCGAATCGACAGAGGATCAGGATGATAGTAATTGACTGAAACAGTACATAGATAATTAGAATGTTCAGAGGATCAGGATGATAGTAATTGACTGAAACAGGACATAGATAATTAGAATGAACTGAGGATCAGGATGATAGTAATTGACTGAAACAGGACAGAGATAATTAGAATAGACAGAGGATCAGGATGATACTAATTGACTGAAACAGGACACAGATAATTAGAATAGACAGAGGATCAGGATGATAGTAATTGACTGAAACAGGACATAGATAATTAGAATGGACAGAGGATCAGGATGATAGTAATTGACTGAAACAGGACATAGATAATTAGAATGTTCAGAGGATCAGGATGATAGTAATTGACTGAAACAGGACATAGATAATTCGAATAGACAGAGGATCAGGATGATAGTAATTGACTGAAACAGGACATAGATAATTAGAATGTTCAGAGGATCAGGATGATAGTAATTGACTGAAACAGGACATAGATAATTAGAATAGACAGAGGATCAGGATGCTAGTAATTGACTGAAACAGGACATAGATAATTAGAATGGGCAGAGGATCAGGATGATAGTAATTGACTGAAACAGGACATAGATAATTAGAATGTTCAGAGGATCAGGATGATAGTAATTGACTGAAACAGGACATAGGTAATTAGAATAGGCAGAGGATCAGGATGATAGTAATTGACTGAAACAGGACATAGATAATTAGAATGGACAGAGGATCAGGATGAATGTAATTGACTGAAACAGGACATAGATAATTAGAATAGACAGAGGATCAGGATGATAGTAATGGACTGAAACAGGACATAGATAATTAGAATGTTCAGAGGATCAGGATGATAGTAATTGACTGAAACAGTACATAGATAATTCGAATGTTCAGAGGATCAGGATGATAGTAATTGAATGAAACAGGACATAGATAATTAGAATGTACAGAGGATCAGGATGATAGTAATTGACTGAAATAGGACATAGATAATTAGAATGTTCAGAGGATCAGGATGATAGTAATTGACTGAAACAGGACATAGATAATTCGAATAGACAGAGGATCAGGATGATAGTAATTGACTGAAACAGGACATAGATAATTAGAATGTTCAGAGGATCAGGATGATAGTAATTGACTGAAACAGGACATAGATAATTAGAATGGACAGAGGATCAGGATGATAGTAATTGACTGAAACAGGACATAGATAATTAGAATAGACAGAGGATCAGGATGATAGTAATTGACTGAAACAGGACATAGATAATTCGAATCGACAGAGGATCAGGATGATAGTAATTGACTGAAACAGTACATAGATAATTAGAATGTTCAGAGGATCAGGATGATAGTAATTGACTGAAACAGGACATAGATAATTAGAATGGACTGAGGATCAGGATGATAGTAATTGACTGAAACAGGACAGAGATAATTAGAATAGACAGAGGATCAGGATGATACTAATTGACTGAAACAGGACACAGATAATTAGAATAGACAGGGGATCAGGATGATAGTAATTGACTGAAACAGTACATAGATAATTAGAATGTTCAGAGGATCAGGATGATAGTAATTGAATGAAACAGGACATAGATAATTAGAATGGACAGAGGATCAGGATGATAGTAATTGACTGAAACAGTACATAGATAATTAGAATGTTCAGAGGATCAGGATGATACTAATTGACAGAAATTGGACATAGATAATTAGAATGGACAGAGGATCAGGATGATAGTAATTGACTGAAACAGTACAGATATAATTAGAATGTTCAGAGGATCAGGATGATAGTAATTGACTGAAACAGTACAAAGATAATTAGAATGTTCAGAGGATCAGGATGATAGTAATTGAATGAAACAGGACAGAGATAATTAGAATGTTCAGAGCATCAGAATTATAGCAATTGACTGAAACAGTACATAGATAATCAGAATGGACAGAGGATCAGGATGATAGTAATTGATTGAAACAGTACATAGATAAGTAGAATGTTCAGAGGATCAGGATGATAGTAATTGACTGAAACATGACATAGATAATTAGAATGGACAGAGGATCAGGATGATAGTAATTGACTGAAACAGGACATAGATAATTCGAATGGACGGAGGATCAGGATGATAGTAATGGACTGAAACAGGACATAGATAATTCGAATGGACGGAGGATCAGGATGATAGTAATTAACTGAAACAGGACATAGATAATTAGAATGGACAGAGGATCAGGATGATAGTAATTGACTGAAACATGACATAGATAATTAGAATGTTCAGAGGATCAGGATGACAGTAAGTGACTGAAACAGGACATAGATAATTAGAATGTTCAGAGGATCAGGATGATAGTAATTGACTGAAACAGGACATAGATAATTAGAATAGACAGAGGATCAGGATGATAGTAATTGACTGAAACAGGACATAGATAATTAGAATGGACAGAGGATCAGGATGAATGTAATTGAATGAAACAGGACATAGATAATTAGAATAGACAGAGGATCAGGATGATAGTAATTGACTGAAACAGGACATCTATAATTAGAATGTTCAGAGGATCAGGATGATAGTAATTGAATGAAACGCGACATAGATAATTAGAATGTACAGAGGATCAGGATGATAGTAATTGACTGAAACAGGACATAGATTATTAGAATGTTCAGAGGGTCAGGATGATAGTAATTGACTGAAACAGGACATAGATAATTAGAATGTTCAGAGGATCAGGATGATAGTAATTGACTGAAACAGTACATAGATAATTCGAATAGACAGAGGATCAGGATGATAGTAATTGACTGAAACAGGACATAGATAATTAGAATGTTCAGAGGATCAGGATGATAGTAATTGACTGAAACAGGACATAGATAATTAGAATGTTCAGAGGATCAGGATGATAGTAATTGACTGAAACAGGACATAGATAATTAGAATAGACAGAGGATCAGGATGATAGTAATTGACTGAAACAGGACATAGATAATTCGAATAGACAGAGGATCAGGATGCTAGCAATTGACTGAAACAGGACATAGATAATTAGAATGGACAGAGGATCAGGATGACAGTAATTGATTGAAATAGTCCATAGATAATTAGAATGTTCAGAGGATCAGGATGACAGTAATTGACTGAAACAAGACATAGATAATTAGAATGGACAGAGGATCAGGATGATAGTCATTGACTGAAACAGGACATAGATAATGAGAATGTTCAGAGGATCATGATGATAGTAATTGACTGAAACAGTACATAGAAAATTAGAATGTTCAGAGGATCAGGATGATAGTATTTGACTGAAACAGGACATAGATAATTAGAATGGACAGAGGATGAGCATGATAGTAATTGACTGACACAGGACATAGATAATTAGAATGGACAGAGGATCAGGATGATAGTAATTGACTGAAACAGGACATAGATAATTAGAATGTTCAGAGGATCAGGATGATAGTAATTGACTGAAACAGTACATAGATAATTAGAATGTTCAGAGGATCAGGATGATAGTAATTGACTGAAACAGGACATAGATAATTAGAATGTTCAGAGGATCAGGATGATAGTAATTGACTGAAACATGACATAGATAATTAGAATGTTCAGAGGATCAGGATGACAGTAAGTGACTGAAACAGGACATAGATAATTAGAATGGACAGAGGATCAGGATGATAGTAATTGACTGAAACAGGACATAGATAATAAGAATGGACAGAGGATCAGGATGATAGTAATTGACTGAAACAGGACATAGATAATTAGAATGTTCAGAGGATCAGGATGATAGTAATTGACTGAAACAGGACATAGATAATTAGAATGTTCAGAGGATCAGGATGATAGTAATTGACTGAAACAGGACATAGATAATTAGAATAGACATAGGATCAGGATGATAGTAATTGACTGAAACAGGACATAGATAATTAGAATGTTCAGAGGAATATGATGATAGTAATTGACTGAAACAGGACATTGATAATTAGAATGGACAGAGGATCAGGATGATAGTAATTGACTGAAACAGGACATAGATAATTACAATGGACAGAGGATCAGGATGATAGTAATTGACTGAAACAGGACATAGATAATTAGAATGGACCGAGGATCAGGATGATAGTAATTGACTGAAACAGGACATAGATAATAAGAATGGACAGAGGATCAGGATGATAGTAATTGACTGAAACAGGACATAGATAATTAGAATGGACAGAGGATCAGGATGATAGTAATTGACTGAAACAGTACATAGATAATTAGAATGTTCAGAGGATCAGGATGATAGTAGTTGACTGAAGCATGACATAGATAATTAGAATGTTCAGAGGATCAGGATGATAGTAATTGACTGAAACAGGACATAGATAATTAAAATGTTCACAGGATCAGGATGATAGTAATTGACTGAAACAGTACATAGATAATTAGAATGGAAAGAGGATCAGGATGATAGTAATTGACTGAAACAGGACATAGATAATTAGAATAGACAGAGAATTAGGATGATAGTAATTGACGGAAACAGGACATAGATAATTAGAATGGACAGAGGATCAGGATGATAGTAATTGACTGAAACAGTACATAGATAATTAGAATGTTCAGAGGATCAGGATGATAGTAATTGACTGAAACATGACATAGATAATTAGAATGGACAGAGGATCAGGATGATAGTAATTGACTGAAACAGTACATAGATAATTAGAATGTTCAGAGGATCAGGATGATAGTAATTGACTGAAACAGGACATAGATAATTAGAATGTTCAGAGGATCAGGATGATAGTAATTGACTGAAACAGGACATAGATAATTAGAATGGACAGAGGATCAGGATGATAGTAGTTGACTGAAACAGGACATAGATAATTAGAATAGACAGAGGATTAGGATGATAGTAATTGACTGAAACAGGACATAGATAATTAGAATGGACAGAGGATCAGGATGATAGTAATTGACTGAAACAGTACATAGATAATTAGAATGTTCAGAGGATCAGGATGATAGTAATTGACTGAAACATGACATAGATAATTAGAATGGACAGAGGATCAGGATGATAATAATTGACTGAAACAGTACATAGATAATTAGAATGTTCAGAGGATCAGGATGATAGTAATTGACTGAAACAGGACATAGATAATTAGAATGTTCAGAGGATCAGGATGATAGTAATTGACTGAAACAGGACATAGATAAATAGAATGGACAGAGAATCAGGATGATAGTAATTGACTGAAACAGGACATAGATAATTAGAATGGACAGAGGATCAGGATGATGGTAATTGACTGAAACAGGACATAGATAATTAGAATGTTCAGAGGATCAAGCTGATAGTAATAGAATGAAACATGACATAGATAATTAGAATGGACAGAGGATCAGGATGATAGTAATTGACTGAAACAGTACATAGATAATTAGAATGTTCAGAGGATCAGGATGATAGTAATTGACTGAAACAGGACATAGATAATTAGAATGTTCAGAGGATCAGGATGATAGTAATTGACTGAAACAGGATATAGATAAATAGAATGGACAGAGAATCAGGATGATAGTAATTGACTGAAACAGGACATAGATAATTAGAATGGACAGAGGATCAGGATGATAGTAATTGACTGAAACAGGACATAGATAATTAGAATGTTCAGAGGATCAGGATGATAGTAATTGACTGAAACAGGACATAGATAATTAGAATGTTCAGAGGATCAGGATGATACTAATTGACTGAAACAGGACAGAGATAATTAGAATGGACAGAGGATCAGGATGATAGTAATTGACTGAAACAGGACATAGATAATTCGAATAGACAGAGGATCAGGATGATAGTAATTGACTGAAACAGGACATAGATAATTAGAATAGACAGAGGATCAGGATGATAGTAATTGACTGAAACAGGACATAGATAATTAGAATAGACAGAGGATCAGGATGAATGTAATTGACTGAAACAGGACATAGTTAATTAGAATAGACAGAGGATCAGGATGATAGTAATTGACTGAAACAGGACATAGATAATTAGAATGTTCAGAGGATCAGGATGATAGTAATTGACTGAAACAGGACATAGATAATTAGAATGGACAATGGATCAGGATGATAGTAATTGACTGAAACAGGACATAGATTATTAGAATGTTCAGAGGATCAGAATGATAGTATTTGACTGAAACAGGACATAGATAATTAGAATAGACAGAGGATCAGGATGATAGTATTTGACTGAAACAGGACATAGATAATTATAATGGACAGAGGATCAGGATGATAGTAATTGACTGAAACAGGACATAGATAATTAGAATAGACAGATGATCAGGATGATAGTAATTGACTGAAACAGGACATAGATAATTAGAATGGACAGAGGATCAGGACGAATGTAATTGACTGAAACAGGACATATATAATTAGAATAGACAGCGGATCAGGATGATAGTAATTGACTGAAACAGGACATAGATAATTAGAATGTTCAGAGGATCAGGATGATAGTAATTGACTGAAACAGTACATAGATAATTAGAATGTTCAGAGGATCAGGATGATAGTAATTGACTGAAACAGGACATAGATAATTAGAATGTACAGAGGATCAGGATGATAGTAATTGACTGAAATAGGACATAGATAATTAGAATGTTCAGAGGATCAGGATGATAGTAATTGACTGAAACAGGACATAGATAATTAGAATGTTCAGAGGATCAGGATGATAGTAATTGACTGAAACAGGACATAGATAAATAGAATGGACAGAGAATCAGGATGATAGTAATTGACTGAAACAGGACATAGATAATTAGAATGGACAGAGGATCAGGATGATAGTAATTGACTGAAACAGGACATAGATAATTAGAATGTTCAGAGGATCAGGATGATAGTAATTGACTGAAACATGACATAGATAATTAGAATGGACAGAGGATCAGGATGATAGTAATTGACTGAAACAGTACATAGATAATTAGAATGTTCAGAGGATCAGGATGATAGTAATTGACTGAAACAGGACATAGATAATTAGAATGTTCAGAGGATCAGGATGATAGTAATTGACTGAAACAGGATATAGATAAATAGAATGGACAGAGAATCAGGATGATAGTAATTGACTGAAACAGGACATAGATAATTAGAATGGACGGAGGATAAGGATGATAGTAATTGACTGAAACAGGACATAGATAATTAGAATGTTCAGAGGATCAGGATGATAGTAATTGACTGAAACAGGACATAGATAATTAGAATGTTCCGAGGATCAGGATGATAGCAATTGACTGAAACAGGACATAGATAATTAGAATGTTCAGAGGATCAGGATGATAGTAATTGACTGAAACAGGACAGAGATAATTAGAATGGACAGAGGATCAGGATGATAGTAATTGACTGAAACAGGACATAGATAATTCGAATAGACAGAGGATCAGGATGATAGTAATTGACTGAAACAGGACATAGATAATTAGAATAGACAGAGGATCAGGATGATAGTAATTGACTGAAACAGTACATAGATAATTAGAAGGGACAGAGGATCAGGATGAATGTAATTGACTGAAACAGGACATAGATAATTAGAATAGACAGAGGATCAGGATGATAGTAATTGACTGAAACAGGACATAGATAATTAGAATGTTCAGAGGATCAGGATGATAGTAATTGACTGAAACAGGACATAGATAATTAGAATGGATAAAGGATCAGGATGATAGTAATTGACTGAAACAGGACATAGATAATTAGAATGTTCAGATGATCAGGATGATAGTAATTGACTGAAACAGGACATAGATAATTAGAATAGACAGAGGATCAGGATGATAGTATTTGACTGAAACAGGACATAGATAATTAGAATGGACAGAGGATCAGGATGATAGTAATTGACTGAAACAGGACATAGATAATTAGAATAGGCAGATGATCAGGATGATAGTAATTGACTGAAACAGGACATAGATAATTAGAATGGACAGAGGATCAGGATGAATGTAATTGACTGAAACAGGACATAGATAATTAGAATAGACAGAGGATCAGGATGATAGTAATTGACTGAAACAGGACATAGATAATTAGAATGTTCAGAGGATCAGGATGATAGTAATTGACTGAAACAGTACATAGATAATTAGAATGTTCAGAGGATCAGGATGATAGTAATTGACTGAAACAGGACATAGATAATTAGAATGTACAGAGGATCAGGATGATAGTAATTGACTGAAATAGGACATAGATAATTAGAATGTTCAGAGGATCAGGATGATAGTAATTGACTGAAACAGGACATAGATAATTCGAATAGACAGAGGATCAGGATGATAGTAATTGACTGAAACAGGACATAGATAATTAGAATGTTCAGTGGAACAGGATGATAGTAATTGACTGAAACAGGACATAGATAATTAGAATGGACAGAGGATCAGGATGATAGTAATTGACTGAAACAGGACATAGATAATTAGAATAGACAGAGGATCAGGATGATAGTAATTGAATGAAACAGGACATAGATAATTCGAATAGACAGAGGATCAGGATGATAGTATTTGACTGAAACAGTACATGGATAATTAGAATGTTCAGAGGATCAGGATGATAGTAATTGAATGAAACAGGACATAGATAATTCGAATTGACAGAGGATCAGGATGATAGTAATTGAATGAAACAGGACATAGATAATTAGAATAGACAGCGGATAAGGATGATATTAATTGACTGAAACAGGACATAGATAATTAGAATGTTCAGAGGATCAGGATGATACTAATTGACTGAAACAGGACATAGATAATTAGAATGGACAAAGGATCAGGATGATAGTAATTGACTGAAACAGGACATACATAATTAGAATGTTCAGAGGATCAGGATGATAGTAATTGACTGAAACAGGACATAGATAATTAGAATAGACAGAGGATCAGGATGATAGTATTTGACTGAAACAGGACATAGATAATTAGAATGGACAGAGGATCAGGATGATAGTAATTGACTGAAACAGGACATAGATAATTAGAATAGACAGATGATCAGGATGATAGTAATTGACTGAAACAGGACATAGATAATTTGAATGGACAGAGGATCAGGATGAATGTAATTGACTGAAACAGGACATAGATAATTAGAAAAGACAGAGGATCAGGATGATAGTAATTGACTGAAACAGGACATAGATAATTGGAATGTTCAGAGGATCAGGATGATAGCAATTGAAAGAAACAGTACATAGATAATTAGAATGTTCAGAGGATCAGGATGATAGTAATTGACTGAAACAGGACATAGATAATTAGAATGTACAGAGGATCAGGATGATAGTAATTGGCTGAAATAGGACATAGATAATTAGAATGTTCAGAGGATCAGGATGATAGTAATTGACTGAAACAGGACATAGATAATTCGAATAGACAGAGGATCAGGATGATAGTAATTGACTGAAACAGGACATAGATAATTAGAATGTTCAGTGGATCAGGATGATAGTAATTGACTGAAACAGGACATAGATAATTAGAATGGACAGAGGATCAGGATGATAGTAATTGACTGAAACAGGACATAGATAATTAGAATAGACAGAGGATCAGGATGATAGTAATTGAATGAAACAGGACATAGATAATTCGAATAGACAGAGGATCAGGATGATAGTAATTGACTGAAACAGTACATAGATAATTAGAATGTTCAGAGGATCAGGATGATAGTAATTGAATGAAACAGGACATAGATAATTCGAATAGACAGAGGATCAGGATGATAGTAATTGACTGAAACAGTACATAGATAATTAGAATGTTCAGAGGATCAGGATGATAGTAATTGAATGAAACAGGACATAGATAATTGGAATAGACAGAGGATAAGGATGATATTAATTGACTGAAACAGGACATAGATAATTAGACTGGACTGAGGATCAGGATGATAGTAATTGACTGAAACAGGACATTGATAATTAGAATGTTCAGAGGATCAGGATGATACTAATTGACTGAAATAGGACATAGATAATTAGAATGGACAGAGGATCAGGATGATACTAATTGACTGAAATAGGACATAGATAATTAGAATGGACAGAGGATCAGGATGATAGTAATTGACTGAAACAGTACATAGATAATTAGAATGTTCAGAGGATCAGGATGATAGTAATTGACTGAAACAGGACATAGATAATTAGAATAGACAGAGGATGAGGATGATATTAATTGACTGAAACAGGACATAGATAATTAGACTGGACTGAGGATCAGGATGATAGTAATTGACTGAAACAGGACATTGATAATTAGAATGTTCAGAGGATCAGGATGATACTAATTGACTGAAATAGGACATAGATAATTAGAATGGACAGAGGATCAGGATGATACTAATTGACTGAAATAGGACATAGATAATTAGAATGGACAGAGGATCAGGATGATAGTAATTGACTGAAACAGTACATAGATAATTAGAATGTTCAGAGGATCAGGATGATAGTAATTGACTGAAACAGGACATAGATAATTAGAATAGACAGAGGATTAGGATGATAGTATTTGACTGAAACAGGACATAGATAATTAGAATGGACAGAGGATCAGGATGATAGTAATTGACTGAAACAGGACATAGATAATTAGATTGGACAGAGGATCAGGATGAATGTAATTGACTGAAACAGGACATAGATAATTAGAATAGACAGAGGATCAGGATGATAGTAATCGACTGAAACAGGACATAGATAATTAGAATGGACAGAGGATCAGGATGATAGTAATTGACTGAAACAGTACATAGATAATTAGAATGGACAGAGGATCAGGATGATAGTAATTGACTGAAACAGGACATAGATAATTAGAATAGACAGAGGATCAGGATGATAGTAATTGACTGAAACAGGACATAGATAATTAGATTGGACAGAGGATCAGGATGAATGTAATTGACTGAAACAGGACATAGATAATTAGAATAGACAGAGGATCAGGATGATAGTAATTGACTGAAACAGGACATAGATAATTAGAATGTTCAGAGGATCAGGATGATAGTAATTGACTGAAACAGGACATAGATAATTAGAATGGACAAAGGATCAGGATGATAGTAATTGACTGAAACAGGACATAGATAATTAGAATGTTCAGAGGATCAGGATGATAGTAATTGACTGAAACAGGACATAGATAATTAGAATAGACAGAGGATCAGGATGATAGTATTTGACTGAAACAGGACATAGATAATTAGAATGGACAGAGGATCAGGATGATAGTAATTGACTGAAACAGGACATAGATAATTAGAATGTTCAGAGGATCAGGATGATAGTAATTGACTGAAACAGGACATAGATAATTAGAATAGACAGAGGATCAGGATGATAGTATTTGACTGAAACAGGACATAGATAATTAGAATAGACAGATGATCAGGATGATAGTTATTGACTGAAACAGGACATAGATAATTAGAATGGACAGAGGATCAGGATGAATGTAATTGACTGAAACAGGACATAGATAATTAGAATAGACAGAGGATCAGGATGATAGTAATTGACTGAAACAGGACATAGATAATTAGAATGTTCAGAGGATCAGGATGATAGTAATTGACTGAAACAGTACATAGATAATTAGAATGTTCAGAGGATCAGGATGATAGTAATTGACTGAAACAGGACATAGATAATTAGAATGTACAGAGGATCAGGATGATAGTAATTGACTGAAATAGGACATAGATAATTAGAATGTTCAGAGGATCAGGATGATAGTAATTGACTGAAACAGGACATAGATAATTAGAATGTTCAGAGGATCAGGATGATAGTAATTGACTGAAACAGGACATAGATAAATAGAATGGACAGAGAATCAGGATGATAGTAATTGACTGAAACAGGACATAGATAATTAGAATGGACAGAGGATCAGGATGATAGTAATTGACTGAAACAGGACATAGATAATTAGAATGTTCAGAGGATCAGGATGATAGTAATTGACTGAAACATGACATAGATAATTAGAATGGACAGAGGATCAGGAGGATATTAATTGACTGAAACAGTACATAGATAATTAGAATGTTCAGAGGATCAGGATGATAGTAATTGACTGAAACAGGACATAGATAATTAGAATGTTCAGAGGATCAGGATGATAGTAATTGACTGAAACAGGACATAGATAATTAGAATGTTCAGAGGATCAGGATGATAGTAATTGACTGAAACAGGACATAGATAATTAGAATGTTCCGAGGATCAGGATGATAGCAATTGACTGAAACAGGACATAGATAATTAGAATGTTCAGAGGATCAGGATGATAGTAATTGACTGAAACAGGACAGAGATAATTAGAATGGACAGAGTATCAGGATGATAGTAATTGACTGAAACAGGACATAGATAATTAGAATAGACAGAGGATCAGGATGATAGTAATTGACTGAAACAGGACATAGATAATTAGAATAGACAGAGGATCAGGATGATAGTAATTGACTGAAACAGGACATTGATAATTAGAATGGACAGAGGATCAGGATGAATGTAATTGACTGAAACAGGACATAGATAATTAGAATAGACAGAGGATCAGGATGATAGTAACTGACTGAAACAGGACATAGATAATTAGAATGTTCAGAGGATCAGGATGATAGTAATTGACTGAAACAGGACATAGATTATTAGAATGGACAAAGGATCAGGATGATAGTAATTGACTGAAACAGGACATAGATAATTAGAATGTTCAGAGGATCAGGATGATAGTAATTGACTGAAACAGGACATAGATAATTAGAATGTACAGAGGATCAGGATGATAGTATTTGACTGAAACAGGACATAGATAATTAGAATGGACAGAGGATCAGGATGATAGTAATTGACTGAAACAGGACATAGATAATTAGAATAGACAGATGATCAGGATGATAGTAATTGACTGAAACAGGACATAGATAATTAGAATGGACAGAGGATCAGGATGAATGTAATTGACTGAAACAGGACATAGATAATTAGAATAGACAGAGGATCAGGATGATAGTAATTGACTGAAACAGGACATAGATAATTAGAATGTTCAGAGGATCAGGATGATAGTAATTGACTGAAACAGTAGATACATAATTAGAATGGTCAGAGGATCAGGATGATAGTAATTGACTGAATCAGGACATAGATAATTAGAATGTACAGAGGATCAGGATGATAGTAATTGACTGAAATAGGACATAGATAATTAGAATGTTCAGAGGATCAGGATGATAGTAATTGACTGAAACAGGACATAGATAATTCGAATAGACAGAGGATCAGGATGATAGTAATTGACTGAAACAGGACATAGATAATTAGAATGTTCAGTGGATCAGGATGATAGTAATTGATTGAAACAGGACATAGATAATTAGAATGGACAGAGGATCAGGATGATAGTAATTGACTGAAACAGGACATAGATATTTAGAATGGACAGAGGATCAGGATGATAGTAATTGACTGAAACAGGACATAGATAATTCGAATAGACAGACGATCAGGATGATAGTAATTGACTGAAACAGTACATAGATAATTAGAATGTTCAGAGGATCAGGATGATAGTAATTGAATGAAACAGGACATAGATAATTCGAATAGACAGAGGATCAGGATGATAGTAATTGACTGAAACAGTACGTAGATAATTAGAATGTTCAGAGGATCAGGATGATAGTAATTGAATGAAACAGGACATAGATAATTCGAATAGACAGAGGATCAGGATGATAGTAATTGACTGAAACAGTACGTAGATAATTAGAATGTTCAGAGGATCAGGATGATAGTAATTGAATGAAACAGGACATAGATAATTAGAATAGACAGAGGATAAGGATGATATTAATTGACTGAAACAGGACATAGATAATTAGAATGTTCAGAGGATCAGGATGATACTAATTGACTGAAATAGGACATAGATAATTAGAATGGACAGAGGATCAGGATGATAGTAATTGACTGAAACAGGACATAGATAATTAGAATAGACAGAGGATGAGGAAGATATTAATTGACTGAAACAGGACATAGATTCTTAGAATGTTCAGAGGATCAGGATGATACTAATTGACTGAAATAGGACATAGATAATTAGAATGTTCAGAGGATCAGGATGATACTAATTGACTGAAATAGGACATAGATAATTAGAATGGACAGAGGATCAGGATGATAGTAATTGACTGAAACAGTACATAGATAATTAGAATGTTCAGAGGATCAGGATGATAGTAATTGACTGAAACAGGACACAGATAATTAGAATAGACAGAGGATCAGGATGATAGTAATTGACTGAAACAGGACATAGATAATTAGAATGGACAGAGGATCAGGATGATAGTAATTGACTGAAACAGGACATAGATATTTAGAATGGACTGAGGATCAGGATGATAGTAATTGACTGAAACAGGACATAGATAATTCGAATAGACAGACGATCAGGATGTTAGTAATTGACTGAAACAGTACATAGATAATTAGAATGTTCAGAGGATCAGGATGATAGTAATTGAATGAAACAGGACATAGATAATTCGAATAGACAGAGGATCAGGATGATAGTAATTGACTGAAACAGTACGTAGATAATTAGAATGTTCAGAGGATCAGGATGATAGTAATTGAATGAAACAGGACATAGATAATTCGAATAGACAGAGGATCAGGATGATAGTAATTGACTGAAACAGTACGTAGATAATTAGAATGTTCAGAGGATCAGGATGATAGTAATTGAATGAAACAGGACATAGATAATTCGAATAGACAGAGGATCAGGATGATAGTAATTGACTGAAACAGTACGTAGATAATTAGAATGTTCAGAGGATCAGGATGATAGTAATTGAATGAAACAGGACATAGATAATTAGAATGGACAGAGGATCAGGATGATAGTAATTGACTGAAACAGGACATAGATATTTAGAATGGACAGAGGATCAGGATGATAGTAATTGACTGAAACAGGACATAGATAATTCGAATAGACAGACGATCAGGATGATAGTAATTGACTGAAACAGTACATAGAAATTAGAATAGACAGAGGATGAGGATGATATTAATTGACTGAAACAGGACATAGATTCTTAGAATGTTCAGAGGATCAGGATGATACTAATTGACTGAAATAGGACATAGATAATTAGAATGTTCAGAGGATCAGGATGATACTAATTGACTGAAATAGGACATAGATAATTAGAATGGACAGAGGATCAGGATGATAGTAATTGACTGAAACAGTACATAGATAATTAGAATGTTCAGAGGATCAGGATGATAGTAATTGACTGAAACAGGACATAGATAATTAGAATAGACAGAGGATCAGGATGATAGTAATTGACTGAAACAGGACATAGATAATTAGAATGGACAGAGGATCAGGATGAATGTAATTGACTGAAACAGGACATAGATAATTAGAATAGACAGAGGATCAGGATGATAGTAATTGACTGAAACAGGACATAGATAATTAGAATGGACAGAGGATCAGGATGATAGTAATTGACTGAAACAGTACATAGATAATTAGAATGTTCAGAGGATCAGGATGATAGTAATTGACTGAAATAGGACATAGATAATTAGAATGGACAGAGGATCAGGATGATAGTAATTGACTGAAACAGTACATAGATAATTAGAATGTTCAGAGGATCAGGATGATAGTAATTGACTGAAACAGGACATAGATAATTAGAATAGACAGAGGATTAGGATGATAGTATTTGACTGAAACAGGACATAGATAATTAGAATGGACAGAGGATCAGGATGATAGTAATTGACTGAAACAGGACATAGATAATTAGAATAGACAGAGGATCAGGATGATAGTAATTGACTGAAACAGGACATAGATAATTAGATTGGACAGAGGATCAGGATGAATGTAATTGACTGAAACAGGACATAGATAATTAGAATAGACAGAGGATCAGGATGATAGTAATTGACTGAAACAGGACATAGATAATTAGAATGTTCAGAGGATCAGGATGATAGTAATTGACTGAAACAGGACATAGATAATTAGAATGGACAAAGTATCAGGATGATAGTAATTGACTGAAACAGGACATAGATAATTAGAATGTTCAGAGGATCAGGATGATAGTAATTGACTGAAACAGGACATAGATAATTAGAATAGACAGAGGATCAGGATGATAGTATTTGACTGAAACAGGACATAGATAATTAGAATGGACAGAGGATCAGGATGATATTAATTGACTGAAACAGGACATAGATAATTAGAATAGACAGATGATCAGGATGATAGTTATTGACTGAAACAGGACATAGATAATTAGAATGGACAGAGGATCAGGATGAATGTAATTGACTGAAACAGGACATAGATAATTAGAATAGACAGAGGATCAGGATGATAGTAATTGACTGAAACAGGACATAGATAATTAGAATAGACAGAGGATCAGGATGATAGTAATTGACTGAAACAGGACATAGATAATTAGAATGTTCAGAGGATCAGGATGATAGTAATTGACTGAAACAGTACATAGATAATTAGAATGTTCAGAGGATCAGGATGATAGTAATTGACTGAAACAGGACATAGATAATTAGAATGTACAGAGGATCAGGATGATAGTAATTGACTGAAATAGGACATAGATAATTAGAATGTTCAGAGGATCAGGATGATAGTAATTGACTGAAACAGGACATAGATAATGAGAATGTTCAGAGGATCAGGATGATAGTAATTGACTGAAACAGGACATAGATAAATAGAATGGACATAGAATCAGGATGATAGTAATTGACTGAAACAGGACATAGATAATTAGAATGGACAGAGGATCAGGATGATAGTAATTGACTGAAACAGGACATAGATAATTAGAATGTTCAGAGGATCAGGATGATAGTAATTGACTGAAACATGACATAGATAATTAGAATGGACAGTGGATCAGGAGGATACTAATTGACTGAAACAGTACATAGATAATTAGAATGGACAGAGGATCAGGATGATAGTAATTGACAGAAACAGGACATAGATAATTAGAATGGACAGAGGATCAGGATGATAGTAATTGACTGAAACAGGACATAGATAATTAGAATGTTCAGAGGATCAGGATGATAGTAATTGACTGAAACAGGACAGAGATAATTAGAATGGACAGAGTATCAGGATGATAGTAATTGACTGAAACAGGACATAGATAATTCGAATAGACAGAGGATCAGGATGATAGTAATTGACTGAAACAGGACATAGATAATTAGAATAGACAGAGGATCAGGATGATAGTAATTGACTGAAACAGGACATAGATAATTAGAATGGACAGAGGATCAGGATGAATGTAATTGACTGAAACAGGACATAGATAATTAGAATAGACAGAGGATCAGGATGATAGTAATTGACTGAAACAGGACATAGATAATTAGAATGTTCAGAGGATCAGGATGATAGTAATTGACTGAAACAGGACATAGATAATTAGAATGGACAAAGGATCAGGATGATAGTAATTGACTGAAACAGGACATAGATAATTAGAATGTTCAGAGGATCAGGATGATAGTATTTGACTGAAACAGGACATAGATAATTAGAATGGACAGAGGATCAGGATGATAGTAATTGACTGAAACAGGACATAGATAATTAGAATAGACAGATGATCAGGATGATAGTAATTGACTGAAACAGGACATAGATAATTAGAATGGACAGAGGATCAGGATGAATGTAATTGACTGAAACAGGACATAGATAATTAGAATAGACAGAGGATCAGGATGATAGTAATTGACTGAAACAGGACATAGATAATTAGAATGTTCAGAGGATCAGGATGATAGTAATTGACTGAAACAGTAGATAGATAATTAGAATGTTCAGAGGATCAGGATGATAGTAATTGACTGAAACAGGACATAGATAATTAGAATGTACAGAGGATCAGGATGATAGTAATTGACTGAAATAGGACATAGATAATTAGAATGTTCAGAGGATCAGGATGATAGTAATTGACTGAAACAGGACATAGATAATTCGAATAGACAGAGGATCAGGATGATAGTAATTGACTGAAACAGGAAATAGATAATTAGAATGTTCAGTGGATCAGGATGATAGTAATTGACTGAAACAGGACATAGATAATTAGAATGGACAGAGGATCAGGATGATAGTAATTGACTGAAACAGGACATAGATAATTCGAATAGACAGACGATCAGGATGATAGTAATTGACTGAAACAGTACATAGATAATTAGAATGTTCAGAGGATCAGGATGATAGTAACTGAATGAAACAGGACATAGATAATTCGAATAGACAGAGGATCAGGATGATAGTAATTGACTGAAACAGTACGTAGATAATTAGAATGTTCAGAGGATCAGGATGATAGTAATTGAATGAAACAGGACATAGATAATTCGAATAGACAGAGGATCAGGATGATAGTAATTGACTGAAACAGTACGTAGATAATTAGAATGTTCAGAGGATCAGGATGATAGTAATTGAATGAAACAGGACATAGATAATTAGAATAGACAGAGGATAAGGATGATATTAATTGACTGAAACAGGACATAGATAATTAGAATGTTCAGAGGATCAGGATGATACTAATTGACTGAAATAGGACATAGATAATTAGAATGGACAGAGGATCAGGATGATAGTAATTGACTGAAACAGGACATAGATAATTAGAATAGACAGAGGATGAGGATGATATTAATTGACTGAAACAGGACATAGATACTTAGAATGTTCAGAGGATCAGGATGATACTAATTGACTGAAATAGGACATAGATAATTAGAATGTTCAGAGGATCAGGATGATACTAATTGACTGAAATAGGACATAGATAATTAGAATGGACAGAGGATCAGGATGATAGTAATTGACTGAAACAGTACATAGATAATTAGAATGTTCAGAGGATCAGGATGATAGTAATTGACTGAAACAGGACATAGATAATTAGAATAGACAGAGGATCAGGATGATAGTAATTGACTGAAACAGGACATAGATAATTAGAATGGACAGAGGATCAGGATGAATGTAATTGACTGAAACAGGACATAGATAATTAGAATAGACAGAGGATCAGGATGATAGTAATTGACTGAAACAGTACATAGATAATTAGAATGTTCAGAGGATCAGGATGATAGTAATTGACTGAAATAGGACATAGATAATTCGAATGTTTAGAGGATCAGGATGATAGTAATTGACTGAAACAGTACATAGATAATTAGAATGTTCAGAGGATCAGGATGATAGTAATTGACTGAAACAGGACATAGATAATTAGAATAGACAGAGGATTAGGATGATAGTATTTGACTGAAACAGGACATAGATAATTAGAATGGACAGAGGATCAGGATGATAGTAATTGACTGAAACAGGACATAGATAATTAGAATAGACAGAGGATCAGGATGATAGTAATTGACTGAAACAGGACATAGATAATTAGATTGGACAGAGGATCAGGATGAATGTAATTGACTGAAACAGGACATAGATAATTAGAATAGACAGAGGATCAGGATGATAGTAATTGACTGAAACAGGACATAGATAATTAGAATGTTCAGAGGATCAGGATGATAGTAATTGACTGAAACAGGACATAGATAATTAGAATGGACAAAGGATCAGGATGATAGTAATTGACTGAAACAGGACATAGATAATTAGAATGTTCAGAGGATCAGGATGATAGTAATTGACTGAAACAGGACATAGATAATTAGAATAGACAGAGGATCAGGATGATAGTATTTGACTGAAACAGGACATAGATAATTAGAATGGACAGAGGATCAGGATGATAGTAATTGACTGAAACAGGACATAGATAATTAGAATAGACAGATGATCAGGATGATAGTTATTGACTGAAACAGGACATAGATAATTAGAATGGACAGA
Source organism: Heterodontus francisci (assembly GCF_036365525.1). Lineage (NCBI taxonomy): Eukaryota > Metazoa > Chordata > Chondrichthyes > Heterodontiformes > Heterodontidae > Heterodontus > Heterodontus francisci. The sequence continues at coordinate 865,710 of NW_027141899.1, forward strand.
GGATCAGGATGAATGTAATTGACTGAAACAGGACATAGATAATTAGAATAGACAGAGGATCAGGATGATAGTAATTGACTGAAACAGGACATAGATAATTAGAATGTTCAGAGGATCAGGATGATAGTAATTGACTGAAACAGTACATAGATAATTAGAATGTTCAGAGGATCAGGATGATAGTAATTGACTGAAACATGACATAGATAATTAGAATGTACAGAGGATCAGGATGATAGTAATTGACTGAAATAGGACATAGATAATTAGAATGTTCAGAGGATCAGGATGATAGTAATTGACTGAAACAGGACATAGATAATTAGAATGTTCAGAGGATCAGGATGATAGTAATTGACTGAAACAGGACATAGATAAATAGAATGGACATAGAATCAGGATGATAGTAATTGACTGAAACAGGACATAGATAATTAGAATGGACAGAGGATCAGGATGATAGTAATTGACTGAAACAGGACATAGATAAATAGAATGGACATAGAATCAGGATGATAGTAATTGACTGAAACAGGACATAGATAATTAGAATGGACAGAGGATCAGGATGATAGTAATTGACTGAAACAGGACATAGATAATTAGAATGTTCAGAGGATCAGGATGATAGTAATTGACTGAAACATGACATAGATAATTAGAATAGACAGAGGATCAGGATGACAGTAATTGACTGAAACAGGACATAGATAATTAGAATGGACAGAGGATCAGGAGGATACTAATTGACTGAAACAGTACATAGATAATTAGAATGTTCAGAGGATCAGGATGATAGTAATTGACTGAAATAGGACATAGATAATTCGAATGTTTAGAGGATCAGGATGATAGTAATTGACTGAAACAGTACATAGATAATTAGAATGTTCAGAGGATCAGGATGATAGTAATTGACTGAAACAGGACATAGATAATTAGAATAGACAGAGGATTAGGATGATAGTATTTGACTGAAACAGGACATAGATAATTAGAATGGACAGAGGATCAGGATGATAGTAATTGACTGAAACAGGACATAGATAATTAGAATAGACAGAGGATCAGGATGATAGTAATTGACTGAAACAGGACATAGATAATTAGATTGGACAGAGGATCAGGATGAATGTAACTGACTGAAACAGGACATAGATAATTAGAATAGACAGAGGATCAGGATGATAGTAATTGACTGAAACAGGACATAGATAATTAGAATGTTCAGAGGATCAGGATGATAGTAATTGACTGAAACAGGACATAGATAATTAGAATGGACAAAGGATCAGGATGATAGTAATTGACTGAAACAGGACATAGATAATTAGAATGTTCAGAGGATCAGGATGATAGTAATTGACTGAAACAGGACATAGATAATTAGAATAGACAGAGGATCAGGATGATAGTATTTGACTGAAACAGGACATAGATAATTAGAATGGACAGAGGATCAGGATGATAGTAATTGACTGAAACAGGACATAGATAATTAGAATAGACAGATGATCAGGATGATAGTTATTGACTGAAACAGGACATAGATAATTAGAATGGACAGAGGATCAGGATGAATGTAATTGACTGAAACAGGACATAGATAATTAGAATAGACAGAGGATCAGGATGATAGTAATTGACTGAAACAGGACATAGATAATTAGAATGTTCAGAGGATCAGGATGATAGTAATTGACTGAAACAGTACATAGATAATTAGAATGTTCAGAGGATCAGGATGATAGTAATTGACTGAAACAGGACATAGATAATTAGAATGTACAGAGGATCAGGATGATAGTAATTGACTGAAATAGGACATAGATAATTAGAATGTTCAGAGGATCAGGATGATAGTAATTGACTGAAACAGGACATAGATAATTAGAATGTTCAGAGGATCAGGATGATAGTAATTGACTGAAACAGGACATAGATAAATAGAATGGACATAGAATCAGGATGATAGTAATTGACTGAAACAGGACATAGATAATTAGAATGGACAGAGGATCAGGATGATAGTAATTGACTGAAACAGGACATAGATAAATAGAATGGACATAGAATCAGGATGATAGTAATTGACTGAAACAGGACATAGATAATTAGAATGGACAGAGGATCAGGATGATAGTAATTGACTGAAACAGGACATAGATAATTAGAATGTTCAGAGGATCAGGATGATAGTAATTGACTGAAACATGACATAGATAATTAGAATAGACAGAGGATCAGGATGACAGTAATTGACTGAAACAGGACATAGATAATTAGAATGGACAGAGGATCAGGAGGATACTAATTGACTGAAACAGTACATAGATAATTAGAATGTTCAGAGGATCAGGATGATAGTAATTGACTGAAACAGGACATAGATAATTAGAATGTTCAGAGGATCAGGATGATAGTAATTGACTGAAACAGGACATAGATAATTAGAATGTTCAGAGGATCAGGATGATAGTAATTGACTGAAACAGGACATAGATAATTAGAATGTTCCGAGGATCAGGATGATAGCAATTGACTGAAACAGGACATACATAATTAGAATGTTCAGAGGATCAGGATGATAGTAATTGACTGAAGCAGGACAGAGATAATTAGAATGGACAGAGTATCAGGATGATAGTAATTGACTGAAATAGGACATAGATAATTCGAATAGACAGAGGATCAGGATGATAGTAATTGACTGAAACAGGACATAGATAATTAGAATAGACAGAGGATCAGGATGATAGTAATTGACTGAAACAGGACATAGATAATTAGAATGGACAGAGGATCAGGATGAATGTAATTGACTGAAACAGGACATAGATAATTATAATAGACAGAGGATCAGGATGATAGTAATTGACTGAAACAGGACATAGATAATTAGAATGTTCAGAGGATCAGGATGATAGTAATTGACTGAAACAGGACATAGATAATTAGAATGGACAAAGGATCAGGATGATAGTAATTGACTGAAACAGGACATAGATAATTAGAATGTTCAGAGGATCAGGATGATAGTAATTGACTGAAAGAGGACATAGATAATTAGAATGTACAGAGGATCAGGATGATAGTATTTGACTGAAACAGGACATAGATAATTAGAATGGACAGAGGATCAGGATGATAGTAATTGACTGAAACAGTACATAGTTAATTAGAATGGACAGAGGATCAGGATGATAGTAATTGACTGAAACAGGACATAGATAATTAGAATAGACAGATGATCAGGATGATAGTAATTGACTGAAACAGGACATAGATAATTAGAATGGACAGAGGATCAGGATGAATGTAATTGACTGAAACAGGACATAGATAATTAGAATAGACAGAGGATCAGGATGATAGTAATTGACTGAAACAGGACATAGATAATTAGAATGTTCAGAGGATCAGGATGATAGTAATTGACTGAAACAGTAGATAGATAATTAGAATGTTCAGAGGATCAGGATGATAGCAATTGACTGAAACAGGACATAGATAATTAGAATGTACAGAGGATCAGGATGATAGTAATTGACTGAAATAGGACATAGATAATTAGAATGTTCAGAGGATCAGGATGATAGTAATTGACTGAAACAGGACATAGATAATTCGAATAGACAGAGGATCAGGATGATAGTAATTGACTGAAACAGGACATAGATAATTAGAATGTTCAGTGGATCAGGATGATAGTAATTGACTGAAACAGGACATAGATAATTAGAATGGACAGAGGATCAGGATGATAGTAATTGACTGAAACAGGACATAGATAATTAGAATAGACAGAGGATCAGGATGATAGTAATTGAATGAAACAGGACATAGATAATTCGAATAGACAGACGATCAGGATGATAGTAATTGACTGAAACAGTACATAGATAATTAGAATGTTCAGTGGATCAGGATGATAGTAATTGAATGAAAGAGGACATAGATAATTCGAATAGACAGAGATTTCAGGATGATAGTAATTGACTGAAACAGTACGTAGATAATAAGAATGTTCAGAGGATCAGGATGATAGTAATTGAATGAAACAGGACATAGATAATTAGAATCGACAGAGGATAAGGATGATATTAATTGACTGAAACAGGACATAGATAATTAGAATGTTCAGAGGATCAGGATGATACTAATTGACTGAAATAGGACATAGATAATTAGAATGGACAGAGGATCAGGATGATAGTAATTGACTGAAACAGGACATAGATAATTAGAATAGACAGAGGATGAGGATGATATTAATTGACTGAAACAGGACATAGAAACTTAGAATGTTCAGAGGATCAGGATGATACTAATTGACTGAAATAGGACATAGATAATTAGAATGTTCAGAGGATCAGGATGATACTAATTGACTGAAATAGGACATAGATAATTAGAATGGACAGAGGATCAGGATGATAGTAATTGACTGAAACAGTACATAGATAATTAGAATGTTCAGAGGATCAGGATGATAGTAATTGACTGAAACAGGACATAGATAATTAGAATAGACAGAGGATCAGGATGATAGTAATTGACTGAAACAGGACATAGATAATTCGAATGGACAGAGGATCAGGATGAATGTAATTGACTGAAACAGGACATAGATAATTAGAATAGACAGAGGATCAGGATGATAGTAATTGACTGAAACAGGACATAGATAATTAGAATGTTCAGAGGATCAGGATGATAGTAATTGACTGAAACAGGACATAGATAATTAGAATGGACAAAGGATCAGTATGATAGTAATTGACTGAAACAGGACATAGATAATTAGAATGTACAGAGGATCAGGATGATAGTAATTGACTGAAACAGGACATAGATAATCAGGATAGACAGAGGATCAGGATGATAGTATTTGACTGAAACAGGACATAGATAATTAGAATGGACAGAGGATCAGGATGATAGTAATTGACTGAAACAGGACATAGATAATTAGAATAGACAGATGATCAGGATGATAGTAATTGACTGAAACAGGACATAGATAATTAGAATGGACAGAGGATCAGGATGAATGTAATTGACTGAAACAGGACATAGATAATTAGAATAGACAGAGGATCAGGATGATAGTAATTGACTGAAACAGGACATAGATAATTGGAATGTTCAGAGGATCAGGATGATAGTAATTGACTGAAACAGGACATAGATAATCAGAATAGACAGAGGATCAGGATGATAGTATTTGACTGAAACAGGACATAGATAATTAGAATGGACAGAGGATCAGGATGATAGTAATTGACTGAAACAGGACATAGATAATTAGAATAGACAGATGATCAGGATGATAGTAATTGACTGAAACAGGACATAGATAATTAGAATGGACAGAGGATCAGGATGATAGTAATTGACTGAAACAGGACATAGATAATTAGAATGGACAGAGGATCAGGATGATAGTAATTGAATGAAACAGGACATAGATAATTCGAATAGACAGAGGATCAGGATGATAGTAATTGAATGAAACAGGACATAGATAATTCGAATAGACAGAGGATCAGGATGATAGTAATTGACTGAAACAGTACATAGATAATTAGAATGTTCAGAGGATCAGGATGATAGTAGTTGAATGAAACAGGACATAGATAATTCGAATAGACAGAGGATCAGGATGATAGTAATTGACCGAAACAGTACATAGATAATTAGAATGTTCAGAGGATCAGGATGATAGTAATTGAATGAAACAGGACAGAGATAATTAGAATAGACAGAGGATAAGGATGATATTAATTGACTGAAACAGGACATAGATAATTAGAATGTTCAGAGGATCAGGATGATACTAATTGACTGAAATAGGACATAGATAATTAGAATGGACAGAGGATCAGGATGATAGTAATTGACTGAAACAGGACATAGATAATTAGAATGTTCAGAGGATCAGGATGATAGTAATTGACGGAAACAGGACATAGATAATTAGAATAGACAGAGGATTAGGATGATAGTAATTGACTGAAACAGGACATTGATAATTAGAATGGACAGAGGATCAGGATGATAGTAATTGACTGAAATAGGACATAGATAATTAGAATGTTCAGAGGATCAGGATGATAGTAATTGACTGAAACAGGACATAGATAATTAGATTGTTCAGAGGATCAGGATGATAGTAATTCACTGAAACAGGACACAGATAATTAGAATGTTCAGAGGATCAGGATGATAGTAATTGACTGAAACAGGACGCAGATAAATAGAATGGACAGAGAATCAGGATGATAGTAATTGACTGAAACAGGACATAGATAATTAGAATGGACAGAGGATCAGGATGATAGTAATTGACTGAAACAGGACATAGATAATTAGAATAGACAGAGGATCAGGATGATAGTATTTGACTGAAACAGGACATAGATAATTAGAATGGACAGAGGATCAGGATGATAGTAATTGACTGAAACAGGACATAGATAATTAGAATAGACAGATGATCAGGATGATAGTAATTGACTGAAACAGGACATAGATAATTAGAATGGACAGAGGATCAGGATGAATGTAATTGACTGAAACAGGACATAGATAATTAGAATAGACAGAGGATCAGCATGATAGTAATTGACTGAAACAGGACATAGATAATTAGAATGTTCAAAGGATCAGGATGATAGTAATTGACTGAAACAGTACATAGATAATTAGAATGTTCAGAGGATCAGGATGATAGTAATTGACTGAAACAGGACATAGATAATTAGAATGTACAGAGGATCAGGATGATAGTAATTGACTGAAATAGGACATAGATAATTAGAATGTTCAGAGGATCAGGATGATAGTAATTGACTGAAACAGGACATAGATAATTCGAATAGACAGAGGATCAGGTTGATAGTAATTGACTGAAACAGAACATAGATAATTAGAATGTTCAGTGGATCAGGATGATAGTAATTGACTGAAACAGTACATAGATAATTAGAATGGACAGAGGATCAGGATGATAGTAATTGACTGAAACAGGACATAGATAATTAGAATAGACAGAGGATCAGGATGATAGTAATTGAATGAAACAGGACATAGATAATTCGAATAGACAGAGGATCAGGATGATAGTAATTGACTGAAACAGTACATAGATAGTTAGAATGTTCAGAGGATCAGGATGATAGTAATTGAATGAAACAGGACATAGATAATTAGAATAGACAGAGGATAAGGATGATATTAATTGACTGAAACAGGACATAGATAATTAGAATGGGCAGAGGATCAGGATGATAGTAATTGACTGAAACAGTTCATAGATAATTAGAATGTTCAGAGGATCAGGATGATACTAATTGACTGAAACAGGACATAGATAATTAGAATGGACAGAGGATCAGGATGATAGTAATTGACTGAAACAGGACATAGATAATTAGAATAGACAGAGCATGAGGATGATATTAATTGACTGTAACAGGACATAGATAATTAGACTGGACAGAGGATCAGGATGATAGTAATTGACTGAAACAGGACATAGATAATTAGAATGTTCAGAGGATCAGGATGATAATAATTGACTGAAATAGGACATAGATAATTAGAATGTTCAGAGGATCAGGATGATACTAATTGACTGAAATCGGACATAGATAATTAGAATGGACAGAGGATCAGGATGATAGTAATTGACTGAAACAGGACATAGATAATTAGAATAGACAGAGGATTAGGATGATAGTAATTGACTGAAACAGGACATAGATAATTAGAATGGACAGAGGATCAGGATGATAGTAATTGACTGAAACAGTACATAGATAATTAGAATGTTCAGAGGATCAGGATGATAGTAATTGACTGAAACATGACATAGATAATTAGAATGGACAGAGGATCAGGATGATAGTAATTGACTGAAACAGTACATAGATAATTAGAATGTTCAGAGGATCAGGATGATAGTAATTGACTGAAACAGGACATAGATAATTAGAATGTTCAGAGGATCAGGCTGATAGTAATTGACTGAAACAGGACATTGATAAATAGAATGGACAGAGAATCAGGATGATAGTCATTGACTGAAACAGGACATAGATAATTAGAATGGAGAGAGGATCAGGATGATAGTAATTGACTGAAACAGGACATAGATAATTAGAATGTTCAGAGGATCAGGATGATAGTAATTGACTGAAACATGACATAGATAATTAGAATGGACAGAGGATCAGGATGATAGTAATTGACTGAAACAGTACATAGATAATTAGAATGTTCAGAGGATCAGGATGATAGTAATTGACTGAAACAGGACATAGATAATTAGAATGTTCAGAGGATCAGGATGATAGTAATTGACTGAAACAGCACATAGATAAATAGAATGGACAGAGAATCAGGATGATAGTAATTGACTGAAACAGGACATAGATAATTAGAATGTTCAGAGGATCAGGATGATAGTAATTGACTGAAACAGGACAGAGATAATTGGAATGTTCAGAGGATCAGGATGATAGTAATTGACTGAAACAGGACATAGATAATTCGAATAGACAGAGGATCAGGATGATAGTAATTGACTGAAGCAGGACATAGATAATTAGAATAGACAGAGGATCAGGATGATAGTAATTGACTGAAACAGGACATAGATAATTAGAATGGACAGAGGATCAGGATGAATGTAATTGGCTGAAACAGGACATAGATAATTAGAATAGACAGAGGATCAGGATGATAGTAATTGACTGAAACAGGACATAGATAATTAGAATGTTCAGAGGATCAGGATGATAGTAATTGACTGAAACAGGACATAGATAATTAGAATGGACAAAGGATCAGGATGATAGTAATTGACTGAAACAGGACATAGATAATTAGAATGTTCAGAGGATCAGGATGATAGTAATTGACTGAAACAGGACATAGATAATTAGAATAGACAGAGGATCAGGATGATAGTATTTGACTGAAACAGGACATAGATAATTAGAATGGACAGAGGATCAGGATGATAGTAATTGACTGAAACAGGACATAGATAATTAGAATAGACAAAGGATCAGGATGAATGTAATTGACTGATGCAGGACATAGATAATTAGAATAGACCGAGGATCAGGATGATAGTAATTGACTGAAACAGGACATTGATAATTAGAATGTTCAGAGGATCAGGATGATATTAATTGACTGAAACAGTACATAGATAATTAGAATGTTCAGAGGATCAGGATGATAGTAATTGACTGAAACAGGACATAGATAATTAGAATGTTCAGAGGATCAGGATGATAGTAATTGACTGAAATAGGACATAGATAATTAGAATGTTCAGAGGATCAGGATGATAGTAATTGACTGAAACAGGACATAGATAATTCGAATAGACAGAGGATCGGGATGATAGTAATTGACTGAAACAGGACATAGATAATTAGAATGTTCAGAGGATCAGGATGATAGTAATTGACTGAAACAGGACATAGATAATTAGAATGGACAGAGGATCAGGATGATAGTAATTGACTGAAACAGGACATAGATAATTAGAATAGACAAAGGATCAGTATGATAGTAATTGAATGAAACAGGACATAGATAATTCGAATAGACAGAGGATCAGGATGATAGTAATTGACTGAAACAGTACATAGATAATTAGAATGTTCAGAGGATCAGGATGATAGTAATTGAATGAAACAGGACATAGATAATTAGAATAGACTGAGGATCAGGATGATAGTCATTGACTGAAACAGGACATAGATAATTAGAATGAACTGAGGAACAGGATGATAGTAATTGACTGAAACAGGACATAGATAATTAGAATGTTCAGAGGATCAGGATGATAGTAATTGACTGAAACAGGACATAGATAATTAGAATGGACTGAGGATCAGGATGATAGTCATTGACTGAAACAGGACATAGATAATCAGAATAGACAGGGGATCAGGATGATAGTAATTGACTGAAACAGTACATAGATAATTAGAATGTTCAGAGGATCAGGATGATAGTAATTTAATGAAACAGGACATAGTTAATTAGAATGTTCAGAGGATCAGGATGATAGTAATTGTCTGAAACAGGACATAGATAATTAGAATGTTCAGAGGATCAGGATGATACTAATTGACTGAAATAGGACATAGATAATTAGAATGGACAGAGGATCAGGATGATAGTAATTGACTGAAACAGTACATAGATAATTAGAATGTTCAGAGGATCAGGATGATAGTAATTGACTGAAACAGGACATAGATAAATAGAATGGACAGAGGATCAGGATGATAGTAATTGACTGAAACAGGACAAAGATAATTAGAATGGACAGAGGATCAGGATGATAGTAATTGACTGAAACAGTACTTAGATAATTAGAAAGTTCAGAGGATCAGGATGATAGTAATTGACTGAAACATGACATAGATAATTAGAATGTTCAGAGGATCAGGATGATAGTAATTGACTGAAATATGACATAGATAATTAGAATGGACAGAGGATCAGGATGATAGTAATTGACTGAAACAGGACATAGATAATTAGAATGTTCCGAGGATCAGGATGATAGCAATTGACTGAAACAGGACATAGGTAATTAGAATGTTCAGAGGATCAGGATGATAGTAATTGACCGAAACAGGACAGAGATAATTAGAATGGACAGAGGATCAGGATGATAGTAATTGACTGAAACAGGACATAGATAATTCGAATAGACAGAGGATCAGGATGATAGTAATTGACTGAAACATGACATAGATAATTAGAATGTTCAGAGGATCAGGATGATAGTAATTGACTGAAACAGGACATAGATAATTAGAATGGATAGAGGATCAGGATGATAGTAATTGACTGAAACAGGACATAGATAACTAGAATAGACAGAGGATCAGGATGATAGTAATTGACTGAAACAGGACATAGATAATTAGAATGTTCAGAGGATCAGGATGATAGTAATTGACTGAAACAGGACATAGATAATTAGAATAGACAGAGGATCAGGATGATAGTAATTGACTGAAACAGGACATAGATAATAAGAATGGACAGAGGATCAGGATGATAGTAATTGACTGAAACAGGACACAGATAATTAGAATGTTCAGAGGATCAGGATGATAGTAATTGACTGAACCAGGACATAGATAATTAGAATAGACAGAGGATCAGGATGATAGTAATTGACTGAAACAGGACATAGATAATTAGAATGGACAGAGGATCAGGATGAATGTAATTGACTGAAAAAGGACATAGATAATTAGAATAGACAGAGGATCAGGATGATAGTAATTGACTGAAACAGGACACAGATAATTAGAATGTTCAGAGGATCAGGATGATAGTAATTGACTGAAACAGTACATAGATAATTCGAATGTTCAGAGGATCAGCATGATAGTAATTGAATGAAACAGGACACAGATAATTAGAATGTACAGAGTATCAGGATGATAGTAATTGACTGAAATAGGACATAGATAATTAGAATGTTCAGAGGATCAGGATGATAGTAATTGACTGAAACAGGACATAGATAATTCGAATAGACAGAGGATCAGGATGATAGCAATTGACTGAAACAGGACATACATAATTAGAATGTTCAGAGGATCAGGCTGATAGTAATTGACTGAAACAGGACATAGATAATTAGAATGGACAGAGGATCAGGATGATAGTAATTGACTGAAACAGGACATAGATAATTAGAATAGACAGAGGATCAGGATGATATTAATTGACTGAAACAGGACATAGATAATTCGAATCGACAGAGGATCAGGATGATAGTAATTGACTGAAACAGAACATAGATAATTAGAATGTTCAGAGGATCAGGATGATAGTAATTGACTGAAACAGGACATAGATAATTAGAATGGACTGAGGATCAGGATGATAGTAATTGACTGAAACAGGACATAGATAATTAGAATAGACAGAGGATCAGGATGATACTAATTGACTGAAACAGGACACAGATAATTAGAACAGACAGGGGATCAGGATGATAGTAATTGATTGAAACAGTACATAGATAATTAGAATGTTCAGAGGATCAGGATGATAGTAATTGAATGAAACAGGACATGCATAATTAGAATGGACAGAGGATCAGGATGATAGTAATTGACTGAAACAGGACATAGATAATTAGAATGTTCAGAGGATCAGGATGATAGTAATTGACTGAAACAGTACAAAGAGAATTAGAATGTTCAGAGAATCAGGATGATAGTAATTGACTGAAACAGGACATAGATAATTAGAATGTTCAGAGGATCAGGATGATAGTAATTGACTGAAACAGGACAGAGATAATTAGAATGTTCCGAGGATCAGGATGATAGTAATTGACTGAAACAGTACATAGATAATTAGAATGGACAGAGGATCAGGATGATAGTAATTGATTGAAACAGTACATAGATAATTAGAATGTTCAGAGGATCAGGATGATAGTAATTGACTGAAACATGACATAAATAATTAGAATGGACAGAGGATCAGGATGATAGTAATTGACTGAAACAGTACATAGATAATTAGAATGTTCAGAGGATCAGAATGATAGTAATTGACTGAAACAGGACATAGATAATTAGAATGTTCCGAGGATCAGGATGATAGCAATTGACTGAAACAGGACATAGATAATTAGAATGTTCAGAGGATCAGGATGATAGTAATTGACTGAAACAGGGCAGAGATAATTAGAATAGACAGAGGATCAGGATGATAGTAATTGACTGAAACAGGACATAGATAATTCGAATAGACAGAGGATCAGGATGATAGTAATTGACTGAAACATGACATAGATAATTAGAATGTTCAGAGGATCAGCATGATAGTAATTGAATGAAACAGGACATAGATAATTAGAATGTACAGAGGATCAGGATGATAGTAATTGACTGAAATAGGACATAGATAATTAGAATGTTCAGAGGATCAGGATGATAGTAATTGACTGAAACAGGACAAAAATAATTCGAACAGACAGAGGATCAGGATGATAGCAATTGAGTGAAACAGGACATACATAATTAGAATGTTCAGAGGATCAGGATGATAGTAATTGACTGAAACAGGACATAGATAATTAGAATGGACAGAGGATCAGGATGATAGTAATAGACTGAAACAGGACATAGATAATTAGAATAGACAGAGGATCAGGATGATAGTAATTGACTGAAACAGGACATAGATAATTCGAATCGACAGAGGATCAGGATGATAGTAATTGACTGAAACAGTACATAGATAATTAGAATGTTCAGAGGATCAGGATGATAGTAATTGACTGAAACAGGACATAGATAATTAGAATAGACAGAGGATCAGGATGATAGTAATTGACTGAAACAGGACATAGATAATTAGAATAGACAGGGGATCAGGATGATAGTAATTGATTGAAACAGTACATAGATAATTAGAATGTTCAGAGGATCAGGATGATAGTAATTGACTGAAACATGACATAAATAATTAGAATGGACAGAGGATCAGGATGATAGTAATTGACTGAAACAGTACATAGATAATTAGAATGTTCAGAGGATCAGAATGATAGTAATTGACTGAAACAGGACATAGATAATTAGAATGTTCCGAGGATCAGGATGATAGCAATTGACTGAAACAGGACATAGATAATTAGAATGTTCAGAGGATCAGGATGATAGTAATTGACTGAAACAGGACAGAGATAATTAGAATGGACAGAGGATCAGGATGATAGTAATTGACTGAAACCGGACATAGATAATTCGAATAGACAGAGGATCAGGATGATAGTAATTGACTGAAACATGACATAGATAATTAGAATGGACAGAGGATCAGGATGAATGTAATTGACTGAAAAAGGACATAGATAATTAGAATAGACAGAGGATCAGGATGATAGTAATTGACTGAATCAGGACATAGATAATTAGAATGTTCAGAGGATCAGGATGATAGTAATTGACTGAAACAGTGCATAGATAATTCGAATGTTCAGAGGATCAGCATGATAGTAATTGAATGAAATAGGACATAGATAATTAGAATGTACAGAGGATCAGGATGATAGTAATTGACTGAAATAGGACATAGATAATTAGAATGTTCAGAGGATCAGGATGATAGTAATTGACTGAAACAGGACCAAGATAATTCGAATAGACAGAGGATCAGGATGATAGCAATTGACTGAAACAGGACATACATAATTAGAATGTTCAGAGGATCAGGATGATAGTAATTGACAGAAACAGGACATAGATAATTAGAATGGACAGAGGATCAGGATGATAGTAATTGACTGAAACAGGACATAGATAATTCGAATCGACAGAGGATCAGGATGATAGTAATTGACTGAAACAGGACATAGATAATTAGAATGGACTGAGGATCAGGATGATAGTAATTGACTGAAACAGGACATAGATAATTAGAATAGACAGGGGATCAGGATGATAGCAATTGATTGAAACAGTACATAGATAATTAGAATGTTCAGAGGATCAGGATGATAGTAATTGAATGAAACAGGACATAAATAATTAGAATGGACAGAGGATCAGGATGATAGTGATTGACTGAAACAGGACATAGATAATTAGAATGTTCAGAGGATCAGGATGATAGTAATTGACTGAAACAGTACAAAGATAATTAGAATGTTCAGAGGATCAGGATGATAGTAATTGACTGAAACAGTACAAAGATAATTAGAATGTTCGGAGGGTCAGGATGATAGTAATTGAATGAAAGAGGACATAGATAATTAGAATGTTCAGAGGATCAGGATGATAGTAATTGACTGAAACAGTACATAGATAATTAGAATGGACAGAGGATCAGGATGATAGTAATTGATTGAAACAGTACATAGATAATTAGAATGTTCAGAGGATCAGGATGATAGTAATTGACTGAAACATGACATAGATAATTAGAATGGACAGAGGATCAGGATGATAGTAATTGACTGATACAGTACATAGATAATTAGAATGTTCCAAGGATCAGGATGATAGCAATTGACTGAAACAGGAAATAGATAATTAGAATGTTCAGATGATCAGGATGATAGTAATTGACTGAAACAGGACATAGATAATTAGAATGTTCAGAGGATCAGGATGATAGTAATTGACTGAAACAGGACATAGATAATTAGAATGGACTGAGGATCAGGATGATAGTAATTGACTGAAAAAGGACATAGATAATTAGAATAGACAGAGGATCAGGATGATACTAATTGACTGAAACAGGACACAGATAATTAGAATAGACAGGGGATCAGGATGATAGTAATTGATTGAAACAGTACATAGATAATTAGAATGTTCAGAGGATCAGGATGATAGTAATTGAATGAAACAGGACATAAATAATTAGAATGGACAGAGGATCAGGATGATAGTAATTGACTGAAACAGGACATAGATAATTAGAATGTTCAGAGGATCAGGATGATAGTAATTGACTGAAACAGTACAAAGATAATTAGAATGTTCAGAGGATCAGGATGATAGTAATTGACTGAAACAGGACAGAGATAATTAGAATGTTCAGAGGATCAGGATGATAGTAATTGACTGAAACAGTACAAAGATAATTAGAATGTTCAGAGGATCAGGATGATAGTAATTGAATGAAACAGGACATAGATAATTAGAATAGACAGAGGATCAGGATGATAGTAATTGACTGAAACAGTACATAGATAATTAGAATGGACTGAGGATCAGGATGATAGTAATTGATTGAAACAGTACATCGATAATTAGAATGTTCAGAGGATCAGGATGATAGTAATTGACTGAAACATGACATAGATAATTAGAATGGACAGAGGATCAGGATGATAGTAATTGACTGAAACAGTACATAGATAATTAGAATGTTCAGAGGATCAGAATGATAGTAATTGACTGAAACAGTACATAGATAATTAGAATGTTCCGAGGATCAGGATGATAGCAATTGACTGAAACAGGACATAGATAATTAGAATGTTCAGAGGATCAGGATGATAGTAATTGACTGAAACAGGACAGAGATAATTAGAATGGACAGAGGATCAGGATGATAGTAATTGACTGAAACAGGACATAGATAATTCGAATAGACAGAGGATCAGGATGATAGTAATTGACTGAAACATGACATAGATAATTAGAATGGACAGAGGATCAGAATGAATGTAATTGACTGAAAAAGGACATAGATAATTAGAATAGACAGAGGATCAGGATGATAGTAATTGACTGAAACAGGACATAGATAATTAGAATGTTCAGAGGATCAGGATGATAGTAATTGACTGAAACAGTACATAGATAATTCGAATGTTCAGAGGATCAGCATGATAATAATTGAATGAAACAGGACATAGATAATTAGAATGTACAGAGGATCAGGATGATAGTAATTGACTGAAATAGGACATAGATAATTAGAATGTTCAGAGGATCAGGATGATAGTAATTGACTGAAACAGGACATAGATAATTCGAATAGACAGAGGATCAGGATGATAGCAATTGACTGAAACAGGACATACATAATTAGAATGTTCAGAGGATCAGGATGATAGTAATTGACTGAAACAGGACATAGATAATTAGAATAGACAGAGGATCAGGATGATAGTAATTGACTGAAACAGGACATAGATAATTCGAATCGACAGAGGATCAGGATGATAGTAATTGACTGAAACAGTACATAGATAATTAGAATGTTCAGAGGATCAGGATGATAGTAATTGACTGAAACAGGACATAGATAATTAGAATGGACTGAGGATCAGGATGATAGTAATTGACTGAAACAGGACATAGATAATTAGAATAGACAGAGGATCAGGATGATACTAATTGACTGAAACAGGACACAGATAATTAGAATAGACAGGGGATCAGGATGATAGTAATTGATTGAAACAGTACATAGATAATTAGAATGTTCAGAGGATCAGGATGATAGTAATTGAATGAAACAGGACATACATAATTAGAATGGACAGAGGATCAGGATGATAGTAATTGACTGAAACAGGACATAGATAATTAGAATGTTCAGAGGATCAGGATGATAGTAATTGACTGAAACAGTACAAAGATAATTAGAATGTTCAGAGGATCAGGATGATAGTAATTGACTGAAACAGGACAGAGATAATTAGAATGTTCAGAGGATCAGGATGATAGTAATTGACTGAAACAGTACAAAGATAATTA
Organism: Heterodontus francisci; assembly: GCF_036365525.1. Lineage (NCBI taxonomy): Eukaryota > Metazoa > Chordata > Chondrichthyes > Heterodontiformes > Heterodontidae > Heterodontus > Heterodontus francisci. The sequence goes on from NW_027141899.1 coordinate 883,004, forward strand.
GTATGTTCAGAGGATCAGGATGATAGTAATTGACTGAAACAGGACATAGATAATTAGAATGTTCAGAGGATCAGGATGATAGTAATTGACTGAAACAGTACATAGATAATTAGAATGGACAGAGGATCAGGATGATAGTAATTGATTGAAACAGTACATAGATAATTAGAATGTTCAGAGGATCAGGATGATAGTAATTGACTGAAACATGACATAGATAATTAGAATGGACAGAGGATCAGGATGATAGTAATTGACTGAAACAGTACATAGATAATTAGAATGTTCAGAGGATCAGAATGATATTAGTTGACTGAAACAGGACATAGATAATTAGAATGTTCCGAGGATCAGGATGATAGCAATTGACTGAAACAGGACATAGATAATTAGAATGTTCAGAGGATCAGGATGATAGTAATTGACTGAAACAGGACAGAGATAATTAGAATGGACAGAGGATCAGGATGATAGTAATTGACTGAAACAGGGCAGAGATAATTAGAATGGACAGAGGATCAGGATGATAGTAATTGACTGAAACAGGACATAGATAATTCGAATAGACAGAGGATCAGGATGATAGTAATTGACTGAAACAGGACATAGATAATTAGAATAGACAGAGGATCAGGATGATAGTAATTGACTGAAACAGGACATAGATAATTAGAATGTTCACAGGATCAGGATGATAGTAATTGACTGAAACAGGACATCGATAATTAGAATAGACAGAGGATCAGGATGACAGTAATTGACTGAAACGGGACATAGATAATTAGAATGGACAGAGGATCAGGATGATAGTAATTGACTGAAACAGGACATAGATAATTAGAATGTTCAGAGTATCAGGATGATAGTAATTGACTGAACCAGGACATAGATAATTAGAATAGACAGAGGATCAGGATGATAGTAATTGACTGAAACAGGACATAGATAATTAGAATGGACAGAGGATCAGGATGAATGTAATTGACTGAAAAAGGAGATAGATAATTAGAATAGACAGAGGATCAGGATGATAGTAATTGACTGAAACAGGACATAGATAATTAGAATGTTCAGAGGATCAGGATGATAGTAATTGACTGAAACAGTACATAGATAATTCGAATGTTTAGAGGATCAGCATGATAGTAATTGAATGAAACAGGACACAGATAATTAGAATGTACAGAGGATCAGGATGATAGTAATTGACTGAAACAGGACATTGATAATTAGAATAGACAGAGGATCAGGATGATAGTAATTGACTGAAACAGGACATAGATAATTCGAATCGACAGAGGATCAGGATGATAGTAATTGACTGAAACAGTACATAGATAATTAGAATGTTCAGAGGATCAGGATGATAGTAATTGACTGAAACAGGACATAGATAATTAGAATGGACTGAGGATCAGGATGATAGTAATTGACTGAAACAGGACATAGATAATTAGAATAGACAGAGGATCAGGATGATACTAATTGACTGAAACAGGACACAGATAATTAGAATAGACAGGGGATCAGGATGATAGTAATTGATTGAAACAGTACATAGATAATTAGAATGTTCAGAGGATCAGGATGATAGTAATTGAATGAAACAGGACATAAATAATTAGAATGGACAGAGGATCGGGATGATAGTAATTGACTGAAACAGGACATAGATAATTAGAATGTTCAGAGGATCAGGATGATTCTAATTGACTGAAATAGGACATAGATAATTAGAATGGACAGAGGATCAGGATGAATGTAATTGACTGAAACAGGACAGAGATAATTAGAATGTTCAGAGGATCAGGATGATAGTAATTGACTGAAACATTACAAAGATAATTAGAATGTTCAGAGGATCAGGATGATAGTAATTGAATGAAACAGGACATAGATAATTAGAATGTTCAGAGGATCAGGATGATAGTAATTGACTGAAACAGTACATAGATAATTAGAATGGACAGTAGATCAGGATGATAGTAATTGATTGAAACAGTACATAGATAATTAGAATGTTCAGAGGATCAGGATGATAGTAATTGACTGAAACATGACATAGATAATTAGAATGGACAGAGGATCAGGATGATAGTAATTGACTGAAACAGGACATAGATAATTAGAATATTCAGAGGATCAGGATGATAGTAATTGACTGAAACAGGACATAGATAATTAGAATGGTCTGAGGATCAGGATGATAGTAATTGACTGAAACAGGACATAGATAATTCGAATGGACAGAGGATCAGGATGATAGTAATTGACTGAAACAGGACATAGATAATTCGAATCGACAGAGGATCAGGATGATAGTAATTGACTGAAACAGTACATAGATAATTAGAATGTTCAGAGGATCAGGATGATAGTAATTGACTGAAACATGACATAGATAATTAGAATGTTCAGAGGATCAGGATGACAGTAAGTGACTGAAACAGGACATAGATAATTAGAATGTTCAGAGGATCAGGATGATAGTAATTGACTGAAACATGACATAGATAATTAGAATGTTCAGAGGATCAGGATGATAGTAATTGACTGAAACAGGACATAGATAATTAGAATGGACAGAGGATCAGGATGATAGTAATTGACTGAAACAGTACATAGATAATTAGAATGTTCAGAGGATCAGGATGATAGTAATTGACTGAAACAGGACATAGATAAATAGAATGTTCAGAGGATCAGGTTGATCGTAATTGACTGAAACATGACATAGATAATTAGAATGTTCAGAGGAGCAGGATGATAGTAATTGACTGAAACATGACATAGATAATTAGAATGGACAGAGGATCAGGATGATAGTAATTGACTGAAACAGGACATAGATAATTAGAATGTTCCGAGGATCAGGATGATAGCAATTGACTGAAACAGGACATAGATAATTAGAATGTTCAGAGGATCAGGATGATAGTAATTGACTGAAACAGGACAGAGATAATTAGAATGGACAGAGGATCAGGATGATAGTAATTGACTGAAACAGGACATAGATAATTCGAATAGACAGAGGATCAGGATGATAGTAATTGACTGAAACATGACATAGATAATTAGAATGTTCAGAGGATCAGGATGATAGTAATTGACTGAAACAGGACATAGATAATTAGAATGGACAGAGGATCAGGATGATAGCAATTGACTGAAACAGGACATAGATAATTAGAATAGACAGAGGATCAGGATGATAGTAATTGACTGAAACAGGACATAGATAATTAGAATGGACAGAGGATCAGGATGATAGTAATTGACTGAAACAGGACATAGATAATTCGAATCGACAGAGGATCAGGATGATAGTAATTGACTGAAACAGTACATAGATAATTAGAATGTTCAGAGGATCAGGATGATAGTAATTGACTGAAACAGGACATAGATAATTAGAATGGACTGAGGATCAGGATGATAGTAATTGACTGAAACATGACATAGATAATTAGAATGTTCAGAGGATCAGGATGATAGTAATTGACTGAAACAGGACATAGATAATTAGAACGGACAGAGGATCAGGATGATAGTAATTGACTGAAACAGGACATAGATAATTAGAATAGACAGAGGATCAGGATGATAGTAATTGACTGAAACAGGACATAGATAATTAGAATAGACAGAGGATCAGGATGATACTAATTGACTGAAACAGGACACAGATAATTAGAATAGACAGGGGATCAGGATGATAGTAATTGATTGAAACAGTACATAGATAATTAGAATGTTCAGAGGATCAGGATGATATTAATTGAATGATACAGGACATAAATAATTAGAATGGACAGAGGATCAGGATGATAGTAATTGACTGAAACAGGACATAGATAATTAGAATGTTCAGAGGATCAGGATGATACTAATTGACTGAAATAGGACATAGATAATTGGAATGGACAGAGGATCAGGATGATAGTAATTGACTGAAACAGGACATATATAATTAGAATAGACAGAGGATCAGGATGATAGTAATTGACTGAAACAGGACATAGATAATTAGAATGTTCAGAGGATCAGTATGATAGTAATTAACTGAAACAGTACAAAGATAATTAGAATGTTCAGAGGATCAGGATGATAGTAATTGAATGAAACAGGACATAGATAATTAGAATGTTCAGAGGATCAGGATGATAGTAATTGACTGAAACAGTACATAGATAATTAGAATGGACAGAAGATCAGGATGATAGTAATTGACTGAAACAGGACATAGATAATTAGAATGTTCAGAGGATCAGGATGATAGTAATTGACTGAAACATGACATAGATAATTAGAATGGACAGAGGATCAGGATGATAGTAATTGACTGAAACATGACATAGATAATTAGAATGGACAGAGGATCAGCATGATAGTAATTGACTGAAACAGGACATAGATAATTAGAATGTTCAGAGGATCAGGATGATAGTAATTGACTGAAACATGACATAGATAATTAGAATGTTCAGAGGATCACGATGATAGTAATTGACTGAAACAGGACATAGATAAATAGAATGGACAGAGGATCAGGATGATAGTAATTGACTGAAACAGGACATAGATAATTAGAATGGACAGAGGATCAGGATGATAGTAATTGACTGAAACAGGACATAGATAATTAGAATGTTCAGAGGATCAGGATGATAGTAATTGACTGAAACATGACATAGATAATTAGAATGTTCAGAGGATCAGGATGATAGTAATTGACTGAAACATGACATAGATAATTAGAATGGACAGAGGATCAGGATGATAGTAATTGACTGAAACAGGACATAGATAATTAGAATGTTCCGAGGATCAGGATGATAGCAATTGACTGAAACAGGACATATATAATTAGAATGTTCAGAGGATCAGGATGATAGTAATTGACTGAAACAGGACAGAGATAATTAGAATGGACAGAGGATCAGGATGATAGTAATTGACTGAAACAGGACATAGATAATTCGAATAGACAGAGGATCAGGATGATAGTAATTGACTGAAACATGACATAAATAATTAGAATGTTCAGAGGATCATGTTGATAGTAATTGACTGAAACAGGACATAGATAATTAGAATGGACAGAGGATCAGGATGATAGTAATTGACTGAAACAGGACATAGATAATTAGAATGTTCGGAGGATCAGGATGATAGTAATTGACTGAAACAGGACATAGATAATTAGAATAGACAGAGGATCAGGATGATAGTAATTGACTGAAACAGGACATAGATAATTAGAATGGACAGAGGATCAGGATGATAGTAATTGACTGAAACAGGACATAGATAATTAGAATGTTCAGAGGATCAGGATGATAGTAATTGACTGAACCAGGACATAGATAATTAAAATAGACAGATGGTCAGGATGATAGTAATTGAATGAAACAGGACATAGATAATTAGAATGTTCAGAGGGTCAGGATGATAGTAATTGACTGAAACAGTACATAGATAATTCGAATGTAAAGAGGATCAGCATGATAGTAATTGAATGAAACAGGACATAGATAATTAGAATGTACAGAGGATTAGGATGATAGTAATTGACTGAAATAGGACATAGATAATTAGAATGTTCAGAGGATCAGGATGATAGTAATTGACTGAAACAGGACATAGATAATTCGAATAGACAGAGGATCAGGATGATAGCGATTGACTGAAACAGGACATACATAATTAGAATGTTCAGAGGATCAGGATGATAGTAATTGACTGAAACAGGACATAGATAATTAGAATGGACAGAGGATCAGGATGACAGTAATTGACTGAAACAGGACATAGATAATTAGAATAGACAGAGGATCAGGATGATAGTAATTGACTGAAACAGGACATAGATAATTCGAATCGACAGAGGATCAGGATGATAGTAATTGACTGAAACAGTACATAGATAATTAGAATGTTCAGAGGATCAGGATGATAGTAATTGACTGAAACAGGACATAGATAATTAGAATGGACTGAGGATCAGGATGATAGTAATTGACTGAAACAGGACATAGATAATTAGAATAGACAGAGGATCAGGATGATACTAATTGACTGAAACAGGACACAGATAATTAGAATAGACAGGGGATCAGGATGATAGTAATTGACTGAAATAGGACATAGATAATTGGAATGGACAGAGGATCAGGATGATAGTAATTGACTGAAACAGGACAGAGATAATTAGAATGTTCAGAGGATCAGTATGATAGTAATTGACTGAAACAGTACAAAGATAATTAGAATGTTCAGAGGATCAGGATGACAGTAATTGACTGAAACAGGACATAGATAATTAGAATAGACAGAGGATCAGGATGATACTAATTGACTGAAACAGGACACAGATAATTAGAATAGACAGGGGATCAGGATGATAGTAATTGACTGAAATAGGACATAGATAATTGGAATGGACAGAGGATCAGGATGATAGTAATTGACTGAAACAGGACAGAGATAATTAGAATGTTCAGAGGATCAGTATGATAGTAATTGACTGAAACAGTACAAAGATAATTAGAATGTTCAGAGGATCAGGATGATAGTAATTGAATGAAACAGGACATAGATAATTAGAATGTTCAGAGGATCAGGATGATAGTAATTGACTGAAACAGTACATAGATAATTAGAATGGACAGAGGATCAGGATGATCGTAATTGACTGAAACAGTACATAGATAATTAGAATGGACAGAGGATCAGGATGATAGTTATTGAATGAAACAGGACATAGATAATTAGAATGTTCAGAGGATCAGGATGATAGTAATTGACTGAAACAGTACATAGATAATTAGAATGGACAGAGGATCAGGATGATAGTAATTGAATGAAACAGGACATAGATAATTAGAATGTTCAGAGGATCAGGATGATAGTAATTGACTGAAACAGGACATAGATAATTAGAATGTTCAGAGGATCAGGATGATAGTAATTGACTGAACCAGGACATAGATAATTAGAATAGACAGATGGTCAGGATGATAGTAATTGACTGAAACATGACATAGATAATTAGAATGTTCAGAGGATCATGTTGATAGTAATTGACTGAAACAGGACATAGATAATTAGAATGGACAGAGGATCAGGATGATAGTAATTGACTGAAACAGGACATAGATAATTGGAATGTTCAGAGGATCAGGATGATAGTAATTGACTGAAACATGACATAGATAATTAGAATGGACAGAGGATCAGGATGATAGTAATTGACTGAAACAGGACATAGATAATTAGAATGTTCCGAGGATCAGGATGATAGCAATTGACTGAAACAGGACATATATAATTAGAATGTTCAGAGGATCAGGATGATAGTAATTGACTGAAACAGGACAGAGATAATTAGAATGGACAGAGGATCAGGATGATAGTAATTGACTGAAACAGGACATAGATAATTCGAATAGACAGAGGATCAGGATGATAGTAATTGACTGAAACATGACATAGATAATTAGAATGTTCAGAGGATCATGTTGATAGTAATTGACTGAAACAGGACATAGATAATTAGAATGGACAGAGGATCAGGATGATAGTAATTGACTGAAACAGGACATAGATAATTAGAATAGACAGAGGATCAGGATGATAGTAATTGATTGAAACAGGACATAGATAATTAGAATGTTCGGAGGATCAGGATGATAGTAATTGACTGAAACAGGACATAGATAATTAGAATAGACAGAGGATCAGGATGATAGTAATTGACTGAAACAGGACATAGATAATTAGAATGGACAGAGGATCAGGATGATAGTAATTGACTGAAACAGGACATAGATAATTAGAATGTTCAGAGGATCAGGATGCTAGTAATTGACTGAACCAGGACATAGATAATTAGAATAGACAGATGGTCAGGATGATAGTAATTGAATGAAACAGGACATAGATAATTAGAATGTTCAGAGGGTCAGGATGATAGTAATTGACTGAAACAGTACATAGATAATTCGAATGTTCAGAGGATCAGCATGACAGTAATTGAATGAAACAGGACATAGATAATTAGAATGTACAGAGGATCAGGATGATAGTAATTGACTGAAATAGGACATAGATAATTAGAATGTTCAGAGGATCAGGATGATAGTAATTGACTGAAACAGGACATAGATAATTCGAATAGACAGAGGATCAGGATGATAGCAATTGACTGAACAGGACATACATAATTAGAATGTTCAGAGGATCAGGATGATAGTAATTGACTGAAACAGGACATAGATAATTAGAATGGACAGAGGTACAGGATGATAGTAGTTGACTGAAACAGGACATAGATAATTAGAATAGACAGAGGATCAGGATGATAGTAATTGACTGAAACAGGACATAGATAATTCGAATCGACAGAGGATCAGGATGATAGTAATTGACTGAAACAGTACATAGATAATTAGAATGTTCAGAGGATCAGGATGATAGTAATTGACTGAAACAGGACATAGATAATTAGAATGGACTGAGGATCAGGATGATAGTAATTGACTGAAACATGACATAGATAATTAGAATAGACAGAGGATCAGGATGATACTAATTGACTGAAACAGGACACAGATAATTAGAATAGACAGGGGATCAGGATGATAGTAATTGACTGAAATAGGACATAGATAATTGGAATGGACAGAGGATCAGGATGATAGTAATTGACTGAAACAGGACATAGATAATTAGAATGTTCAGAGGATCAGTATGATAGTAATTGACTGAAACAGTACAAAGATAATTAGAATGTTCAGAGGATCAGGATGATAGTAATTGACTGAAACAGGACATAGATAATTAGAATGTTCAGAGGATCAGGATGATAGTAATTGACTGAAACAGTACATAGATAATTAGAATGGACAGAGGATCAGGATGATCGTAATTGACTGAAACAGTACATAGATAATTAGAATGGACAGAGGATCAGGATGATAGTAATTGAATGAAACAGGACATAGATAATTAGAATGTTCAGAGGATCAGGATGATAGTAATTGACTGAAACAGTACATAGATAATTAGAATGGACAGAGGATCAGGATGATCGTAATTGACTGAAACAGTACATAGATAATTAGAATGGACAGAGGATCAGGATGATAGTAATTGAATGAAACAGGACATAGATAATTAGAATGTTCAGAGGATCAGGATGATAGTAATTGACTGAAACAGTACATAGATAATTAGAATGGACAGAGGAAAAGGATGATAGTAATTGAATGAAACAGGACATAGATAATTAGAATGTTCAGAGGATCAGGATGATAGTAATTGACTGAAACAGTACATAGATAATTAGAATGGACAGAGGATCAGGATGATAGTAATTGATTGAAACAGTACATAGATAATTAGAATGTTCAGAGGATCAGGATGATAGTAATTGACTGAAACATGACATAGATTATTAGAATGGACAGAGGATCAGGATGATAGTAATTGACTGAAACAGTACATAGATAATTAGAATGTTCAGAGGATCAGGATGATAGTAATTGACTGAAACAGGACATAGATAATTAGAATGTTCAGAGGATCAGGATGCTAGTAATTGACTGAACCAGGACATAGATAATTAGAATAGACAGATGGTCAGGATGATAGTAATTGAATGAAACAGGACATAGATAATTAGAATGTTCAGAGGGTCAGGATGATAGTAATTGACTGAAACAGTACATAGATAATTCGAATGTTCAGAGGATCAGCATGATAGTAATTGAATGAAACAGGACATAGATAATTAGAATGTACAGAGGATCAGGATGATAGTAATTGACTGAAATAGGACATAGATAATTAGAATGTTCAGAGGATCAGGATGATAGTAATTGACTGAAACAGGACATAGATAATTCGAATAGACAGAGGATCAGGATGATAGCAATTGACTGAACAGGACATACATAATTAGAATGTTCAGAGGATCAGGATGATAGTAATTGACTGAAACAGGACATAGATAATTAGAATGGACAGAGGTACAGGATGATAGTAGTTGACTGAAACAGGACATAGATAATTAGAATAGACAGAGGATCAGGATGATAGTAATTGACTGAAACAGGACATAGATAATTCGAATCGACAGAGGATCAGGATGATAGTAATTGACTGAAACAGTACATAGATAATTAGAATGTTCAGAGGATCAGGATGATAGTAATTGACTGAAACAGGACATAGATAATTAGAATGGACTGAGGATCAGGATGATAGTAATTGACTGAAACAGGACATAGATAATTAGAATAGACAGAGGATCAGGATGATACTAATTGACTGAAACAGGACACAGATAATTAGAATAGACAGGGGATCAGGATGATAGTAATTGACTGAAATAGGACATAGATAATTGGAATGGACAGAGGATCAGGATGATAGTAATTGACTGAAACAGGACATAGATAATTAGAATGTTCAGAGGATCAGTATGATAGTAATTGACTGAAACAGTACAAAGATAATTAGAATGTTCAGAGGATCAGGATGATAGTAATTGACTGAAACAGGACATAGATAATTAGAATGTTCAGAGGATCAGGATGATAGTAATTGACTGAAACAGTACATAGATGATTAGAATGGACAGAGGATCAGGATGATTGTAATTGACTGAAACAGTACATAGATAATTAGAATGGACAGAGGATCAGGATGATAGTAATTGAATGAAACAGGACATAGATAATTAGAATGTTCAGAGGATCAGGATGATAGTAATTGACTGAAACAGTACATAGATAATTAGAATGGACAGAGGATCAGGATGATAGTAATTGAATGAAACAGGACATAGATAATTAGAATGTTCAGAGGATCAGGATGATAGTAATTGACTGAAACAGTACATAGATAATTAGAATGTTCAGAGGATCAGGATGATAGTAATTGACTGAAACATGACATAGATTATTAGAATGGACAGAGGATCAGGATGATAGTAATTGACTGAAACAGTACATAGATAATTAGAATGTTCAGAGGATCAGGATGATAGTAATTGACTGAAACAGGACATAGATAATTAGAATGTTCAGAGGATCAGGATGATAGTAATTGACTGAAACAGGACATAGATAATTAGAATGGACAGAGGATCAGGATGATAGTAATGGACTGAAACAGGACATAGATAATTCGGATGGACAGAGGATCAGGATGATCGTAATTGACTGAAACAGGACATAGATAATTAGAATGGACAGAGGATCAGGATGATAGTAATTGACTGAAACAGTACATAGATAATTAGAATGTTCAGAGGATCAGGATGATAGTAATTGACTGAAACATGACATAGATAATTAGAATGTTCAGAGGATCAGGATGACAGTAAGTGACTGAAACAGGACATAGATAATTAGAATGTTCAGAGGATCAGGATGATAGTAATTGACTGAAACAGGACATAGATAATTAGAATAGACAGAGGATCAGGATGATAGTAATTGACTGAAACAGGACATAGATAATTAGAATGGACAGAGGATCAGGATGAATGTAATTGACTGAAACAGGACATAGATAATTAGAATAGACAGAGGATCAGGATAATAGTAATTGACTGAAACAGGACATCGATAATTAGAATTTTCAGAGGATCAGGATGATAGTAATTGACTGAAACAGGACATAGATAATTAGAATGTTCAGAGGATCAGGATGATAGTAATTGACTGAAACAGAACATAGATAATTAGAATAGACAGAGGGTCAGGATGACAGTAATTGACTGAAACAGGACATAGATAATTAGAATGTTCAGAGGATCAGGATGATACTAATTGACTGAAACAGTACATAGATAATTAGAATGGACAGAGGATCAGGATGATAGTAATTGACTGAAACAGGACATAGATAATTAGAATGTTCAGAGGATCAGGATGATAGTAATTGACTGAAACAGGACATAGATAATTAGAATGTTCAGAGGATCAGGATGATACTAATTGACTGAAATAGGACATAGATAATTGGAATGGACAGAGGATCAGGATGATAGTAATTGACTGAAACAGGACAGAGATAATTAGAATGTTCAGAGGATCAGGATGATAGTAATTGAATGAAACAGGACATAGATAATTAGAATGTTCAGAGGATCAGGATGATAGTCATTGACTGAAACAGTACATAGATAATTAGAATGGACAGAGATTCAGGATGATAGTAATTGATTGAAACAGTACATAGATAATTAGAATGTTCAGAGGATCAGGATGATAGTAATTGACTGAAACAGTACAAAGATAATTAGAATGTTCAGAGGATCAGGATGATAGTAATTGATTGAAACATGACATAGATAATTAGAATGTTCAGAGGATCAGGATGACAGTAAGTGACTGAAACAGGACATAGATAATTAGAATGTTCAGAGGATCAGGATGATAGTAATTGACTGAAACAAGACATAGATAATTAGAATAGACAGAGGATCAGGATGATAGTAATTGACTGAAACAGGACATAGATAATTAGAATGGACAGAGGATCAGGATGAATGTAATTGACTGAAACAGGACATAGATAATTAGAATAGACAGAGGATCAGGATGATAGTAATTGACTGAAACAGGACATCGATAATTAGATTGTTCAGAGGATCAGGATGATAGTAATTGACTGAAACAGGACATAGATAATTAGAATGTTCAGAGGATCAGGATGATAGTAATTGACTGAAACAGGACATCGATAATTAGAATGTTCAGAGGATCAGGATGATAGTAATTGACTGAAACAGGACATAGATAATTAGAATGGACAGAGGATCAGGATGATAGTAATTGACTGAAACAGTACATAGATAATTAGAATGTTCAGAGGATCAGGATGATAGTAATTGATTGAAACATGACATAGATAATTAGAATGTTCAGAGGATCAGGATGATAGTAATTGACTGAAACAAGACATAGATAATTAGAATAGACAGAGGATCAGGATGATAGTAATTGACTGAAACAGGACATAGATAATTAGAATGGACAGAGGATCAGGATGAATGTAATTGACTGAAACAGGACATAGATAATTAGAATAGACAGAGGATCAGGATGATAGTAATTGACTGAAACAGGACTTCGATAATTAGAATGTTCAGAGGATCAGGATGATAGTAATTGACTGAAACAGGACATAGATAATTAGAATGTTCAGAGGATCAGGATGATAGTAATTGACTGAAACAGTACATAGATAATTAGAATGTTCAGAGGATCAGGATGATAGTAATTGACTGAAACAGGACATAGATAATTCGAATAGACAGAGGATCAGGATGATAGTAATTGACTGAAACAGGACATAGATAATTAGAATAGACAGAGGATCAGGATGATAGTAATTGACTGAAACAAGACATAGATAATTAGAATAGACAGAGGATCAGGATGATAGTAATTGACTGAAACAGGACATAGATAATTAGAATGGACAGAGGATCAGGATGAATGTAATTGACTGAAACAGGACATAGATAATTAGAATAGACAGAGGATCAGGATGATAGTAATTGACTGAAACAGGACATCGATAATTAGAATGTTCAGAGGATCAGGATGATAGTAATTGACTGAAACAGGACATAGATAATTAGAATGTTCAGAGGATCAGGATGATAGTAATTGACTGAAACAGTACATAGATAATTAGAATGTTCAGAGGATCAGGATGATAGTAATTGACTGAAACAGGACATAGATAATTCGAATAGACAGAGGATCAGGATGATAGTAATTGACTGAAACAGGACATAGATAATTAGAATGTTCAGAGGATCAGGATGATAGTAATTGACTGAAACAGGACATAGATAATTAGAATGGACAGAGGATCAGGATGATAGTAATTGACTGAAACAGGACATAGATAATTAGAATAGACAAAGGATCAGGATGATAGTAATTGACTGAAACAGGACATAGATAATTCGAATAGACAGAGGATCAGGATGATAGTAATTGACTGAAACAGTACATAGATAATTAGAATGTTCAGAGGAGCAGGATGATAGTATTTGAATGAAACAGGACATAAATAATTAGAATGGACAGAGGATCAGGATGATAGTAATTGACTGAAACAGGACATAGATAATTAGAATGTTCAGAGGATCAGGATGATACTAATTGACTGAAATAGGACATAGATAATTGGAATGGACAGAGGATCAGGATGATAGTAATTGACTGAAACAGGACAGAGATAATTAGAATGTTCAGAGGATCAGTATGATAGTAATTGACTGAAACAGTACAAAGATAATTAGAATGTTCAGAGGATCAGGATGATAGTAATTGAATGAAACAGGACATAGATAATTAGAATGTTCAGAGGATCAGGATGATAGTAATTGACTGAAACAGTACATAGATAATTAGAATGGACAGAGGATCAGGATGATAGTAATTGATTGAAACAGTACATAGATAATTAGAATGTTCAGAGGATCAGGATGATAGTAATTGACTGAAACATGACATAGATAATTAGAATGGACAGAGGATCAGGATGATAGTAATTGACTGAAACAGGACATAGATAATTAGAATGTTCAGAGGATCAGGATGATAATAATTGACTGAAACAGGACATAGATAATTAGAATGTTCAGAGGATCAGGATGATAGTAATTGACTGAAACAGGACATAGATAATTAGAATGGACAGAGGATCAGGATGATAGTAATGGATTGAAACAGTACATAGATAATTCGAATGGACAGAGGATCAGGATGATAGTAATTGACTGAAACAGGACATAGATAATTAGAATGGACAGAGGATCAGGATGATAGTAATTGACTGAAACAGTACATAGATAATTAGAATGTTCAGAGGATCAGGATGATAGTAATTGACTGAAACATGACATAGATAATTATAATGTTCAGAGGATCAGGATGACAGTAAGTGACTGAAACAGGACATAGATAATTAGAATGTTCAGAGGATCAGGATGATAGTAATTGACTGAAACAGGACATAGAAAATTAGAATAGACAGAGGATCAGGATGATAGTAATTGACTGAAACAGGACATAGATAATTAGAATGGACAGAGGATCAGGATGAATGTAATTGACTGAAACAGGACATAGATAATTAGAATAGACAGAGGATCAGGATGATAGTAATTCACTGAAACAGGACATCGATACTTAGAATGTTCAAAGGATCAGGATGTTAGTAATTGACTGAAACAGGACATAGATAATTAGAATGTTCAGAGGATCAGGATGATAGTAATTGACTGAAACAGTACATAGATAATTAGAATGTTCAGAGGCTCAGGATGATAGTAATTGACTGAAACAGGACATAGATAATTCGAATAGACAGAGGATCAGGATGATAGTAATTGACTGAAACAGGACATAGATAATTAGAATGTTCAGAGGATCAGGATGATAGTAATTGACTGAAACAGGACATAGATAATTAGAATGGACAGAGGATCAGGATGATAGTAATTGACTGAAACAGGACATAGATAATTAGAATAGACAGAGGATCAGGATGATAGTAATTGACTGAAACAGGACATAGATAATTCGAATAGACAGAGGATCAGGATGATAGTAATTGACTGAAACAGTACATAGATAATTAGAATGTTCAGAGGATCAGGATGATAGTAATTGACTGAAACAGGACATAGATAATTAGAATGGACAGAGGATCAGGATGATATTAATTGACTGAAACAGGACATAGATAATTAGAATAGACAGAGGATCAGGATGATACAAATTGACTGAAACAGGACACAGATAATTAGAATAGACAGGGGATCAGGATGATAGTAATTGACTGAAACAGTACATCGATAATTAGAATGTTCAGAGGATCAGGATGATAGTAATTGACTGAAACAGGACATAGATAATTAGAATAGACAGAGGATCAGGATGATATTAATTGACTGAAACAGGACATAGATAATTAGAATGTTCAGAGGATCAGGATGATAGTAATTGAATGAAATAGGACATAGCTAATTAGAATGGACAGAGGATCAGGATGATAGTAAAGGACTGAAACAGGACATAGATAATTAGAATGGATAGAGGATCAGGATGATAGTAATTGACTGAAACAGTACATAGATAATTAGAATGGACAGAGGATCAGGATGACAGTAATTGATTGAAACAGTCCATAGATAATTAGAATGTTCAGAGGATCAGGATGATAGTAATTGACTGAAACAGGACATAGATGATTAGAATGGACAGAGGATGAGGATGATAGTAATTGACTGACACAGGACATAGATAATTAGAATGGACAGAGGATCAGGATGATAGTAATTGACTGAAACAGGACATAGATAATTAGAATGTTCAGAGGATCAGGATGATAGTAATTGACTGAAACAGTACATAGATAATTAGAATGTTCAGAGGATCAGGATGATAGTAATTGACTGAAACAGGACATAGATAATTAGAATGCTCAGAGGATCAGGATGATAGTAATTGACTGAAACAGGACATAGATAATTAGAATGGACAGAGGATCAGGATGATAGTAATTGACTGAAACAGTACATAGATAATTAGAATGTTCAGAGGATCAGGATGATAGTAATTGACTGAAACAGGACATAGATGATTAGAATGGACAGAGGATGAGGATGATAGTAATTGACTGACACAGGACATAGATAATTAGAATGGACAGAGGATCAGGATGATAGTAATTGACTGAAACAGGACATAGATAATTAGAATGTTCAGAGGATCAGGATGATAGTAATTGACTGAAACAGTACATAGATAATTAGAATGTTCAGAGGATCAGGATGATAGTAATTGACTGAAACAGGAAATAGATAATTAGAATGGACAGAGGATCAGTATGATAGTAATTGACTGAAACAGGACATAGATAATTAGAATGGACAGAGGATCAGGATGATAGTAATTGACTGAAACAGGACATAGATAATTAGAATGGACAGAGGATCAGGATGATAGTAATTGACTGAAACAGTACATAGATAATTAGAATGTTCAGAGGATCAGGATGATAGTAATTGACTGAAACAGGACATAGATAATTAGAATGGACAGAGGATGAGGATGATAGTAATTGACTGACACAGGACATAGATAATTAGAATGGACAGAGGATCAGGATGATAGTAATTGACTGAAACAGGACATAGATAATTAGAATGTTCAGAGGATCAGGATGATAGTAATTGACTGAAACAGGACATAGATAATTAGAATGGACAGAGGATCAGGATGATAGTAATTGACTGAACCAGGACATAGATAATTAGAATGGACAGAGGATCAGGATGATAGTAATTGACTGAAACAGGACATAGATAATTGGAATGTTCAGTGGATCCGGATGATAGTAATTGACTGAAACAGGACATAGATAATTAGAATGGACAGAGGATCAGGATGATAGTAATTGACTGAAACAGGACATAGATAATTAGAATGTTCAGAGGATCAGGATGATAGTAATTGACTGAAACAGGACATAGATAATTAGAATGGACAGAGGATCAGGATGATAGTAATTGACTGAAACAGGACATAGATAATTAGAATGGACAGAGGATCAGGATGATAGTAATTGACTGAAACAGGACAGAGATAATTAGAATGTTCAGAGGATCAGGATGATAGTAATTGACTGAAACAGTACATAGATAATTAGAATGTTCAGAGGATCAGGATGATAGTAATTGACTGAAACAGGACATAGATAATTAGAATGTTCAGAGGATCAGGATGATAGTAATTGACTGAAACAGGACATAGATAATTAGAATGTTCAGAGGATCAGGATGATAGTAATTGACTGAGACAGGACATAGATAATTAGAATAGACAGAGGATCAGGATGACAGTAAGTGACTGAAACAGGACATAGATAATTAGAATGGACAGAGGATCAGGATGATAGTAATTGACTGAAACAGGACATAGATAATTAGAATGGACAGAGGATCAGGATGATAGTAATTGACTGAAACAGGACATAGATAATTAGAATGTTCAGAGGATGAGGATGATAGTAATTGACTGAGACAGGACATAGATAATTAGAATAGACAGAGGATCAGGATGATAGTAATTGACTGAAACATGACATAGATAATTAGAATGTTCAGAGGATCAGGATGATAGTAATTGACTGAAACAGGACATAGATAATTACATTGGACAGAGGATCAGGATGATAGTAATTGACTGAAACAGGACATAGATAATTAGAATGTTCAGAGGATCAGGATGATAGTAATTGACTGAAACAGTACATAGATAATTAGAATGGACAGAGGATCAGGATGACAGTAATTGATTGAAACAGTCCATAGATAATTGGAATGTTCAGAGGATCTGGATGATAGTAATTGACTGAAACATGACATAGATAATTAGAATGGACAGAGGATCAGGATGATAGTCATTGACTGAAACAGGACAGAGATAATTAGAATGTTCAGAGGATCAGGATGATAGTAATTGACTGAAACAGGACATAGATAATTAGAATGTTCAGAGGATCAGGATGATAGTAATTGACTGAAACAGGACATAGATAATTAGAATGGACAGAGGATCAGGATGATAGTAATTGACTGAACCAGGACATAGATAATTAGAATGGACAGAGGATCAGGATGATAGTAATTGACTGAAACAGGACATAGATAATTAGAATGTTCAGTGGATCAGGATGATAGTAATTGACTGAAACAGGACATAGATAATTAGAATGGACAGAGGATCAGGATGATAGTAATTGACTGAAACAGGACATAGATAATTAGAATGTTCAGAGGATCAGGATGATAGTAATTGACTGAAACAGGACATAGATAATTAGAATGGACAGAGGATCAGGATGATAGTAATTGACTGAAACAGGACATAGATAATTAGAATGGACAGAGGATCAGGATGATAGTAATTGACTGAAAAAGGACATAGATAATTAGAATGTTCAGAGGATCAGGATGATAGTAATTGACTGAAACAGTACATAGATAATTAGAATGTTCAGAGGATCAGGATGATAGTAATTGACTGAAACATGACATAGATAATTAGAATGTTCAGAGGATCAGGATGAAAGTAAGTGACTGAAACAGGACATAGATAATTAGAATGGACAGAGGATCAGGATGATAGTAATTGACTGAAACAGGACATAGATAATTAGAATGGACAGAGGATCAGGATGATTGTAATTGACTGAAACAGGACATAGATAATTAGAATGTTCAGAGGATCAGGATGATAGTAATTGACTGAAACAGGACATAGATAATTAGAATGTTCAGAGGATCAGGATGATAGTAATTGACTGAGACAGGACATAGATAATTAGAATAGACAGAGGATCAGGATGATAGTAATTGACTGAAACATGACATAGATAATTAGAATGTTCAGAGGATCAGGATGATAGTAATTGACTGAAACAGGACATAGATAATTACAATGGACAGAGGATCAGGATGATAGTAATTGACAAAAACAGGACATAGATAATTAGAATGGACAGAGGATCAGGATGATAGTAATTGACTGAAACAGGACATAGATAAATCGAATGGACAGAGGATCAGGATGATAGTAATTGACTGAAACAGGACATAGATAATTAGAATGGACAGAGGATCAGGATGATAGTAATTGACTGAAACATGACATAGATAATTAGAATGTTCAGAGGATCAGGATGATAGTAATTGACTGAAACAGGACATAGATAATTACAATGGACAGAGGATCAGGATGATAGTAATTGACAAAAACAGGACATAGATAATTAGAATGGACAGAGGATCAGGATGATAGTAATTGACTGAAACAGGACATAGATAATTGGAATGGACAGAGGATCAGGATGATAGTAATTGACTGAAACAGGACATAGATAATTAGAATGGACAGAGGATCAGGATGATAGTAATTGACTGAAACAGGACATAGATAATTAGAATGTTCAGAGGATCAGGATGATAGTAATTGACTGAAACATGACATAGATAATTAGAATGGACAGAGGATCAGGATGATAGTCATTGACTGAAACAGGACAGAGATAATTAGAATGTTCAGAGGATCAGGATGATAGTAATTGACTGAAACAGGACATAGATAATTAGAATGTTCAGAGGATCAGGATGATAGTAATTGACTGAAACAGGACATAGATAATTAGAATGGACAGAGGATCAGGATGATAGTAATTGACTGAACCAGGACATAGATAATTAGAATGGACAGAGGATCAGGATGATAGTAATTGACTGAAACAGGACATAGATAATTAGAATGTTCAGTGGATCAGGATGATAGTAATTGACTGAAACAGGACATAGATAATTAGAATGGACAGAGGATCAGGATGATAGTAATTGACTGAAACAGGACATAGATAATTAGAATGTTCAGAGGATCAGGATGATAGTAATTGACTGAAACAGGACATAGATAATTAGAATGGACAGAGGATCAGGATGATAGTAATTGACTGAAACAGGACATAGATAATTAGAATGGACAGAGGATCAGGATGATAGTAATTGACTGAAAAAGGACATAGATAATTAGAATGTTCAGAGGATCAGGATGATAGTAATTGACTGAAACAGTACATAGATAATTAGAATGTTCAGAGGATCAGGATGATAGTAATTGACTGAAACATGACATAGATAATTAGAATGTTCAGAGGATCAGGATGAAAGTAAGTGACTGAAACAGGACATAGATAATTAGAATGGACAGAGGATCAGGATGATAGTAATTGACTGAAACAGGACATAGATAATTAGAATGGACAGAGGATCAGGATGATTGTAATTGACTGAAACAGGACATAGATAATTAGAATGTTCAGAGGATCAGGATGATAGTAATTGACTGAAACAGGACATAGATAATTAGAATGTTCAGAGGATCAGGATGATAGTAATTGACTGAGACAGGACATAGATAATTAGAATAGACAGAGGATCAGGATGATAGTAATTGACTGAAACATGACATAGATAATTAGAATGTTCAGAGGATCAGGATGATAGTAATTGACTGAAACAGGACATAGATAATTACAATGGACAGAGGATCAGGATGATAGTAATTGACAAAAACAGGACATAGATAATTAGAATGGACAGAGGATCAGGATGATAGTAATTGACTGAAACAGGACATAGATAAATCGAATGGACAGAGGATCAGGATGATAGTAATTGACTGAAACAGGACATAGATAATTAGAATGGACAGAGGATCAGGATGATAGTAATTGACTGAAACATGACATAGATAATTAGAATGTTCAGAGGATCAGGATGATAGTAATTGACTGAAACAGGACATAGATAATTACAATGGACAGAGGATCAGGATGATAGTAATTGACAAAAACAGGACATAGATAATTAGAATGGACAGAGGATCAGGATGATAGTAATTGACTGAAACAGGACATAGATAATTGGAATGGACAGAGGATCAGGATGATAGTAATTGACTGAAACAGGACATAGATAATTAGAATGGACAGAGGATCAGGATGATAGTAATTGACTGAAACAGGACATAGATAATTAGAATGTTCAGAGGATCAGGATGATAGTAATTGACTGAAACAGGACATAGATAATTAGAATGGACAGAGGATCAGGATGATAGTAATTGACTGAAACAGGACATAGATAATTAGAATGGACAGAGGATCAGGATGATAGTAATTGACTGAAAAAGGACATAGATAATTAGAATGTTCAGAGGATCAGGATGATAGTAATTGACTGAAACAGTACATAGATAATTAGAATGTTCAGAGGATCAGGATGATAGTAATTGACTGAAACATGACATAGATAATTAGAATGTTCAGAGGATCAGGATGAAAGTAAGTGACTGAAACAGGACATAGATAATTAGAATGGACAGAGGATCAGGATGATAGTAATTGACTGAAACAGGACATAGATAATTAGAATGGACAGAGGATCAGGATGATTGTAATTGACTGAAACAGGACATAGATAATTAGAATGTTCAGAGGATCAGGATGATAGTAATTGACTGAAACAGGACATAGATAATTAGAATGTTCAGAGGATCAGGATGATAGTAATTGACTGAGACAGGACATAGATAATTAGAATAGACAGAGGATCAGGATGATAGTAATTGACTGAAACATGACATAGATAATTAGAATGTTCAGAGGATCAGGATGATAGTAATTGACTGAAACAGGACATAGATAATTACAATGGACAGAGGATCAGGATGATAGTAATTGACAAAAACAGGACATAGATAATTAGAATGGACAGAGGATCAGGATGATAGTAATTGACTGAAACAGGACATAGATAAATCGAATGGACAGAGGATCAGGATGATAGTAATTGACTGAAACAGGACATAGATAATTAGAATGGACAGAGGATCAGGATGATAGTAATTGACTGAAACATGACATAGATAATTAGAATGTTCAGAGGATCAGGATGATAGTAATTGACTGAAACAGGACATAGATAATTACAATGGACAGAGGATCAGGATGATAGTAATTGACAAAAACAGGACATAGATAATTAGAATGGACAGAGGATCAGGATGATAGTAATTGACTGAAACAGGACATAGATAATTGGAATGGACAGAGGATCAGGATGATAGTAATTGACTGAAACAGGACATAGATAATTAGAATGGACAGAGGATCAGGATGATAGTAATTGACTGAAACAGGACATAGATAATTAGAATGTTCAGAGGATCAGGATGATAGTAATTGACTGAAACAGTACATAGATAATTAGAATGTTCAGAGGATCAGGATGATAGTAATTGACTGAAACATGACATAGATAATTAGAATGTTCAGAGGATCAGGATGACAGTAAGTGACTGAAACAGGACATAGATAATTAGAATGGACAGAGGATCAGGATGATAGTAATTGACTGAAACAGGACATAGATAATTAGAATGGACAGAGGATCAGGATGATTGTAATTGACTGAAACAGGACATAGATAATTAGAATGTTCAGAGGATCAGGATGATAGTAATTGACTGAAACAGGACATAGATAATTAGAATGTTCAGAGGATCAGGATGATAGTAATTGACTGAGACAGGACATAGATAATTAGAATAGACAGAGGATCAGGATGATAGTAATTGACTGAAACATGACATAGATAATTAGAATGTTCAGAGGATCAGGATGATAGTAATTGACTGAAACAGGACATAGATAATTACAATGGACAGAGGATCAGGATGATAGTAATTGACAAAAACAGGACATAGATAATTAGAATGGACAGAGGATCAGGATGATAGTAATTGACTGAAACAGGACATAGATAATTTGAATGGACAGAGGATCAGGATGATAGTAATTGACTGAAACAGGACATAGATAATTAGAATGGACAGAGGATCAGGATGATAGTAATTGACTGAAACAGGACATAGATAATTAGAATGTTCAGAGGATCAGGATGATAGTAATTGACTGAAACAGTACATAGATAATTAGAATGGACAGAGGATCAGGATGACAGTAATTGATTGAAACAGTCCATAGATAATTAGAATGTTCAGAGTATCTGGATGATAGTAATTGACTGAAACATGACATAGATAATTAGAATGGACAGAGGATCAGGATGATAGTAATTGACTGAAACAGGACATAGATAATTAGAATGTTCAGAGGATCTGGATGATAGTCATTGACTGAAACAGGACAGAGATAATTAGAATGTTCAGAGGATCAGGATGATAGTAATTGACTGAAACAGGACAGAGATAATTAGAATGTTCAGAGGATCAGGATGATAGTAATTGACTGAAACATGACATTGATAATTAGAATGGACAGAGGATCAGGATGACAGTAAGTGACTGAAACAGGACATAGATAATTAGAATGTTCAGAGGATCATGATGATAGTAATTGACTGAAACAGTACATAGATAATTAGAATGTTCAGAGGATCAGGATGATAGTAATTGACTTAAACAGGACATAGATAATTAGAATGTTCAGAGGATCAGGATGATAGTAATTGACTGAAACATGACATTGATAATTAGAATGGACAGAGGATCAGGATGACAGTAAGTGACTGAAACAGGACATAGATAATTAGAATGTTCAGAGGATCAGGATGATAGTAATTGACTGAAACAGGACATAGATAATTAGAATGGACAGAGGATGAGGATGATAGTAATTGACTGACACAGGACATAGATAATTAGAATGGACAGAGGATCAGGATGATAGTAATTGACTGAAACAGGACATAGATAATTAGAATGTTCAGAGGATCAGGATGATAGTAATTGACTGAAACAGGACATAGATAATTAGAATGGACAGAGGATCAGGATGATAGTAATTGACTGAACCAGGACATAGATAATTAGAATGGACAGAGGATCAGGATGATAGTAATTGACTGAAACAGGACATAGATAATTAGAATGTTCAGTGGATCCGGATGATAGTAATTGACTGAAACAGGACATAGATAATTAGAATGGACAGAGGATCAGGATGATAGTAATTGACTGAAACAGGACATAGATAATTAGAATGTTCAGAGGATCAGGATGATAGTAATTGACTGAAACAGGACATAGATAATTAGAATGGACAGAGGATCAGGATGATAGTAATTGACTGAAACAGGACATAGATAATTAGAATGGACAGACGATCAGGATGATAGTAATTGACTGAAACAGGACATAGATAATTAGAATGTTCAGAGGATCAGGATGATAGTAATTGACTGAAACAGTACATAGATAATTAGAATGTTCAGAGGATCAGGATGATAGTAATTGACTGAAACATGACATAGATAATTAGAATGTTCAGAGGATCAGAATGACAGTAAGTGACTGAAACAGGACATAGATAATTAGAATGGACAGAGGATCAGGATGATAGTAATTGACTGAAACAGGACATAGATAATTAGAATGGACAGAGGATCAGGATGATTGTAATTGACTGAAACAGGACATAGATAATTAGTATGTTCAGAGGATCAGGATGATAGTAATTGACTGAAACAGGACATAGATAATTAGAATGTTCAGAGGATCAGGATGATAGTAATTGACTGAGACAGGACATAGATAATTAGAATAGACAGAGGATCAGGATGATAGTAATTGACTGAAACATGACATAGATAATTAGAATGTTCAGAGGATCAGGATGATAGTAATTGACTGAAACAGGACATAGATAATTACATTGGACAGAGGATCAGGATGATAGTAATTGACTGAAACAGGACATAGATAATTA
This sequence comes from Heterodontus francisci, assembly GCF_036365525.1. Taxonomy (NCBI): domain Eukaryota; kingdom Metazoa; phylum Chordata; class Chondrichthyes; order Heterodontiformes; family Heterodontidae; genus Heterodontus; species Heterodontus francisci. Next base: position 908,426 of record NW_027141899.1, read on the forward strand.
GAATGTTCAGAGGATCAGGATGATAGTAATTGACTGAAACAGTACATAGATAATTAGAATGGACAGAGGATCAGGATGACAGTAATTGATTGAAACAGTCCATAGATAATTAGAATGTTCAGAGGATCTGGATGATAGTAATTGACTGAAACATGACATAGATAATTAGAATGGACAGAGGATCAGGATGATAGTCATTGACTGAAACAGGACAGAGATAATTAGAATGTTCCGAGGATCAGGATGATAGTAATTGACTGAAACAGGACATAGATAATTAGAATGTTCAGAGGATCAGGATGATAGTAATTGACTGAAACAGGACATAGATAATTAGAATTGACAGAGGATCAGGATGATAGTAATTGACTGAACCAGGACATAGATAATTAGAATGGACAGAGGGTCAGGATGATAGTAATTGACTGAAACAGGACATAGATAATTAGAATGTTCAGTGGATCAGGATGATAGTAATTGACTGAAACAGGACATAGATAATTAGAATGGACAGAGGATCAGGATGATAGTAATTGACTGAAACAGGACATAGATAATTAGAATGTTCAGAGGATCAGGATGATAGTAATTGACTGAAACAGGACATAGATAATTAGAATGGACAGAGGATCAGGATGATAGTAATTGACTGAAACAGGACATAGATAATTAGAATGGACAGAGGATCAGGATGATAGTAATTGACTGAAACAGGACATAGATAATTAGAATGTTCAGAGGATCAGGATGATAGTAATTGACTGAAACAGTACATAGATAATTAGAATGTTCAGAGGATCAGGATGACAGTAATTGACTGAAACATGACATAGATAATTAGAATGTTCAGAGGATCAGGATGACAGTAAGTGACTGAAACAGGACATAGATAATTAGAATGGACAGAGGATCAGGATGATAGTAATTGACTGAAACAGGACATAGATAATTAGAATGGACAGAGGATCAGGATGATTGTAATTGACTGAAACAGGACATAGATAATTAGAATGTTCAGAGGATCAGGATGATAGTAATTGACTGAAACAGGACATAGATAATTAGAATGTTCAGAGGATCAGGATGATAGTAATTGACTGAGACAGGACATAGATAATTAGAATAGACAGAGGATCAGGATGATAGTAATTGACTGAAACATGACATAGATAATTAGAATGTTCAGAGGATCAGGATGATAGTAATTGACTGAAACAGGACATAGATAATTACATTGGACAGAGGATCAGGATGATAGTAATTGACTGAAACAGGACATAGATAATTAGAATGTTCAGAGGATCAGGATGATAGTAATTGACTGAAACAGTACATAGATAATTAGAATGGACAGAGGATCAGGATGACAGTAATTGATTGAAACAGTCCATAGATAATTAGAATGTTCAGAGGATCTGGATGATAGTAATTGACTGAAACATGACATAGATAATTAGAATGGACAGAGGATCAGGATGATTGTCATTGACTGAAACAGGACAGAGATAATTAGAATGTTCAGAGGATCAGGATGATAGTAATTGACTGAAACAGGACATAGATAATTAGAATGTTCAGAGGATCAGGATGATAGTAATTGACTGAAACAGGACATAGATAATTAGAATTGACAGAGGATCAGGATGATAGTAATTGACTGAACCAGGACATAGATAATTAGAATGGACAGAGGGTCAGGATGATAGTAATTGACTGAAACAGGACATAGATAATTAGAATGTTCAGTGGATCAGGATGATAGTAATTGACTGAACCAGGACATAGATAATTAGAATGGACAGAGGATCAGGATGATAGTAATTGACTGAAACAGGACATAGATAATTAGAATGTTCAGAGGATCAGGATGATAGTAATTGACTGAAACAGGACATAGATAATTAGAATGGACAGAGGATCAGGATGATAGTAATTGACTGAAACAGGACATAGATAATTAGAATGGACAGAGGATCAGGATGATAGTAATTGACTGAAACAGGACATAGATAATTAGAATGTTCAGAGGATCAGGATGATAGTAATTGACTGAAACAGTACATAGATAATTAGAATGTTCAGAGGATCAGGATGACAGTAATTGACTGAAACATGACATAGATAATTAGAATGTTCAGAGGATCAGGATGACAGTAAGTGACTGAAACAGGACATAGATAATTAGAATGGACAGAGGATCAGGATGATAGTAATTGACTGAAACAGGACATAGATAATTAGAATGGACAGAGGATCAGGATGATTGTAATTGACTGAAACAGGACATAGATAATTAGAATGTTCAGAGGATCAGGATGATAGTAATTGACTGAAACAGGACATAGATCATTAGAATGTTCAGAGGATCAGGATGATAGTAATTGACTGAGACAGGACATAGATAATTAGAATAGACAGAGGATCAGGATGATAGTAATTGACTGAAACATGACATAGATAATTAGAATGTTCAGAGGATCAGGATGATAGTAATTGACTGAAACAGGACATAGATAATTACAATGGACAGAGGATCAGGATGATAGTAATTGACAAAAACAGGACATAGATAATTAGAATGGACAGAGGATCAGGATGATAGTAATTGACTGAAACAGGACATAGATAATTTGAATGGACAGAGGATCAGGATGATAGTAATTGACTGAAACAGGACATAGATAATTAGAATGGACAGAGGATCAGGATGATAGTAATTGACTGAAACAGGACATAGATAATTAGAATGTTCAGAGGATCAGCATGATAGTAATTGACTGAAACAGTACATAGATAATTAGAATGGACAGAGGATCAGGATGACAGTAATTGATTGAAACAGTCCATAGATAATTAGAATGTTCAGAGGATCTGGATGATAGTAATTGACTGAAACATGACATAGATAATTAGAATGGACAGAGGATCAGGATGATAGTCATTGACTGAAACAGGACAGAGATAATTAGAATGTTCAGAGGATCAGGATGATAGTAATTGACTGAAACAGGACATAGATAATTAGAATGTTCAGAGGATCAGGATGATAGTAATTGACTGAAACATGACATTGATAATTAGAATGGACAGAGGATCAGGATGACAGTAAGTGACTGAAACAGGACATAGATAATTAGAATGTTCAGAGGATCAGGATGATAGTAATTGACTGAAACAGGACAAACAAAAGAACAAAGAACAAACATAATTACAGCACAGGAACAGGCCCTTCGGCCCTCCAAGCCTGCGCCGATCCAGATCCTCTCTCTAAACATGTCGCCTATTTTCTTAGGTTCTGTATCTCTTTTCTTCCTGCCCATTCATGTATCTGTCTAGATACATCTTAAAAGACTCCATCGTGCCCGCGTCTACCACCTCCGCTGGCAACGCGTTCCAGTTGCCCACCACCCTCTGCGTAAAGAACTTTCCACGCATATCCCCCCTAAACATTTCCCCTTTCACTTTGAACTCGTGTCCTCTATTAATTGAAACCCCTACTCTGGGAAAAAGCCTCTTGCTGTCCACCCTGTCTATACCTTTCATGATTTTGTACACCTCTATCAGGTCCCCCCTCAACCTCCGTCTTTCTAATGAAAATAATCCTAATCTACTCAACCTCTCTTCATAGCTAGCGCCCTCCATACCAGGCAACATCCTGGTGAACCTCCTCTGCACCCTCTCCAAAGCATCCACATCCTTTTGATAATGTGGCGACCAGAACTGTACGCAGTATTCCAAATGTGGCCGAACCAAAGTCCTATACAACTGTAACATGACCTGCCAACTCTTGTACTCAATGCCCCGTCCGATGAAGGAAAGCATGCCGTATGCCTTCTTGACCACTCTATTTACCTGCGTTGCCACCTTCAGGGAACAGTGGACCTGAACACCCAAATCTCTCTGGACATCAATTTTCCCCAGGACTTTTCCATTCACTGTATAGTTCACTCTTGAATTGGATCTTCCAAAATGCATCACCTCGCATTTGCCCTGATTGAACTCCATCTGCCATTTCTCTGCCCAACTCTCTAATATATCTATATTCTGCTGTATTCTCTGACAGTCCCCTTCACTATCTGCTACTCCACCAATCTTAGTGTCGTCTGCAAACTTGCTAATCAGTCCACCTATACTTTCCTCCAAATCATTAATGTATATCACAAACAACAGTGGTCCCAGCACGGATCCCTGTGGAACACCACTGGTCACACGTCTCCATTTTGAGAAACTCCCCTCTACTGCTACTCTCTGTCTCCTGTTGCCCAGCCAGTTCTTTATCCATCTAGCTAGTACACCTTGGACCCCAAGCGCCTTCACTTTCTCCATCAGCCTGCCATGGGGAACCTGATCAAACGCCTTACTGAAGTCCATGTATATGACATCGACAGCCCTTCCCTCATCAATCAACTTTGTCACTTCCTCAAAGAATTCTATTAAGTTGGTAAGATATGACCTTCCCTGCACAAAACCATGTTGCCTATCACTGATGAGCCCATTTTCTTCCAAATGGGAATAGATCCTATCCCTCAGTATCTTCTCCAGCAGCTTCCCTACCACTGACGTCAGGCTCACCGGTCTATAATTACCTGGATTATCCCTGCTACCCTTCTTAAACAAGGGGACAACATTAGCAATTCTCCAGTCCTCCGGGACCTCACCCGTGTTTAAGGATGCTGCAAAGATATCTGTTAAGGCCCCAGCTATTTCCTCTCTCGCTTCCCTCAGTAACCTGGGATAGATCCCATCCGGACCTAGGGACTTGTCCACCTTAATGCCCTTTAGAATACCCAACACTTCCTCCCTCCTTATGCCGACTTGACCTAGAGTAATCAAACATCAGGACATAGATAATTAGAATGTTCAGAGGATCAGGATGACAGTTAGTGACTGAAACAGGACATAGATAATTAGAATGGACAGAGGATCAGGATGATAGTAATTGACTGAAACAGGACATAGATAATTAGAATAGACAGAGGATCAGGATGATAGTAATTGACTGAAGCAGGACATAGATAATTAGAATAGACAGGGGATCAGGATGATAGTAATTGACTGAAACTGGACATAGATAATTGGAATGGACAGAGGATCAGGATGATAGTAATTGACTGAAACAGGACATAGATAATTAGAATAGACAGAGGATCAGGATGATAGTAATTGAGTGAAACAGGACATAGATAATTAGAATAGACAGAGGATCAGGATGATAGTAATTGACTGAAACAGGACAAAGATAATTAGAATAGTCAGAGGATCAGGATGATAGTAATTGACTGAAACAGGACATAGATAATTAGAATGTTCAGAGGATCAGGATGATAGTAATTGACTGAAACAGGACATAGATAATTAGAATGGACAGAGGATCAATATGATAGTAATTGACTGAAACAGGAGATAGATAATTAGAATAGACAGGAGATCAGGATGATAGTAATTGACTGAAACAGGACATAGATAATTAGAATGGACAGAGGATCAGGATGGTAGTTACTGACTGAAACAGGACATAGATTATCAGAATGGACAGAGGGTCAGGATGAATATAATTGACTGATGCAGGCCATAGATAATTAGAATAGTCAGAGGATCAGGATGATAGTAATTGACTGAAACAGGACATAGATAATTAGAATGTTCAGAGGATCAGGATGATAGTAATTGACTGAAACAGGACATAGATAATTAGAATGGACAGAGGATCAGGATGATAGTAATTGACTGAAACAGGAGATAGATAATTAGAATAGACAGGAGATCAGGATGATAGTAATTGACTGAAACAGGACATAGATAATCAGAATGGACAGAGGTTCAGGATGATAGTAATTAACTGAAACAGGACATAGATAATTAGAATAGACAGAGGATCAGGATGATAGTAATTGACTGAAACTGGCCATAGATAATTAGAATGGACAGAGGATCAGGATGACAGTAATTGACTGAAACAGTACATAGATAATTAGAATGGACAGAGCATCAGGATGATAGTAATTGACTGAAACTGGCCATAGATAATTAGAATGGACAGAGGATCAGGATGATAGTAATTGACTGAAACAGTACATAGATAATTAGAATGTTCAGAGGATCAGGATGATAGTAATTGACTGAAACAGGACATAGATAATTAGAATGTTCAGAGGATCAGGATGATAGTAATTGACTGAAACATGACATAGATAATTAGAATGGACAGAGGATCAGGATGATAGTAATTGACTGAAACAGTACATAGATAATTAGAATGTTCAGAGGATCAGGATGATAGTAATTGACTGAAACAGGACATAGATAATTAGAATGTTCAGAGGATCAGGATGATAGTAATTGACTGAAACAGGACATAGATAATTAGAATGGACAGAGGATCAGGATGATAGTAATTGACTGAAACAGGACATAGATAATTAGAATGGACAGAGGATCAGGATGATAGTAATTGACTGAAACAGGACAAAGATAATTAGAATGGACAGAGGATCAGGATGATAGTAATTGACTGAAACAGGACATAGATAATTAGAATGTACAGAGGATCAGGATGATAGTAATTGACTGAAACATGACATAGATAATTAGAATGTTCAGAGGATCAGGATGACAATAAGTGACTGAAACAGGACATAGATAATTAGAATGGACAGAGGATCAGGATGATAGTAATTGACTGAAACAGTACATAGGTAATTAGAATGTTCAGAGGATCAGGATGATAGTAATTGACTGAAACAGGACATAGATAATTAGAATGTTCAGAGGATCAGGATGATAGTAATTGACTGAAACAGGACATAGATAATTAGAATGTTCAGAGGATCAGGATGACAGTAAGTTACTGAAACAGGACATAGATAATTAGAATGGACAGAGGATCAGGATGATAGTAATTGACTGAAACAGGACATAGATAATTAGAATGGACAGAGGATCAGGATGATTGTAATTGACTGAAACAGGACATAGATAATTAGAATGTTCAGAGGATCAGGATGATAGTAATTGACTGAAACAGGACATAGATAATTAGAATGGACAGAGGATCAGGATGATTGTAATTGACTGAAACAGGACATAGATAATTAGAATGTTCAGAGGATGAGGATGATAGTAATTGACTGAAACAGGACATAGATAATTAGAATGGACAGAGGATCAGGATGATTGTAATTGACTGAAACAGGACATAGATAATTAGAATGTTCAGAGGATCAGGATGATAGTAATTGACTGAAACAGGACATAGATAATTACAATGGACAGAGGATCAGGATGATAGTAATTGACAAAAACAGGACATAGATAATTAGAATGGACAGAGGATCAGGATGATATTAATTGACTGAAACAGGTCATAGATAATTAGAATGGACAGAGGATCAGGATGATAGTAATTGACTGAAACAGGACATAGATAATTAGAATGGACAGAGGATCAGGATGATAGTAATTGACTGAAACAGGACATAGATAATTAGAATGTTCAGAGGATCAGGATGATAGTAATTGACTGAAACAGTACATAGATAATTAGAATGGACAGAGGATCAGGATGACAGTAATTGATTGAAACAGTCCATAGATAATTAGAATGTTCAGAGGATCAGGATGATAGTAATTGACTGAAACAGGACAAACAAAAGAACAAAGAACAAAGATAATTACAGCACAGGAACAGGCCCTTCGGCCCTCCAAGCCTGCGCCGATCCAGATCCTCTCTCAACATGTCGCCTATTTTCTTAGGTTCTGTATCTCTTTTCTTCCTGCCCATTCTTGTATCTGTCTAGATACATCTTAAAAGACTCCATCGTGCCCGCGTCTACCACCTCCGCTGGCAACGCGTTCCAGGTGCCCACCACCCTCTGCGTAAAGAACTTTCCACGCATATCCCCCCTAAACATTTCCCCTTTCACTTTGAACTCGTGTCCTCTATTAATTGAAACCCCTACTCTGGGAAAAAGCCTCTTGCTGTCCACCCTGTCTGTACCTCTCATGATTTTGTACACCTCTATCAGGTCCCCCCTCAACCTCCGTCTTTCTAATGAAAATAATCCTAATCTACTCAACCTCTCTTCATAGCTAGCGCCCTCCATACCAGGCAACATCCTGGTGAACCTCCTCTGCACCCTCTCCAAAGCATCCACATCCTTTTGATAATGTGGCGACCAGAACTGTACGCAGTATTCCAAATGTGGCCGAACCAAAGTCCTATACAACTGTAACATGACCTGCCAACTCTTGTACTCAATGCCCCGTCCGATGAAGGAAAGCATGCCGTATGCCTTCTTGACCACTCTATTTACCTGCGTTGCCACCTTCAGGGAACAGTGGACCTGAACACCCAAATCTCTCTGGACATCAATTTTCCCCAGGACTTTTCCATTCACTGTATAGTTCACTCTTGAATTGGATCTTCCAAAATGCATCACCTCGCATTTGCCCTGATTGAACTCCATCTGCCATTTCTCTGCCCAACTCTCTAATATATCTATATTCTGCTGTATTCTCTGACAGTCCCCTTCACTATCTGCTACTCCACCAATCTTAGTGTCGTCTGCAAACTTGCTAATCAGTCCACCTATACTTTCCTCCAAATCATTAATGTATATCACAAACAACAGTGGTCCCAGCACGGATCCCTGTGGAACACCACTGGTCACACGTCTCCATTTTGAGAAACTCCCCTCTACTGCTACTCTCTGTCTCCTGTTGCCCAGCCAGTTCTTTATCCATCTAGCTAGTACACCTTGGACCCCAAGCGCCTTCACTTTCTCCATCAGCCTGCCATGGGGAACCTTATCAAACGCCTCACTGAAGTCCATGTATATGACATCGACAGCCCTTCCCTCATCAATCAACTTTGTCACTTCCTCAAAGAATTCTATTAAGTTGGTAAGACATGACCTTCCCTGCACAAAACCATGATGCCTATCACTGATGAGCCCATTTTCTTCCAAATGGGAATAGATCCTATCCCTCAGTATCTTCTCCAGCAGCTTCCCTACCACTGACGTCAGGCTCACCGGTCTATAATTACCTGGATTATCCCTGCTACCCTTCTTAAACAAGGGGACAACATTAGCAATTCTCCAGTCCTCCGGGACCTCACCCGTGTTTTAGGATGCTGCAAAGATATCTGTTAAGGCCCCAGCTATTTCCTCTCTCGCTTCCCTCAGTAACCTGGGATAGATCCCATCCGGACCTGGGGACTTGTCCACCTTAATGCCCTTTAGAATACCCAACACTTCCTCCCTCCTTATGCCGACTTGACCTAGAGTAATCAAACATCAGGACATAGATAATTAGAATGTTCAGAGGATCAGGATGACAGTAAGTGACTGAAACAGGACATACATAATTAGAATGGACAGAGGATCAGGATGGTAGTTACTGACTGAAACAGGACATAGATTATCAGAATGGACAGAGGATCAGGATGAATATAATTGACTGATGCAGGCCATAGATAATTAGAATGGACAGAGGATCAGGATGATAGTAATTGACTGAAACAGGATATAGATAATCAGAATGGACAGAGGTTCAGGATGATAGTAATTAACTGAAACAGGACATAGATAATTAGAATAGACAGAGGATCAGGATGATAGTAATTGACTGAAACTGGCCATAGATAATTAGAATGGACAGAGGATCAGGATGATAGTAATTGACTGAAACAGTGCATAGATAATTAGAATGGACAGAGGATCAGGATGATAGTAATTGACTGAAACTGGCCATAGATAATTAGAATGGACAGAGGATCAGGATGATAGTAATTGACTGAAACAGGACATGGATAGTTTAGCAGAATGGACAGACAGTCAGGATGATAGTAATTGACTGAAACTGGCCATAGATAATTAGAATGTTCAGAGGATCAGGATGATAGTAATTGACTGAAACAGTACATAGATAATTAGAATGGACTGATGATCAGGATGATAGTGATTGACTGAAACAGTACATAGATAATTAGAATGTTCAGAGGATCAGGATGATAGTAATTGACTGAAACATGACATAGATAATTAGAATGGACAGAGGATCAGGATGATAGTAATTGACTGAAACAGTACATAGATAATTAGAATGTTCAGAGGATCAGGATGATAGTAATTGACTGAAACAGGACATAGATAATTAGAATGGACAGAGGATCAGGATGATAGTAATTGACTGAAACAGTACATAGATAATTAGAATGTTCCGAGGATCAGGATGATAGTAATTGATTGAAACAGTACATAGATAATTAGAATGTTCAGAGGATCAGGATGATAGTAATTGACTGAAACATGACATAGATAATTAGAATGGACAGAGGGTCAGGATGATAGTAATTGACTGAAACAGTACATAGATAATTAGAATAGACAGAGGATCAGGATGATAGTAATTGACTGAAACATGACATCGATAATTAGAATGTTCAGAGGATCAGGATGATAGTAATTGACTGAAACAGGACATAGATAATTAGAATGTTCAGAGGATCAGGATGATAGTAATTGACTGAAACAGGACATAGATAATTAGATTGTTCAGAGGATCAGGATGATAGTAATTGACTGAAACAGGACATAGATAATTAGAATGTTCAGAGGATCAGGATGATAGTAATTGACTGAAACAGGACGTAGATAATTAGAATGTTCAGAGGATCAGGATGATAGTAATTGACTGAAACAGGACATAGATAATTAGATTGTTCAGAGGATCAGGATGATAGTAATTGACTGAAACAGGACATAGGTAATTAGAATGGACAGAGGATCAGGATGATAGTAATTGACTGAAGCAGGACATAGATAATTAGAATGGACAGAGGATCAGGATGATAGTAATTGACTGAAACAGGACATAGATAATTAGAATGGACAGAGGATCAGGATGATAGTAATTGACTGAAACATGACACAGATAATTAGAATGTTCAGAGGATCAGGATGACAGTAAGTGACTGAAACAGGACATAGATAATTAGAATGGACAGAGGATCAGGATGATAGTAATTGACTGAAACAGGACATAGATAATTAGAATGGACAGAGGATCAGGATGATAGTAATTGACTGAAACAGGACATAGATAATTAGAATGTTCAGAGGATCAGGATGATAGTAATTGACTGAAACATGACATAGATAATTATTTTGTTCAGAGGATCAAGATGACAGTAAGTGACTGAAACAGGACATAGATAATTAGAATGGAAAGAGGATCAGGATGATAGTAATTGACTGAAACAGGACATAGATAATTAGAATGTTCAGAGGATCAGGATGATAGTAATTGACTGAAACAGGACATTGATAATTAGAATGGACAGAGGATCAGGATGATAGTAATTGACTGAAACAGGAGATAGATAATTACAATGTACAGGGGATCAGGATGATAGTAATTGACTGAAACAGGACATAGATAATTAGAATGGAGAGAGGATCAGGATGATAGTAATTGACTGAAACAGGACATAGATAATTAGAATGGACAAAGGATCAGGATGATAGTAATTGACTGAAACAGGACATAGATAATTAGAATGGACAGAGGATCAGGATGATAGTAATTGACTGAAACAGTACATAGATAATTAGAATGTTCAGAGGATCAGGATGATAGTAGTTGACTGAAGCATGACATAGATAATTAGAATGTTCAGAGGATCAGGATGATATTAATTGACTGAAACAGTACATAGATAATTAGAATGGACAGAGGATCAGGATGATAGCAATTGACTGAAACAGGACATAGATAATTAGAATGTTCAGATGATCAGGATGATTGTAATTGACAGAAACAGGACATAGATAATTAGAATGTTCAGAGGATCAGGATGATAGTAATTGACTGAAACAGGACATAGATAATTAGAATGGACAGAGGATCAGGATGATAGTAATTGACTGAAACAGGACATAGATAATTAGAATGGACAGAGGATCAGGATGATAGTAATTGACTGAAACAGGACATAGATAATTAGAATGGACAGAGGATCAGGATGATAGTAATTGACTGAAACAGTACATAGTTAATTAGAATGTTCAGAGGATCAGGATGATAGTAATTGACTGAAACAGGACTTAGATAAATAGAATGGAAAGAGGATCAGGATGATAGTAATTGACTGAAACAGTACATAGATAATTAGAATGTTCAGAGGATCAGGATGATAGTAATTGACTGAAACAGTACATAGATAATTAGAATGGACAGAGGATCAGGATGATAGTAATTGACTGAAACAGGACATAGATAATTAGAATGGACAGAGAATCAGGATGATAGTAATTGACTGAAACAGGACATAGATAAATAGAATGGACAGAGGATCAGGATGATAGTAATTGATTGAAACAGGACATAGATAATTAGAATGGACAGAGGATCAGGATGATAGTAATTGACTGAAACAGTACATAGATAATTAGAATGTTCAGAGGATCAGGATGATTGTAATTGACTGAAACAGGACATAGATAATTAGAATGTTCAGAGGATCAGGATGATAGTAATTGACTGAAACAGGACATAGATAAATAGAATGGACAGAGGATCAGGATGATAGTAATTGACTGAAACAGTACATAGATAATTAGAATGTTCAGAGGATCAGGATGATAGTAATTGACTGAAACATGACATAGATAATTAGAATGGACAGATGATCAGGATGATAGTAATTGACTGAAACAGTACATAGATAATTAGAATGTTCAGAGGATCAGGATGATAGTAATTGACTGAAACAGGACATAGATAATTAGAATGGACAGAGGATCAGGATGATTGTAATTGACTGAAACAGAACATAGATAATTAGAATGTTCAGAGGATCAGGATGATAGTAATTGTCTGAAACAGGACATAGATAATTAGAATGTTCAGAGGATCAGGATGATAGTAATTGACTGAAACAAGACATAGATAATTAGAATGTTCATAGGATCAGGCTGATACTAATTGACTGAAACAGGACATAGATAATTAGAATGGACAGAGGATCAGGATGATAGTAATTGACTGAAACAGGACAGAGATAATTACAATGCACAGAGGATCAGGATGATAGTAATTGACTGAAACAGCACATAGATAATTAGAATGTTCAGAGGATCAGGATGATAGTAATTGACTGAAGCAGGACATAGATAATTCGAATGGACAGAGGATCAGGATGATAGTAATTGACTGAAACAGGACATAGATAATTAGAATGTTCAGAGGATCAGGATGATAGTAATTGACTGAAACATGACATAGATAATTAGAATGTTCCGAGGATCAGGATGATAGTAATTGACTGAAACATGACATAGATAATTAGAATGTTCATAGGATCAGGCTGATAGTAATTGACTGAAACAGGACATAGATAATTAGAATGGACAGAGGATCAGGATGATAGTAATTGACTGAAACAGGACAGAGATAATTACAATGCACAGAGGATCAGGATGATAGTAATTGACTAAAACAGGACATAGATAATTAGAATGGACAGAGGATCAGGATGATAGTAATTGACTGAAACAGCACATCGATAATTAGAATGTTCAGAGGATCAGGATGATAGTAATTGACTGAAGCAGGACATAGATAATTCGAATGGGCAGAGGATCAGGATGATAGTAATTGACTGAAACAGGACATAGATAATTAGAATGTTCAGAGGATCAGGATGATAGTAATTGACTGAAACAGGACATAGATAATTAGAATGGACAGAGGATCAGGATGATAGTAATTGACTGAAACAGGACATAGATAATTAGAATAGACAGAGGATCAGGATGATAGTAATTGACTGAAGCAGGACATAGATAATTAGAATGTTCAGAGGATCAGGATGATAGTAATTGACTGAAACAGGACATAGATAATTAGAATGTTCAGAGGATCAGGATGTTAGTAATTGACTGAAACAGGACATAGATAATTAGAATAGACAGAGGATCAGGATGATAGTAATTGACTGAAGCAGGACATAGATAATTAGAATAGACACAGGATCAGGATGATAGTAATTGACTGAATCTGGACATAGATAATTAGACTGGACAGAGGATCAGGATGATAGTAATTGCCTGAAATAGGACATAAATAATTAGAATAGACAGGGGATCAGGATGATAGTAATTGACTGAAACAGGACATGGATAATTAGAATAGACAGGGGATCAGGATGATAGTAATTGACTGAAACTGGACATAGATAATTAGAATGGACAGAGGATCAGGATGATAGTAATTGACTGAAACAGGACATAGATAATTAGAATAGACAGAGGATCAGGATGATAGTAATTGACTGAAACAGTACATAGATAATTAGAATAGACTGGGGATCAGGATGATAGTAATTGACTGAAACTGGACATCGATAATTAGAATGTTCAGAGGATCAGGATGATAGTAATTGACTGAAACTGGACATAGATAATTAGAATGTTCAGAGGATCAGGATGATAGTAATTGACTGAAACAGGACATAGATAATTGGAATAGACAGAGGATCAGGATGATAGTAATTGACTGAAACAGGACATAGATAATTAGAATAGACAGGGGATCAGGATGATAGTAATTGACTGAAACAGGACATAGATAATTAGAATAGACAGAGGATCAGGATGATAGTAATTGACTGAAACAGGACATAGATAATTAGAATGTTCAGAGGATCAGGATGATAGTAATTGACTGAAACAGGACATAGATAATTAGAATAGACAGAGGATCAGGATGATTGCAATTGACTGAAACAGGACATAGATAATCAGAATGGACAGAGGTTCAGGATGATAGTAATTAACTGAAACAGGACATAGATAATTAGAACAGACAGAGGATCAGGATGAGAGTAATTGACTGAAACTGGCCATAGATAATTAGAATTGACAGAGGATCAGGATGATAGTAATTGAATGAAACAGTACATAGATAATTAGAATGGACAGAGGATCAGGATGATAGTAATTGACTGAAACTGGCCATAGATAATTAGAACGGACAGAGGATCAGGATGATAGTAATTGACTGAAACAGGACATTGATAGTTTAGCAGAATGGACAGACAGTCAGGATGATAGTAATTGACTGAAACAGGACATTGATAGTTTAGCAGAATGGACAGACAGTCAGGATGATAGTAATTGACTGAAACAGGACATGGATAGTTTAGCAGAATGGACAGACAGTCAGGATGATAGTAATTGACTGAAACAGGACATCGATAACTTAGCAGAATGGACAGACAGTCAGGATGATAGCAATTGACTGAAACAGGACATTGATAGTTTAGCAGAATGGACAGACAGTCAGGATGATAGTAATTGACAGAAACAGGACATTGATAATTTAGCAGAATGGACAGACAGTCAGGATGATAGTAATTAACTGAAACAGGACATTGATAGTTTAGCAGAATGGACAGACAGTCAGGATGATAGTAAATGACTGAAACAGGACATGGATAGTTTAGCAGACTGGACAGGCAGTTAGGATGATAGTATTTGACTGAAACAAGACATTGAGAGGTTAGCAGAATGGAAGGACAGTCAGGATGATAGTAATTGACTGAAACAGGACATTGATAGTTTAGCAGAATGGACAGACATTCAGGATGATAGTAATTGGCTGAAACAGGACATAGATAATTAGAATGGACAGAGGATCAGGATGATAGTAATTGAAAGAAACAGGACATTGATAGTTTAGCAGAATGGACAGACTGTCAGGATGAAAGTAATTGACTGAAAAAGGACATTGATAGGTTCGCAGAATGGACAGACAGTCAGGATGATAGTAATTGACTGAAACGGGACATTGATAGATTAGCAGAATGGATAGACAGTCAGGATGATAGTAATTGACTGAAACAGGACATGGATAGTTTAGCAGAATGGACAGACAGTCAGGATGATAGTAATTGACAGAAACAGGACATTGATAGTTTAGTAGAATGGATAGACAGTCAGGATGATAGTAATTGACTGAAACAGGACATCGATAATTTAGCAGCATGGACAGACAGTCAGGATGATAGTAATTGACTGAAACGGGACATTGATAGTTTAGCAGAATGGACAGACAGTCAGGATGATAGTAATTGGCTGAAACAGGACATAGATAATTAGAATGGACAGAGGATCAGGATGATAGTAATTGAAAGAAACAGGACATTTATAGTTTAGCGGACTGGACAGACAGTCAGGATGATAGTAATTGACTGAAACAGGACATTGAGAGGTTAGCAGAATGGAAGGACAGTCAGGATGATAGTAATTGACTGAAACAGGACATTGATAGTTTAGCAGAATGGACAGACAGTCAGGATGATAGTAATTGGCTGAAACAGGACATAGATAATTAGAATGGACAGAGGATCAGGATGATAGTAATTGACAGAAACAGGACATTGATAGTTTAGTAGAATGGATAGACAGTCAGGATGATAGTAATTGACAGAAACAGGACATTGATAGTTTAGCAGAATGGATAGACAGTCAGGATGATAGTAATTGACTGAAACAGGACATCGATAATTTAGCAGCATGGACAGACAGTCAGGATGATAGTAATTGACAGAAACAGGACATTGATAATTTAGCAGAACGGACAGACAGTCAGGATGATAGTAATTAACTGAAACAGGACATTGATAGTTTAGCAGAATGGACAGACAGTCAGGATGATAGTAAATGACTGAAACAGGACATGGATAGTTTAGCAGACTGGACAGACAGTTAGGATGATAGTAATTGACTGAAACAAGACATTGAGAGGTTAGCAGAATGGAAGGACAGTCAGGATGATAGTAATTGACTGAAACAGGACATTGATAGTTTAGCAGAATGGACAGACATTCAGGATGATAGTAATTGGCTGAAACAGGACATAGATAATTAGAATGGACAGAGGATCAGGATGATAGTAATTGAAAGAAACAGGACATTGATAGTTTAGCAGAATAGACAGACAGTCAGGATGATAGTAATTGACTGAAAAAGGACATTGATAGGTTCGCAGAATGGACAGACAGTCAGGATGATAGTAATTGACTGAAACGGGACATTGATAGATTAGCAGAATGGATAGACAGTCAGGATGATAGTAATTGACTGAAACAGGACATGGATAGTTTAGCAGAATGGACAGACAGTCAGGATGATAGTAATTGACAGAAACAGGACATTGATAGTTTAGTCGAATGGATAGACAGTCAGGATGATAGTAATTGACTGAAACAGGACATCGATAATTTAGCAGCATGGACAGACAGTCAGGATGATAGTAATTGACTGAAACGGGACATTGATAGTTTAGCAGAATGGACAGACAGTCAGGATGATAGTAATTGGCTGAAACAGGACATAGATAATTAGAATGGACAGAGGATCAGGATGATAGTAATTGAAAGAAACAGGACATTTATAGTTTAGCGGACTGGACAGACAGTCAGGATGATAGTAATTGACTGAAACAGGACATTGAGAGGTTAGCAGAATGGAAGGACAGTCAGGATGATAGTAATTGACTGAAACAGGACATTGATAGTTTAGCAGAATGGACAGACAGTCAGGATGATAGTAATTGGCTGAAACAGGACATCGATAATTAGAATGGACAGAGGATCAGGATGATAGTAATTGACAGAAACAGGACATTGATAGTTTAGTAGAATGGATAGACAGTCAGGATTATAGTAATTGACAGAAACAGGACATTGATAGTTTAGCAGAATGGAAAGACAGTCAGGATGATAGTAATTGACTGAAACAGGACATCGATAATTTAGCAGCATGGACAGACAGTCAGGATGATAGTAACTGACTGAAACGGGACATTGATAGTTTAGCAGAATGGACAGACAGTCAGGATGACAGTAATTGACAGAAACATGACATTGATAATTTAGCAGAATGGACAGACAGTCAGGATGATAGTAATTGACTGAAACAGGACATTGATAGTTTAGCAGAATGGACAGACAGTCAGGATGATAGTAATAGACTGAAACAGGACATGGATAGTTTAGCAGAATGGATAGACAGTCAGGATGATAGTAATTGACTGAAACAGGACATTGATAATTTAGCAGAATGGACAGACAGTCAGGATGATAGTAATTGACTGAAACAGGACATTGATAGTTTAGCAGAATGGACAGACAGTCAGGATAATAGTAATTGACTGAAACAGGACATTGATAGTTTAGCAGAATGGACAGACAGTCAGGATGATAGTAATTGACTGAAACAGGACATGGATAGTTTAGCAGAATGGACAGACAGTCAGGATGATAGTAATTGACTGAAACAGGACATGGATAGTTTAGCAGAATGGATAGACAGTCAGGATGATATTAATTGACTGAAACAGGACATTGATAGTTTAGCAGAATGGATAGACAGTCAGGATGATAGTAATTGACTGAAACAGGACATTGATAGGTTAGCAGAATGGACAGAGGATCAGGAAGATAGTAAATGACTGAAGCTGGACATGGATAGTTTAGCAGAAAGGACAGACAGTCAGGATGACAGTAATTGACTGAAACGGGACACTGATAGTTTAGCAGAATGGACAGACAGTCAGGATGATAGTAATTGACTGAAACAGGACATTGATAGTTAGGCAGAATGGTCAGACAGTCAGGATGATAGTAAAGGACTGCAACAGGACATTGATAGTTTCGCAGAATGGACAGACAGCCAGGATGATAGTGATTGACAGAAACAGGACTTTGATAGTTTAGCAGAATGGACAGACAGTCAGGATGATAGTAATTGACTGAAACAGGACTTTGATAGTTCAGCAGAATGGACAGACAGTCAGGATGATAGTAAATTACTGAAACAGGACATGGATAGTTTAGCAGAAAGGACAGACAGTCAGGATGATTGTAAATGACTGAAACAGGACATTGATAGTTAGGCAGAATGGTCAGACAGTCAGGATGATAGTAAAGGACTGAAACAGGACATTGCTAGGTTCGCAGAATCGACAGAGGATCAGAATGATAATAATTGACTGAAGCAGGACATTGTTAGGTTAGCAGAATGGATAGACAGTCAGAATGATAGTAATTGTCTGAAACAGGACATTGATAATTTAGCAGAATGGACAGACAGTCGGGATGATAGTAATTGACTGAAACTGGACATTGATAATTTAGCAGAATGGGCAGACAGTCAGGATGATAGTAATTGACTGAAACAGGATATGGATAGTTTAGCAGAATGGAGAGACAGTCAGGATGATAGTAATTGACTGAAACAGGAATTTGATAATTTAGCAGAATGGATAGACAGTCAGGATGATAGTAATTGACTGAAACAAGACATGGATAGTTTAGCAGAATGGAGAGACAGTCAGGATGATAGTAAATGACTGAAACAGGACATGGATAGTTCAGCAGAATGGACAGACAGTCAGGATGATAGTAATTGACTGAAACAGGACATTGATAATTTAGCAGAATGGACAGACAGTCAGGATGATAGTAATTGACTGAAACTGGACATTGATAATTTAGCAGAATGGACAGACAGTCAGGATGATAGTAATTGACTGAAACAGGACATTGATAATTTAGCAGAATGGACAGACTGTCAGGATGATAGTAATTGACTGAAACTGGACATTGATACTTTCGCAGAATGGAGAGACAGTCAGGATGATAGTAATTGACTGAAACTGGACATTGATAATTTAGCAGAATGGACAGACAGTCAGGATGATAGTAAAGGACTGCAACAGGACATTGATAGTTTCGCAGAATGGACAGACAGCCAGGATGATAGTAATTGACAGAAACAGGACTTTGATAGTTTAGCAGAATGGACAGACAGTCAGGATGATAGTAATTGACTGAAACAGGACTTTGATAGTTCAGCAGAATGGACAGACAGTCAGGATGATAGTAAATTACTGAAACAGGACATGGATAGTTTAGCAGAAAGGACAGACAGTCAGGATGATTGTAAATGACTGAAACAGGACATTGATAGTTAGGCAGAATGGTCAGACAGTCAGGATGATAGTAAAGGACTGAAACAGGACATTGCTAGGTTCGCAGAATCGACAGAGGATCAGAATGATAATAATTGACTGAAGCAGGACATTGTTAGGTTAGCAGAATGGATAGACAGTCAGGATGATAGTAATTGACAGAAACAGGACATTGATAATTTAGCAGAATGGACAGACAGTCGGGATGATAGTAATTGACTGAAACTGGACATTGATAATTTAGCAGAATGGGCAGACAGTCAGGATGATAGTAATTGACTGAAACAGGATATGGATAGTTTAGCAGAATGGAGAGACAGTCAGGATGATAGTAATTGACTGAAACAGGAATTTGATAATTTAGCAGAATGGATAGACAGTCAGGATGATAGTAATTGACTGAAACAAGACATGGATAGTTTAGCAGAATGGAGAGACAGTCAGGATGATAGTAAATGACTGAAACAGGACATGGATAGTTCAGCAGAATGGACAGACAGTCAGGATGATAGTAATTGACTGAAACAGGACATTGATAATTTAGCAGAATGGACAGACAGTCAGGATGATAGTAATTGACTGAAACTGGACATTGATAATTTAGCAGAATGGACAGACAGTCAGGATGATAGTAATTGACTGAAACTGGACATTGATACTTTAGCAGAATGGAGAGACAGTCAGGATGATAGTAATTGACTGAAACTGGACATTGATAATTTAGCAGAATGGACAGACAGTCAGGATGATATTAATTGACTGAAACAGGATATGGATAGTTTAGCAGATGGGAGAGACAGTCAGGATGATAGTAATTGACTGAAACAGGACATTGATAATTTAGCAGAATGGATAGACAGTCAGGATGATAGTAATTGACTGAAACAGGATATGGATAGTTTAGCAGAATGGATAGACAGTCAGGATGATAGTAAATGACTGAAACTGGACATGGATAGTTTAGCAGAATGGATAGACAGTCAGGATGACAGTAATTGACTGAAACAGGACATTGATAATTTAGCAGAATGAACAGACATTCAGGATGATAGTAATTGACTGAAACAGGACATGGATAGTTTTGCAGAATGGACAGACAGTCAGGATGATAGTAATTGACTGAAACAGGACATTGATAGTTTAGTAGAATGGACAGACAGTCAGGATGATAGCAATTGACTGAAACAGGACATTGATAGTTTAGCAGACTGGACAGACAGTCAGGATGATAGTAATTGACTGAGACAGGTCATTGATAATTTAGCAGAATGGACAGACAGTCAGGATGATAGTAATTGACTGAAACAGGACATGGATAGTTTAGCAGAATGGACAGACAGTCAGGATGATAGTAATTGACTGAAACAGGACATGGATAGTTTAGCAGAATGGACAGACAGTCAGGATGATAGTAATTGGCTGAAACAGGACATAGATAATTAGAATGGACAGAGGATCAGGATGATAGTAATTGAAAGAAACAGGACATTTATAGTTTAGCAGAATGGACAGACAGTCAGGATGATAGTAATTGACTGAAAAAGGACATTGATAGGTTCGCAGAATGGACAGACAGTCAGGATGATAGTAATTGACTGAAACGGGACATTGATTGTTTAGCGGAATGGATAGACAGTCAGGATGATAGTAATTGACTGAAACAGGACATGCATAGTTTAGCAGAATGGACAGACAGTCAGGATGATAGTAATTGACTGAAACAGGACATTGATAGTTTAGCAGAATGGACAGGCAGTCAGGATGATAGTAATTGACTGAAACAGGACATTGATAATTTAGCAGAATGGACAGACGGTCAGGATGATAGTAATTGACTGAAACAGGACATTGATAGTTAGGCAGAATGGTCAGACAGTCAGGATGATAGTAAAGGACTGCAACAGGACATTGATAGTTTCGCAGAATGGACAGACAGCCAGGATGATAGTAATTGACAGAAACAGGACTTTGATAGTTCAGCAGAATGGACAGACAGTCAGGATGATAGTAATTGACTGAAACAGGACTTTGATAGTTCAGCAGAATGGACAGACAGTCAGGATGATAGTAAATTACTGAAACAGGACATGGATAGTTTAGCAGAAAGGACTGACAGTCAGGATGATTTTAAATGACTGAAACAGGACATTGATAGTTAGGCAGAATGGTCAGACAGTCAGGATGATAGTAATTGACTGAAACAGGACATTGATAATTTAGCAGAATGGATAGACAGTGAGGATGATAGTAATTGACTGAAACAGGACATTGATAATTTAGCAGAATGGACGGACAGTCAGGATGTTAGTAATTGACTGAAACAGGATATGGATAGTTTAGCAGAATGGAGAGACAGTCAGGATGATAGTAATTGACTGAAACAGGAATTTGATAATTTAGCAGAATGGATAGACAGTCAGGATGATAGTAATTGACTGAAACAGGATATGGATAGTTTAGCAGAATGGAGAGACAGTCAGGATGATAGTAATTGACTGAAACAGGACATGGATGGTTTAGCAGAATGGACAGAGGATCAGGATGATAGTAATTGACTGAAACAGGACATTGATAGTTTAGCAGAATGGATAGACAGTCAGGATGATAGTAATTGACTGAAACAGGACATGGATAGTTTAGCAGAATGGACAGACAGTCAGGATGATAGTAATTGACTGAAACAGGACATGGATAGTTTAGCAGAATGGACAGACAGTCAGGATGATAGTAAATGACTGAAACAGGACATGGATAGTTCAGCAGAATGGACAGACAGTCAGGATGATAGTAATTGACTGAAACAGGACATTGATAATTTAGCAGAATGGACAGACAGTCAGGATGATAGTAATTGACTGAAACTGGACATTTATTATTTAGCAGAATGGACAGACAGTCAGGATGATAGTAATTGACTGAAACAGGACATTGATAATTTAGCAGAATGGACAGACTGTCAGGATGATAGTAATTGACTGAAACTGGACATTGATACTTTAGCAGAATGGAGAGACAGTCAGGATGACAAGAGAGGTTGAGAGTCTTGTTAGGAAGAAGAAGGATGCGTATATAAAGTTGAGGAAAAAGGGCACAGGCATAGCTCTGGAGGGATACAAGATGGCCAGGAAGGATCTGAAGAAAGGGATTAGGAGAGCTAAGAGAGGGCATGAAAAATGCTTGGCGGGTAGGATAAAAGAAAACCCCAAGGCCTTTTACGCGTATGTCAGAAATATGAGGATGACCAGGGGGACCATAGGTCCGGTCAAGGACAATAGCGGGAGACTGTGTGTTGAGCCGGAAGAGATAAGTGAGGTTTTGAATGAGTACTTCTCTTCGGTATTTACGAACGAGAAGGGGTGTATTACTGAAGAGGACGGTGTGAAACAGACTGGTAAGCTCGAGGAAGTGCTCGTTAGGAGGGAAGATGTGTTGGGGTTTTTGAATAACTTGAAGATAGACAAGTCTCCCGGGCCTGACGGGGTATATCCAAGGATGTTATGGGAAGCAAGGGATGAAATTGCAGAGCCGCTGGCAATGATCTTTTCATCTTCTCTGCTGACGGGGGTGGTACCAGGTGATTGGAGGGTGGCAAATGTTGTGCCCCTGTTCAAGAAAGGGAATAGGAACAACCCTGGGAATTACAGGCCAGTTAGTCTTACTTCGGTGGTAGGCAAGTTGATGGAAAAGGTGCTGAGGGATAGGATTTCTGAGCATCTGGAAAGACACTGCTTGATTCGGGACAGTCAGCACGGTTTTGTGAGGGGTAGGTCTTGCCTCACAAGCCTGATTGAATTCTTTGAGCAGGTGACCAAGCAAGTGGATGAGGGTAAACCAGTGGATGTGGTGTACATGGATTTTAGTAAGGCATTTGATAAGGTCCCCCATGGTAGACTTATGGAGAAAGTCAGGAGGCATGGGATAGTGGGGAATGTGGCCAGTTGGATTAAGAATTGGCTAACTGATAGAAGGCAGAGAGTGGTCTTAGATGGTAAATACTCAGCCTGGAGCCCAGTTACCAGTGGCGTGCCGCAGGGATCAGTTCTGGGTCCTCTCCTGTTTGTGATTTTTATTAACGACTTGGATGAGGAAGTCGAAGGGTGGGTCAGTAAATTTGCAGATGATACAAAGGTTGGTGGAGTTGTGGATACCGAGGAGGGCTATTGTCGTCTGCAAAGGGACTTGGATAGGTTGCAGTGCTGGGCTGAAAAGTGGCAGATGGAGTTTAACCCTGAAAAGTGTGAGGTCGTCCATTTTGGAAGGACAAACATGAATGCAAAATACTGGGTTAACGGTAGGGTTCTTGGGCATGTGGAGGAGCAGAGAGACCTTGGGGTCTATGTGCATAGATCATTGAAAGTTGCAACTCAAGTGGATAGGGCTGTGAAGAAGGCATATGGGGTGTTAGCGTTCATTAGCAGAGGGATTGAATTTAAGAGCCGTGAGGTGATGATGCAGCTGTACAGGACCTTGGTAAGGCCTCATTTGGAGTACTGTGTGCAGTTCTGGTCGCCTCATTTTAGGAAGGATGTGGAAGCCTTGGAGAGGGTGCAGAGGAGATTTACCAGGATGTTGCCTGGAATGGAGAATAAGTCTTACGAGGAAAGGCTGAACATTCTAGGCCTCTTCTCATTAGAAAGGAGAAGGATGAGGGGTGACATGATAGAGGTTTATAAGATGATCAGGGGAATAGATAGGGTAGACAGTCAGAAACTTTTTCCCCGGGTGGAGCAAAGCGTTACAAGGGGTCATAAATTTAAGGTGAAGGGTGGGAGATATAAGGGGGATGTCAGGGGAAGGTTCTTTACCCAGAGAGTGGTCGAGGCATGGAATGCCTTGCCCGGGGAAGTTGTTGAGTCAGAAACTTTAGGGACTTTCAAAAGGCTTTTGGATAGGTATATGGATAAAGGAGAATGATGGGGTATAGATTAAATTGTCCTTGACAGAGGACAAAGGATCGGCACAACATTGTGGGCCGAAGGGCCTGTTCTGTGCTGTATGTTCTATGTATATGTATATGATAGTAATTGACTGAATCTGGACATTGATAATTTAGCAGAATGGACAGACAGTCACGATGATAGTAATTGACTGAAAAAGGATATGGATAGTTTAGCAGATGGGAGAGACAGTCAGGATGATAGTAATTGACTGAAACAGGACATTGATAATTTAGCAGAATGGATAGACAGTCAGGATGATAGTAATTGACTGAAACAGGATATGGATAGTTTAGCAGAATGGAGAGACAGTCAGGATGATAGTAATTGACTGAAACAGGACATTGATAATTTAGCAGAATGGACAGACAGTCAGGATGATAGTAAATGACTGAAACTGGACATGGATAGTTTAGCAGAATGGATAGACAGTCAGGATGATAGTAATTGACTGAAACAGGACATTGACAATTTAGCAGAATGAACAGACAGTCAGGATGATAGTAATTGACTGAAACAGGGCATGGATAGTTTAGCAGAATGGACAGACAGTCAGGATGATAGTAATTGACTGAAACAGGACATTGATAGTTTAGTAGAATCGACAGACAGTCAGGATGATAGCAATTGACTGAAACAGGACATTGATAGTTTAGCAGACTGGACAGACAGTCAGGATGATAGTAATTGACTGAAACAGGACATTGATAATTTAGCAGAATGGACAGACAGTCAGGATGATAGTAATTCACTGAAACAGGACATGGATAGTTTAGCAGAATGGACAGACAGTCAGGATGATAGTAATTGACTGAAACAGGACATGGATAGTTTAGCAGAATGGACAGACAGTCAGGATGATAGTAATTGGCTGAAACAGGACATAGATAATTAGAATGGACAGAGGATCAGGATGATAGTAATTGAAAGAAACAGGACATTTATAGTTTAGCAGAATGGACAGACAGTCAGGATGATAGTAATTGACTGAAAAAGGACATTGATAGGTGCGCAGAATGGACAGACAGTCAGGATGATAGTAATTGACTGAAACGGGACATTGATTGTTTAGCGGAATGGATAGACAGTCAGGATGATAGTAATTGACTGAAACAGGACATGGATAGTTTAGCAGAATGGACAGACAGTCAGGATGATAGTAATTGACTGAAACAGGACATTGATAGTTTAGCAGAATGGACAGGCAGTCAGGATGATAGTAATTGACTGAAACAGGACATTGATAATTTAGCAGAATGGACAGACAGTCAGGAAGATAGTAATTGACTGAAACAGGACATGGATAGTTTAGCAGAATGGACAGACAGTCAGGATGATAGTAATTGACTGAAACAGGACATGGATAGTTTAGCAGAATGGACAGACAGTCAGGATGATAGTAATTGGCTGAAACAGGACATAGATAATAAGAATGGACAGAGGATCAGGATGATAGTAATTGAAAGAAACAGGACATTTATAGTTTAGCAGAATGGACAGACAGTCAGGATGATAGTAATTGACTGAAAAAGGACATTGATAGGTTCGCAGAATGGAGAGACAGTCAGGATGATAGCAATTGACTGAAACGGGACATTGATTGTTTAGCGGAATGGACAGAGAGTCAGGATGATAGTAATTGACAGAAACAGGACATTGATAGTTTAGCAGAATGGATAGACATTCAGGATGATAGTAATTGACTGAAACAGGACATGGATAGTTTCGCAGAATGGACAGACAGTCAGGATGATAGTAATTGACAGAAACAGGACATTGATAGTTTAGCAGAATGGATAGACAGTCAGGATGATAGTAATTGACAGAAACAAGACATTGATAGTTTAGCAGAATGGATAGACAGTCAGGATCATAGTAATTGACTGAAACAGGACATCGATAATTTAGCAGAATGGACAGACAGTCAGGATGATAGTAATTGACTGAAACAGGACATTGATAGTTTAGCAGAATGGACAGACAGTCAGGATGATAGTAATTGACTGAAACGGGACATAGATAGTTTCGCAGAATAGACAGACAGTCAGGATGATAGTAATAGACTGAAACAGGACATGGATAGTTTAGCAGAATGGACAGACAGTTAGGATGATAGTAATTGACTGAAACAGGACATTGATAATTTAGCAGAATGGACAGACAGTCAGGATGATAGTAATTGACTGAAACAGGACATTGATAGTTTAGCAGAATGGATAGACAGTCAGGATGATAGTAATTGACAGAAACAGGACATTGATAGTTTAGCAGAATGGACAGACAGTCAGGATGATAGTAATTGACTGAAACGGGACATAGATAGTTTCGCAGAATAGACAGACAGTCAGGATGATAGTAATAGACTGAAACAGGACATGGATAGTTTAGCAGAATGGACAGACAGTTAGGATGATAGTAATTGACTGAAACAGGACATTGATAATTTAGCAGAATGGACAGACAGTCAGGATGATAGTAATTGACTGAAACAGGACATTGATCGTTTAGCAGAACGGACAGACAGTCAGGATGATAGTAATTGACTGAAACGGGACATTGATAATTTAGCAGAATGGACAGACAGTCAGGATGATAGTAATTGACTGAAACGGACATGGATAGTTTAGCAGAATGGACAGAAAGTCAGGATGATAGTAATTGACTGAAACAGGATATGGATAGATTAGCAGAATGGACAGACAGTCAGGATGATAGTAGTAGACTGAAACAGGACATTGATAGTTTCGCAGAATCGACAGAGGATCAGGATGATAATAATTGACTGAAGCAGGACATTGTTAGGTTAGCAGAATGGACACAGGATCAGGATGATAGTAATTGACTGAAACAGGACATGGATAGATTAGCAGAATGGATAGAAAGTCAGGATGACAGCAATTGACTGAAACAGGACATTGATAATTTAGCAGAATGGACAGACAGTCAGGATGATAGTAAATGACTGAAACTGGACATGGATAGTTTAGCAGAATCGATAGACAGTCAGGATGATAGTAATTGACTGAAACAGGACATTGATAATTTAGCAGAATGGACAGACAGTCAGGATGATAGTAATTGACTGAATCTGGACATTGATAATTTAGCAGAATGGACAGAATGTCAGGATGATAGTAATTGACTGAAACAGGATATGGATAGATTAGCAGAATGGAGAGACAGTCAGGATGATAGTAATTGACTGAAACAGGACATTGATAATTTAGCAGAATGGATAGACAGTCAGGATGATAGTAATTGACTGAAACAGGATCTGGATAGTTTAGAAGAATGGAGAGACAGTCAGGATGACAGTAATTGAATGAAACAGGACATTGATAATTTAGCAGAATGGACTGACAGTCAGGATGATAGTAATTGACTGAAACGGGACATTGATTGTTTAGCGGAATGGATAGACAGTCAGGATGATAGTAATTGACTGAAACAGGACATGGATAGTTTAGCAGAATGGACAGACAGTCAGGATGACAGTAATTGACTGAAACAGGAAATTGATAGTTTAGCGGAATGGACAGACAGTCATGATGATAGTAATTGACTGAAACGGGACATTCATAATTTAGCAGAATGGACAGACAGTCAGGATGATATTAATTGACTGAAACAGGACATTGATAGTTTAGCAGAATGGACAGACAGTCAGGATGACATTAATTGACTGAAACAGGACATTGATCGTTTAGCAGAATGGACAGAGAGTCAGGATGATAGTAATTGACTGACACAGGACATGGATAGTTTAGCAGAATGGAGAGACAGTCAGGATGATAGTAATTGACTGAAACAGGACATGGATAGTTTAGCAGAATGGACAGACAGTCAGGATGATAGTAATTGACTGAAACAGGACATTGATAGTTTAGCAGAATGGATAGACAGTCAGGATGATAGTAATTGACAGAAACAGGACATTGATAGTTTAGCAGAATGGACAGACAGTCAGTATGATAGTAATTGACTGAAACGGGACATTGGTAGTTTCGCAGAATAGACAGACAGTCAGGATGATAGTAATAGAAAGAAACAGGACATGGATAGTTTAGCAGAATGGACAGACAGTCAGGATGATAGTAATTGACTGAAACAGGACATTGATAATTTAGCAGAATGGACAGACAGTCAGGATGATAGTAATTGACTGAAACAGGGCATGGATAGTTTAGCAGAATGGACAGACAGTCAGGATGATAGTAATTGACTGAAACAGGACATTGATAGTTTAGTAGAATCGACAGACAGTCAGGATGATAGCAATTGACTGAAACAGGACATTGATAGTTTAGCAGACTGGACAGACAGTCAGGATGATAGTAATTGACTGAAACAGGACATTGATAATTTAGCAGAATGGACAGACAGTCAGGATGATAGTAATTCACTGAAACAGGACATGGATAGTTTAGCAGAATGGACAGACAGTCAGGATGATAGTAATTGACTGAAACAGGACATGGATAGTTTAGCAGAATGGACAGACAGTCAGGATGATAGTAATTGGCTGAAACAGGACATAGATAATTAGAATGGACAGAGGATCAGGATGATAGTAATTGAAAGAAACAGGACATTTATAGTTTAGCAGAATGGACAGACAGTCAGGATGATAGTAATTGACTGAAAAAGGACATTGATAGGTGCGCAGAATGGACAGACAGTCAGGATGATAGTAATTGACTGAAACGGGACATTGATTGTTTAGCGGAATGGATAGACAGTCAGGATGATAGTAATTGACTGAAACAGGACATGGATAGTTTAGCAGAATGGACAGACAGTCAGGATGATAGTAATTGACTGAAACAGGACATTGATAGTTTAGCAGAATGGACAGGCAGTCAGGATGATAGTAATTGACTGAAACAGGACATTGATAATTTAGCAGAATGGACAGACAGTCAGGAAGATAGTAATTGACTGAAACAGGACATGGATAGTTTAGCAGAATGGACAGACAGTCAGGATGATAGTAATTGACTGAAACAGGACATGGATAGTTTAGCAGAATGGACAGACAGTCAGGATGATAGTAATTGGCTGAAACAGGACATAGATAATAAGAATGGACAGAGGATCAGGATGATAGTAATTGAAAGAAACAGGACATTTATAGTTTAGCAGAATGGACAGACAGTCAGGATGATAGTAATTGACTGAAAAAGGACATTGATAGGTTCGCAGAATGGAGAGACAGTCAGGATGATAGCAATTGACTGAAACGGGACATTGATTGTTTAGCGGAATGGACAGAGAGTCAGGATGATAGTAATTGACAGAAACAGGACATTGATAGTTTAGCAGAATGGATAGACATTCAGGATGATAGTAATTGACTGAAACAGGACATGGATAGTTTCGCAGAATGGACAGACAGTCAGGATGATAGTAATTGACAGAAACAGGACATTGATAGTTTAGCAGAATGGATAGACAGTCAGGATGATAGTAATTGACAGAAACAAGACATTGATAGTTTAGCAGAATGGATAGACAGTCAGGATCATAGTAATTGACTGAAACAGGACATCGATAATTTAGCAGAATGGACAGACAGTCAGGATGATAGTAATTGACTGAAACAGGACATTGATAGTTTAGCAGAATGGACAGACAGTCAGGATGATAGTAATTGACTGAAACGGGACATAGATAGTTTCGCAGAATAGACAGACAGTCAGGATGATAGTAATAGACTGAAACAGGACATGGATAGTTTAGCAGAATGGACAGACAGTTAGGATGATAGTAATTGACTGAAACAGGACATTGATAATTTAGCAGAATGGACAGACAGTCAGGATGATAGTAATTGACTGAAACAGGACATTGATAGTTTAGCAGAATGGATAGACAGTCAGGATGATAGTAATTGACAGAAACAGGACATTGATAGTTTAGCAGAATGGACAGACAGTCAGGATGATAGTAATTGACTGAAACGGGACATAGATAGTTTCGCAGAATAGACAGACAGTCAGGATGATAGTAATAGACTGAAACAGGACATGGATAGTTTAGCAGAATGGACAGACAGTTAGGATGATAGTAATTGACTGAAACAGGACATTGATAATTTAGCAGAATGGACAGACAGTCAGGATGATAGTAATTGACTGAAACAGGACATTGATCGTTTAGCAGAACGGACAGACAGTCAGGATGATAGTAATTGACTGAAACGGGACATTGATAATTTAGCAGAATGGACAGACAGTCAGGATGATAGTAATTGACTGAAACGGACATGGATAGTTTAGCAGAATGGACAGAAAGTCAGGATGATAGTAATTGACTGAAACAGGATATGGATAGATTAGCAGAATGGACAGACAGTCAGGATGATAGTAGTAGACTGAAACAGGACATTGATAGTTTCGCAGAATCGACAGAGGATCAGGATGATAATAATTGACTGAAGCAGGACATTGTTAGGTTAGCAGAATGGACACAGGATCAGGATGATAGTAATTGACTGAAACAGGACATGGATAGATTAGCAGAATGGATAGAAAGTCAGGATGACAGCAATTGACTGAAACAGGACATTGATAATTTAGCAGAATGGACAGACAGTCAGGATGATAGTAAATGACTGAAACTGGACATGGATAGTTTAGCAGAATCGATAGACAGTCAGGATGATAGTAATTGACTGAAACAGGACATTGATAATTTAGCAGAATGGACAGACAGTCAGGATGATAGTAATTGACTGAATCTGGACATTGATAATTTAGCAGAATGGACAGAATGTCAGGATGATAGTAATTGACTGAAACAGGATATGGATAGATTAGCAGAATGGAGAGACAGTCAGGATGATAGTAATTGACTGAAACAGGACATTGATAATTTAGCAGAATGGATAGACAGTCAGGATGATAGTAATTGACTGAAACAGGATCTGGATAGTTTAGAAGAATGGAGAGACAGTCAGGATGACAGTAATTGAATGAAACAGGACATTGATAATTTAGCAGAATGGACTGACAGTCAGGATGATAGTAAATGACTGAAACTGGACATTGATAATTTAGCAGAATGGACAGACAGTCAGGATGATAGTAATTGACTGAAACTGGACATTGATAATTCAGCAGAATGGACAGACAGTCAGGATGATAGTAATTGACTGAAACAGGATATGGATAGTTTAGCAGAATGGAGAGACAGTCAGGATGATAGTAATTGACTGAAACAGGACATTGATGATTTAGCAGAACGGATAGACAGTCAGGATGATAGTAATTGACTGAAACAGGATATGGATAGTTTAGCAGAATGGAGAGACAGTCAGGATGATAGTAATTGACTGAAACAGGACATTGATAATTTAGCAGAATGGAGAGACAGTCAGGATGATAGTAAATGACTGAAACTGGACATGGATAGTTTAGCAGAATGGATAGACAGTCAGGATGATATTAATTGACTGAAAAAGGACATTGATAATTTAGCAGAATGGACAGACAGTCAGGATGATAGTAATTGACTGAAACAGGACATGGATAGTTTAGCAGAATGGATAGACAGTCAGGATGATAGTAATTGACTGAAACAGGACATGGATAGTTTAGCAGAATGGACAGACAGTCAGGATGATAGTAATTGACAGAAACAGGACATTGATAGTTTAGCAGAATGGACAGACAGTCAGGATGATAGTAATTGACTGAAACGGGACATTGATAGTTTCGCAGAATAGACAGACAGTCAGGATGATAGTAATAGACTGAAACAGGACATGGATAGTTTAGCAGAATGGACAGACAGTCAGGATGATAGTAATTGACTGAAACAGGACATTGATAATTTAGCAGAATGGACAGACAGTCAGGATGAAAGTAATTGACTGAAACAAGAAATTGATAGTTTAGCAGAATGGACAGACAGTCAGGATGATAGTAATTGACTGAAACAGAACATTGATTGGTTAGCAGAATGGATAGACAGTCAGGATGATAGTAATTGACTGAAACAGGACGCTGATAGGTTCGCAGAATGGGCAGACAGTCAGGATGATAGTAATAGACTGAAACAGGACATGGATAGTTTAGCAGAATGGACAGAGAGTCAGGATGATAGTAATTGACTGAAACAGGACATTGATAGGTTAGCAGAATGGACAGACAGTCAGGATGACAGTAATTGACTGAAACAGGAAATTGATAGTTTAGCGGAATGGACAGACAGTCATGATGATAGTAATTGACTGAAACGGGACATTCATAATTTAGCAGAATGGACAGACAGTCAGGATGATATTAATTGACTGAAACAGGACATTGATAGTTTAGCAGAATGGACAGACAGTCAGGATGACATTAATTGACTGAAACAGGACATTGATAGTTTAGCAGAATGGACAGAGAGTCAGGATGATAGTAATTGACTGACACAGGACATGGATAGTTTAGCAGAATGGAGAGACAGTCAGGATGATAGTAATTGACTGAAACAGGACATGGATAGTTTAGCAGAATGGACAGACAGTCAGGATGATAGTAATTGACTGAAACAGGACATTGATAGTTTAGCAGAATGGATAGACAGTCAGGATGATAGTAATTGACAGAAACAGGACATTGATAGTTTAGCAGAATGGACAGACAGTCAGTATGATAGTAATTGACTGAAACGGGACATTGGTAGTTTCGCAGAATAGACAGACAGTCAGGATGATAGTAATAGAAAGAAACAGGACATGGATAGTTTAGCAGAATGGACAGACAGTCAGGATGATAGTAATTGACTGAAACAGGACATTGATAATTTAGCAGAATGGACAGACAGTCAGGATGATAGTAATTGACTGAAACGGGACATTGATAATTTAGCAGAATGGACAGACAGTCAGGATGATAGTAATTGACTGAAACAGGACATGGATAGTTTAGCAGAATGGACAGACAGTCAGGATGATAGTAATTGACTGAAACGGGACATTGATTGTTTAGCGGAATGGATAGACAGTCAGGATGATATTAATTGACTGAAACAGGACATGGATATTTTTGCAGAATGGACAGACAGTCAGGATGATAGTAATTGACAGAAACAGGACATTGATAGTTTAGCAGAATGGATAGACAGTCAGGATGATAGTAATTGACAGAAACAAGACATTGATAGTTTAGCAGAATGGATAGACAGTCAGGATCATAGTAATTGACTGAAACAGGACATCGATAATTTAGCAGAATGGACAGACAGTCAGGATGATAGTAATTGACTGAAACAGGACATTGATAGGTTAGCAGAATGGATAGACAGTCAGGATGATAGTAATTGACAGAAACAGGACATTGATAGTTTAGCAGAATGGACAGACAGTCAGGATGATAGTAATTGACTGAAACGGGACATTGATAGTTTCGCAGAATAGACAGACAGTCAGGATGATAGTAATAGACTGAAACAGGACATGGATAGTTTAGCAGAATGGACGGACAGTCAGGATGATAGTAATTGACTGAAACAGGACATTGATAATTTAGCAGAATGGACAGACAGTCAGGATGATAGTAATTGACTGAAACAGGAAATTGATAGTTTAGCAGAATGGACAGACAGTCAGGATGATAGTAATTGACTGAAACGGTACATTGATAATTTAGCAGAATGGACAGACAGTCAGGATGATAGTAATTGACTGAAACAGGACATGGATAGTTTAGCAGAATGGACAGACAGTCAGGATGATAGTAATTGACTGAAACAGGACATTGATAGATTAGCAGAATGGACAGACAGTCAGGATGATAGTAGTAGACTGAAACAGGACATTGATAGGTTCGCAGAATCGACAGAGGATCAGGATGATAATAATTGACTGAAGCAGGACATTGTTAGGTTAGCAGAATGGACAGAGGATCAGGATGATAGTAATTGACTGAAACAGGACATGGATAGATGAGCAGAATGGATAGAAAGTCAGGATGATAGCAATTGACTGAAACAGGACATTGATAATTTAGCAGAATGGACAGACAGTCAGGATGATAGTAAATGACTGAAACTGGACATGGATAGTTTAGCAGAATCGTTAGACAGTCAGGATGATAGTAATTGACTGAAACAGGACATTGAGAATTTAGCAGAATGGACAGACAGTCAGGATGATAGTAATTGACTGAAACAGGATATGGATAGTTTAGCAGAATGGAGAGACAGTCAGGATGATAGGAATTGACTGAAACAGGACATTGATAACTTAGCAGAATGGATAGACAGTCAGGATGATAGTAATTGACTGAAACGGGACATTGATAGTTTCGCAGAATAGACAGACAGTCAGGATGATAGTAATAGACTGAAACAGGACATGGATAGTTTAGCAGAATGGACAGACAGTCAGGATGATAGTAATTGACTGAAACAGGACATTGATAATTTAGCAGAATGGACAGACAGTCAGGATGAAAGTAATTGACTGAAACAAGAAATTGATAGTTTAGCAGAATGGACAGACAGTCAGGATGATAGTAATTGACTGAAACAGAACATTGATTGGTTAGCAGAATGGATAGACAGTCAGGATGATAGTAATTGACTGAAACAGGACGCTGATAGGTTCGCAGAATGGGCAGACAGTCAGGATGATAGTAATAGACTGAAACAGGACATGGATAGTTTAGCAGAATGGACAGAGAGTCAGGATGATAGTAATTGACTGTAACAGGACATTGATAGGTTAGCAGAATGGACAGACAGTCAGGATGACAGTAATTGACTGAAACAGGAAATTGATAGTTTAGCGGAATGGACAGACAGTCATGATGATAGTAATTGACTGAAACGGGACATTCATAATTTAGCAGAATGGACAGACAGTCAGGATGATATTAATTGACTGAAACAGGACATTGATAGTTTAGCAGAATGGACAGACAGTCAGGATGACATTAATTGACTGAAACAGGACATTGATAGTTTAGCAGAATGGACAGAGAGTCAGGATGATAGTAATTGACTGACACAGGACATGGATAGTTTAGCAGAATGGAGAGACAGTCAGGATGATAGTAATTGACTGAAACAGGACATGGATAGTTTAGCAGAATGGACAGACAGTCAGGATGATAGTAATTGACTGAAACAGGACATTGATAGTTTAGCAGAATGGATAGACAGTCAGGATGATAGTAATTGACAGAAACAGGACATTGATAGTTTAGCAGAATGGACAGACAGTCAGTATGATAGTAATTGACTGAAACGGGACATTGGTAGTTTCGCAGAATAGACAGACAGTCAGGATGATAGTAATAGAAAGAAACAGGACATGGATAGTTTAGCAGAATGGACAGACAGTCAGGATGATAGTAATTGACTGAAACAGGACATTGATAATTTAGCAGAATGGACAGACAGTCAGGATGATAGTAATTGACTGAAACGGGACATTGATAATTTAGCAGAATGGACAGACAGTCAGGATGATAGTAATTGACTGAAACAGGACATGGATAGTTTAGCAGAATGGACAGACAGTCAGGATGATAGTAATTGACTGAAACGGGACATTGATTGTTTAGCGGAATGGATCGACAGTCAGGATGATATTAATTGACTGAAACAGGACATGGATATTTTTGCAGAATGGACAGACAGTCAGGATGATAGTAATTGACAGAAACAGGACATTGATAGTTTAGCAGAATGGATAGACAGTCAGGATGATAGTAATTGACAGAAACAAGACATTGATAGTTTAGCAGAATGGATAGACAGTCAGGATCATAGTAATTGACTGAAACAGGACATCGATAATTTAGCAGAATGGACAGACAGTCAGGATGATAGTAATTGACTGAAACAGGACATTGATAGGTTAGCAGAATGGATAGACAGTCAGGATGATAGTAATTGACAGAAACAGGACATTGATAGTTTAGCAGAATGGACAGACAGTCAGGATGATAGTAATTGACTGAAACGGGACATTGATAGTTTCGCAGAATAGACAGACAGTCAGGATGATAGTAATAGACTGAAACAGGACATGGATAGTTTAGCAGAATGGACGGACAGTCAGGATGATAGTAATTGACTGAAACAGGACATTGATAATTTAGCAGAATGGACAGACAGTCAGGATGATAGTAATTGACTGAAACAGGAAATTGATAGTTTAGCAGAATGGACAGACAGTCAGGATGATAGTAATTGACTGAAACGGTACATTGATAATTTAGCAGAATGGACAGACAGTCAGGATGATAGTAATTGACTGAAACAGGACATGGATAGTTTAGCAGAATGGACAGACAGTCAGGATGATAGTAATTGACTGAAACAGGACATTGATAGATTAGCAGAATGGACAGACAGTCAGGATGATAGTAGTAGACTGAAACAGGACATTGATAGGTTCGCAGAATCGACAGAGGATCAGGATGATAATAATTGACTGAAGCAGGACATTGTTAGGTTAGCAGAATGGACAGAGGATCAGGATGATAGTAATTGACTGAAACAGGACATGGATAGATGAGCAGAATGGATAGAAAGTCAGGATGATAGCAATTGACTGAAACAGGACATTGATAATTTAGCAGAATGGACAGACAGTCAGGATGATAGTAAATGACTGAAACTGGACATGGATAGTTTAGCAGAATCGTTAGACAGTCAGGATGATAGTAATTGACTGAAACAGGACATTGAGAATTTAGCAGAATGGACAGACAGTCAGGATGATAGTAATTGACTGAAACAGGATATGGATAGTTTAGCAGAATGGAGAGACAGTCAGGATGATAGGAATTGACTGAAACAGGACATTGATAACTTAGCAGAATGGATAGACAGTCAGGATGATAGTAATTGACTGAAACAGGATATGGATAGTTTAGCAGAATGGAGAGACAGTCAGGATGATAGTAATTGACTGAAACAGGACATTGATAATTTAGCAGAATGGACAGACAGTCAGGATGATAGTAAATGACTGAAACAGGACATTGATAATTTAGCAGAATGGACAGACAGTCAGGATGATAGTAATTGACTGAAACAGGATATGGATAGTTTAGCAGAATGGAGAGACAGTCAGGATGATAGTAATTGACTGAAACAGGACATTGATAATTTAGCAGAATGGACAGACAGTCAGGATGATAGTAAATGACTGAAACAGGACATTGATAATTTAGCAGAATGGACAGACAGTCAGGATGATAGTAATTGACTGAAACTGGACATTGATAATTCAGCAGAATGGACAGACAGTCAGGATGATAGTAATTGGCTGAAACAGGACATAGATAATTAGAATGGACAGAGGATCAGGATGATAGTAATTGAAAGAAACAGGACATTTATAGTTTAGCAGAATGGACAGACAGTCAGGATGATAGTAATTGACTGAAAAAGGACATTGATAGGTTCGCAGAATGGACAGACAGTCAGGATGATAGTAATTGACTGAAACGGGACATTGATAGTTTGGCGGAATGGATAGAATGTCAGGATGATAGTAATTGACTGAAACAGGACATGGATAGTTTAGCTGAAAGGACAGACAGTCAGGATGATAGTAATTGACAGAAACAGGACATTGATAGTTTAGCTGAATGGATAGACAGTCAGGATGATATTAATTGACTGAAACAGCACATCCATAATTTAGCAGAATGGACAGACAGTCAGGATGATAGTAATTGACTGAAACAGAACATTGATTGGTTAGCAGAATGGATAGACAGTCAGGATGATAGTACTTGACAGAAACAGGACATTGATAGTTTAGAAGTATGGACAGACAGTCAGGATGATAGTAATTGACTGAAACGGGACGTTGATAGTTTCGCAGAATAGACAGACAGTCAGGATGAAAGTAATAGACTGAAACAGGACATGGATAGTTTAGCAGAATGGACAGACAGTAAGGATGATAGTAATTGACTGAAACAGGACATTGATAATTTAGCAGAATGGACAGACAGTCAGGATGATAGTAAATGACTGAAACTGGACATGGATAGTTTAGCAGAATGGATAGACAGTCAGGATGATAGTAATTGACTGAAACAGGACATTGATAATTTAGCAGAATGGACAGACAGTCAGGATGATAGTATTTGACTGAAACGGGACATTGATAGTTTCGCAGAATAGACAGACAGTCAGGATGATAGTAATAGACTGAAACAGGATATGGATAGTTTAGCAGAATGGAGAGACAGTCAGGATGATAGTAATTGACTGAAACAGGACATTGATAATTTAGCAGAATGGACAGACAGTCAGGATGATAGTAATTGACTGAAACAGGAAATTGATAGTTTAGCAGAATGGACAGACAGTCAGGATGATAGTAATTGACTGAAACGGGACATTGATAATTTAGCAGAATGGACAGACAGTCAGGATGATAGTAATTGACTGAAACAGGACATGGATAGTTTAGCAGAACGGACAGACAGTCAGGATGATAGTAATTGACTGAAACAGGACATTGATAGATTAGCAGAATGGACAGACAGTCAGGATGATAATAATTGACTGAAGCAGGACATTGTTAGGTTAGCAGAATGGACAGACAGTCAGGATTATAGCAATTGACTGAAACAGGACATTGATAATTTAGCAGAATGGACAGACAGTCAGGATGATAGTACTTGACAGAAACAGGACATTGATAGTTTAGCAGAATGGACAGACAGTCAGGATGATAGTAATTGACTGAAAAAGGACATTGATAACTTAGCAGAATGGATAGACAGTCAGGATGATAGTAATTGACTGAAACAGGATATGGATAGATTAGCAGAATGGATAGAAAGTCAGGATGATAGCAATTGACTGAAACAGGACATGGATAGATTAGCAGAATGGATAGAAAGTCAGGATGATAGCAATTGACTGAAACAGGACATTGATAATTTAGCAGAATGGACAGACAGTCAGGATGATAGTACTTGACAGAAACAGGACATTGATAGTTTAGCAGAATGGACAGACAGTCAGGATGATAGTACTTGACTGAAAAAGGACATTGATAACTTAGCAGAATGGATAGACAGTCAGGATGATAGTAATTGACTGAAACAGGATATGGATAGTTTAGCAGAATGGAGAGACAGTCAGGATGATAGTAATTGACTGAAACAGGACATTGATAATTTAGCAGAATGGACAGACAGTCAGGATGATAGTAAATGACTGAAACAGGACATTGATAATTTAGCAGAATGGACAGACAGTCAGGATGATAGTAATTGACTGAAACTGGACATTGATAATTCAGCAGAATGGACAGACAGTCAGGATGATAGTAATTGACTGAAACAGAACATTGATAGGTTAGCAGAATCGATAGACAGTCAGGATGATAGTACTTGACAGAAACAGGACATTGATAGTTTAGCAGAATGGACAGACAGTCAGGATGATAGTAATTGACTGAAACGGGACGTTG
This sequence comes from Heterodontus francisci, assembly GCF_036365525.1. Classification (NCBI taxonomy): domain Eukaryota; kingdom Metazoa; phylum Chordata; class Chondrichthyes; order Heterodontiformes; family Heterodontidae; genus Heterodontus; species Heterodontus francisci. Next base: position 948,848 of record NW_027141899.1, read on the forward strand.
ATAGTTTCGCAGAATAGACAGACAGTCAGGATGATAGTAATAGACTGAAACAGGACATGGATAGTTTAGCAGAATGGACAGACAGTCAGGATGATAGTAATTGACTGAAACAGGACATTGATAATTTAGCAGAATGGACAGACAGTCAGGATGATAGTAAATGACTGAAACTGGACATGGATAGTTTAGCAGAATGGATAGACAGTCAGGATGATAGTAATTGACTGAAACAGGACATTGATAATTTAGCAGAATGGACAGACAGTCAGGATGATAGTAATTGACTGAAACGGGACATTGATAGTTTCGCAGAATAGACAGACAGTCAGGATGATAGTAATAGACTGAAACAGGATATGGATAGTTTAGCAGAATGGAGAGACAGTCAGGATGATAGTAATTGACTGAAACAGGACATTGATAATTTAGCAGAATGGACAGACAGTCAGGATGATAGTAAATGAATGAAACTGGACATGGATAGTTTAGCAGAATGGATAGACAGTCAGGATGATAGTAATTGACTGAAACAGGACATTGATAATTTAGCAGAATGGACAGACAGTCAGGATGATAGTAATTGACTGAAACAGGACATGGATAGTTTAGCAGAATAGATAGACAGTCAGGATGATAGTAATTGACTGAAACAGGACATGGATAGTTTAGCAGAATGGACAGACAGTCAGGATGATAGCAATTGGCTGAAACAGTACATAGATAATTAGAATGGACAGAGGATCAGGATGATAGTAATTGAAAGAAACAGGACATTTATAGTTGAGCAGAATGGACAGACAGTCAGGATGATAGTAATTGACTGAAAAAGGACATTGATAGGTTCGCAGAATGGACAGACAGTCAGGATGATAGTAAATGACTGAAACGGGACATTGATAGTTTGGCGGAATGGATAGAATGTCAGGATGATAGTAATTGACTGAAACAGGACATGGATAGTTTAGCAGAAAGGACAGACAGTCAGGATGATAGTAATTGACAGAAACAGGACATTGATAGTTTAGCAGAATGGATAGACAGTCAGGATGATCGTAATTGACAGAAACAAGACATTGATAGTTTAGCAGAATGGATAGACAGTCAGGATCATAGTAATTGACTGAAACAGGACATCGATAGGTTAGCAGAATGGATAGACAGTCAGGATGATAGTAATTGACAGAAACAGGACATGGATAGTTTAGCAGAATGGACAGACAGTCAGGATGATAGTAATTGACTGAAACAGGACATTGATGATTTAGCAGAATGGACAGACAGTCAGGATGATAGTAATTGACTGAAACAGGACATTGATAGTTTAGCAGAATGGACAGACAGTCAGGATGATAGTAATTGACTGAAACAGGACATGGATAGTTTAGCAGAATGGATAGACAGTCAGGATGTTAGAAATTGACAGAAACAGGACATTGATAGTTTAGCAGAATGGACAGACAGTCAGGATGAAAGTAATAGACTGAAACAGGACATGGATAGTTTAGCAGAATGGACAGACAGTAAGGATGATAGTAATTGACTGAAACAGGACATTGATAATTTAGCAGAATGGACAGACAGTCAGGATGATAGTAAATGACTGAAACAGGACATTGATAATTTAGCAGAATGGACAGACAGTCAGGATGATAGTAATTGACTGAAACAGGATATGGATAGTTTAGCAGAATGGAGAGACAGTCAGGATGATAGTAATTGACTGAAACAGGACATTGATAATTTAGCAGAATGGACAGACAGTCAGGATGATAGTAAATGACTGAAACAGGACATTGATAATTTAGCAGAATGGACAGACAGTCAGGATGATAGTAATTGACTGAAACTGGACATTGATAATTCAGCAGAATGGACAGACAGTCAGGATGATAGTAATTGGCTGAAACAGGACATAGATAATTAGAATGGACAGAGGATCAGGATGATAGTAATTGAAAGAAACAGGACATTTATAGTTTATCAGAATGGACAGACAGTCAGGATGATAGTAATTGACTGAAAAAGGACATTGATAGGTTCGCAGAATGGACAGACAGTCAGGATGATAGTAATTGACTGAAACGGGACATTGATAGTTTGGCGGAATGGATAGAATGTCAGGATGATAGTAATTGACTGAAACAGGACATGGATAGTTTAGCTGAAAAGACAGACAGTCAGGATGATAGTAATTGACAGAAACAGGACATTGATAGTTTAGCTGAATGGATAGACAGTCAGGATGATATTAATTGACTGAAACAGCACATCCATAATTTAGCAGAATGGACAGACAGTCAGGATGATAGTAATTGACTGAAACAGAACATTGATTGGTTAGCAGAATGGATAGACAGTCAGGATGATAGTACTTGACAGAAACAGGACATTGATAGTTTAGAAGTATGGACAGACAGTCAGGATGATAGTAATTGACTGAAACGGGACGTTGATAGTTTCGCAGAATAGACAGACAGTCAGGATGAAAGTAATAGACTGAAACAGGACATGGATAGTTTAGCAGAATGGACAGACAGTAAGGATGATAGTAATTGGCTGAAACAGGACATTGATAATTTAGCAGAATGGACAGACAGTCAGGATGATAGTAAATGACTGAAACTGGACATGGATAGTTTAGCAGAATGGATAGACAGTCAGGATGATAGTAATTGACTGAAACAGGACATTGATAATTTAGCAGAATGGACAGACAGTCAGGATGATAGTATTTGACTGAAACGGGACATTGATAGTTTCGCAGAATAGACAGACAGTCAGGATGATAGTAATAGACTGAAACAGGATATGGATAGTTTAGCAGAATGGAGAGACAGTCAGGATGATAGTAATTGACTGAAACAGGACATTGATAATTTAGCAGAATGGACAGACAGTCAGGATGATAGTAATTGACTGAAACAGGAAATTGATAGTTTAGCAGAATGGACAGACAGTCAGGATGATAGTAATTGACTGAAACGGGACATTGATAATTTAGCAGAATGGACAGACAGTCAGGATGATAGTAATTGACTGAAACAGGACATGGATAGTTTAGCAGAACGGACAGACAGTCAGGATGATAGTAATTGACTGAAACAGGACATTGATAGATTAGCAGAATGGACAGACAGTCAGGATGATAATAATTGACTGAAGCAGGACATTGTTAGGTTAGCAGAATGGACAGACAGTCAGGATGATAGCAATTGACTGAAACAGGACATTGATAATTTAGCAGAATGGACAGACAGTCAGGATGATAGTACTTGACAGAAACAGGACATTGATAGTTTAGCAGAATGGACAGACAGTCAGGATGATAGTAATTGACTGAAAAAGGACATTGATAACTTAGCAGAATGGATAGACAGTCAGGATGATAGTAATTGACTGAAACAGGATATGGATAGATTAGCAGAATGGATAGAAAGTCAGGATGATAGCAATTGACTGAAACAGGACATGGATAGATTAGCAGAATGGATAGAAAGTCAGGATGATAGCAATTGACTGAAACAGGACATTGATAATTTAGCAGAATGGACAGACAGTCAGGATGATAGTACTTGACAGAAACAGGACATTGATAGTTTAGCAGAATGGACAGACAGTCAGGATGATAGTAATTGACTGAAAAAGGACATTGATAACTTAGCAGAATGGATAGACAGTCAGGATGATAGTAATTGACTGAAACAGGATATGGATAGTTTAGCAGAATGGAGAGACAGTCAGGATGATAGTAATTGACTGAAACAGGACATTGATAATTTAGCAGAATGGACAGACAGTCAGGATGATAGTAAATGACTGAAACAGGACATTGATAATTTAGCAGAATGGACAGACAGTCAGGATGATAGTAATTGACTGAAACTGGACATTGATAATTCAGCAGAATGGACAGACAGTCAGGATGATAGTAATTGGCTGAAACTGGACATAGATAATTAGAATGGACAGAGGATCAGGATGATAGTAATTGAAAGAAACAGGACATTTATAGTTTAGCAGAATGGACCGACAGTCAGGATGATAGTAATTGACTGAAAAAGGACATTGATAGGTTCGCAGAATGGACAGACAGTCAGGATGATAGTAATTGACTGAAACGGGACATTGATAGTTTGGCGGAATGGATAGAATGTCAGGATGATAGTAATTGACTGAAACAGGACATGGATAGTTTAGCAGAAAGGACAGACAGTCAGGATGATAGTAATTGACAGAAACAGGACATTGATAGTTTTGCAGAATGGATAGACAGTCAGGATGATAGTAATTGACAGAAACAAGACATTGATAGTTTAGCAGAATGGATAGACAGTCAGGATCATAGTAATTGACTGAAACAGGACATCGATAATTTAGCAGAATGGACAGACAGTCAGGATGATAGTAATTGACTGAAACAGAACATTGATAGGTTAGCAGAATCGATAGACAGTCAGGATGATAGTACTTGACAGAAACAGGACATTGATAGTTTAGCAGAATGGACAGACAGTCAGGATGATAGTAATTGACTGAAACGGGACGTTGATAGTTTCGCAGAATAGACAGACAGTCAGGATGATAGTAATAGACTGAAACAGGACATGGATAGTTTAGCAGAATGGACAGACAGTCAGGATGATAGTAATTGACTGAAACAGGACATTGATAATTTAGCAGAATGGACAGACAGTCAGGATGATAGTAAATGACTGAAACTGGACATGGATAGTTTAGCAGAATGGATAGACAGTCAGGATGATAGTAATTGACTGAAACAGGACATTGATAATTTAGCAGAATGGACAGACAGTCAGGATGATAGTAATTGACTGAAACGGGACATTGATAGTTTCGCAGAATAGACAGACAGTCAGGATGATAGTAATAGACTGAAACAGGATATGGATAGTTTAGCAGAATGGAGAGACAGTCAGGATGATAGTAATTGACTGAAACAGGACATTGATAATTTAGCAGAATGGACAGACAGTCAGGATGATAGTAAATGAATGAAACTGGACATGGATAGTTTAGCAGAATGGATAGACAGTCAGGATGATAGTAATTGACTGAAACAGGACATTGATAATTTAGCAGAATGGACAGACAGTCAGGATGATAGTAATTGACTGAAACAGGACATGGATAGTTTAGCAGAATAGATAGACAGTCAGGATGATAGTAATTGACTGAAACAGGACATGGATAGTTTAGCAGAATGGACAGACAGTCAGGATGATAGCAATTGGCTGAAACAGGACATAGATAATTAGAATGGACAGAGGATCAGGATGATAGTAATTGAAAGAAACAGGACATTTATAGTTGAGCAGAATGGACAGACAGTCAGGATGATAGTAATTGACTGAAAAAGGACATTGATAGGTTCGCAGAATGGACAGACAGTCAGGATGATAGTAAATGACTGAAACGGGACATTGATAGTTTGGCGGAATGGATAGAATGTCAGGATGATAGTAATTGACTGAAACAGGACATGGATAGTTTAGCAGAAAGGACAGACAGTCAGGATGATAGTAATTGACAGAAACAGGACATTGATAGTTTAGCAGAATGGATAGACAGTCAGGATGATCGTAATTGACAGAAACAAGACATTGATAGTTTAGCAGAATGGATAGACAGTCAGGATGATAGTAATTGACTGAAACAGGACATGGATAGTTTAGCAGAATGGACAGACAGTCAGGATGATAGTAATTGACTGAAACAGGACATTGATGATTTAGCAGAATGGACAGACAGTCAGGATGATAGTAATTGACTGAAACAGGACATTGATAGTTTAGCAGAATGGACAGACAGTCAGGATGATAGTAATTGACTGAAACAGGACATGGATAGTTTAGCAGAATGGATAGACAGTCAGGATGTTAGAAATTGACAGAAACAGGACATTGATAGTTTAGCAGAATGGACAGACAGTCAGGATGACATTAATTGACTGAAACAGGACATTGATAATTTAGCAGAATGGACAGACAGTCAGGATGATAGTAATTGACTGAAACAGGACATGGATAGATTAGCAGAATGGACAGTCAGGATGATAGTAATTGACTGAAACAGGACATTGATAGGTTAACAGAATGGACAGACAGTCAGGATGATAGTAATTGACTGAAACAGGACATGGATAGTTTTGCAGAATGGACAGAGATTCAGGATGATAGTAATTGACTGAAACAGGACATGGATTGTTTAGCAGAATGGACAGACAGTCAGGATGATTGTAATTGACTGAAACAGGACATGGATAGTTTAGCAGAATGGATAGACAGTCAGGATGATATTAATTGACTGAAACAGGACATTAATAGCTTAGCAGAATGGACAGACAGTCAGGATGATAGTAAATGACTGAAACTGGACATGGATAGTTTAGCAGAATGGACAGAGAGTCAGGATGATAGTAATTGACTGAAAAAGGACATTGATAGTTTAGCAGAATGGACAGACTGTCAGGATGATAGTAATTGACTGAAACAGGACATTGATAATTTAGCAGAATGGACAGACTGTCAGGATGATAGTAATTGACTGAAACAGGACATGGATAGATTAGCAGAATGGACAGACAGTCAGGATGATAATAATTGACTGAAACAGGACATGGATAGTTTAGCAGAATGGACAGACAGTCAGGATGATAGTAATTGACAGAAACAGGACTTTGATAGGTGAACAGAATGGACAGACAGTCAGGATGATAGTAATTGACTGAAACAGGACATTGATAGTTTAGCAGAATGGACAGAGAGTCAGGATGATAGTAATTGACTGAAACAGGACATTGATAGTTTAGCAGAATGGACAGAGAGTCAGGATGATAGTAATTGACTGAAACAGGACATGGATAGTTTAGCAGAATGGACAGACAGTCAGGATGATAGTAATTGACTGAAACAGCACATGGATAGTTTAGCAGAATGGATAGACAGTCAGGATGATAGTAATTGACTGAAACAGGACATGGATAGTTTAGCAGAATGGACAGACAGTCAGGATGATAGTAATTGACTGAAACAGGACATGGATAGTTTAGCAGAATGGACAGAGAGTCAGGATGTTAGTAATTGACTGAAACAGGACATTGATAATTTAGCAGAATGGACAGACAGTCAGGATGATAGTAAATGACTGAAACTGGACATGGATAGTTTAGCAGAATGGATAGACAGTCAGGATGATAGTAATTGACTGAAACAGGACATTAATAATTTAGCAGAATGGACAGACAGTCAGGATGATAGTAATTGACTGAAACTGGACATGGATAGTTTAGCAGAATGGATAGACAGTCAGGATGATAGTAATTGACTGAAACAGGACATTAATAATTTAGCAGAATGGACAGACAGTCAGGATGATATTAATTGACTGAAACAGGACATTGATAGCTTACCAGAATGGACAGACAGTCAGGATGATAGCAATTGACTGAAACAGGACATGGATAGTATAGCAGAATGGAGAGACTGTCAGGATGATAGTAATTGACTGAAACAGGACATTGATGATTTAGCAGAATGGACAGACAGTCAGGATGATAGTAATTTACTGAAACAGGACATTGATAGGTTAGCAGCATGGACAGAGGATCAGGATGATAGTAATTGACTGAAACAGGACATTGATGATTTAGCAGAATGGACAGACAGTCAGGATGATAGTAACTGACTGAAACAGGACATTGATAGTTAGGCAGAATGGTCAGACAGTCAGGATGATAGTAATTGACAGAAACAGGACTTTGATAGTTTAGCAGAATGGACAGACAGTCAGGATGATAGTAACTGACTGAAAGAGGACATGGATAGTTAGGCAGAATGGTCAGACAGTCAGGATGATAGTAAAGGACTGAAACAGGACATTGATAGGTTCGCAGAATGGACAGACAGTCAGGATGATAGTAATTGACAGAAACAGGACTTTGATAGTTTAGCAGAATGGACAGACAGTCAGGATGATAGTAATTGACAGAAACAGGACTTTGATAGTTTAGCAGAATGGACAGACAGTCAGGATGATAGTAATTGGCTGAAACAGGACATAGATAATTAGAATGGACAGAGGATCAGGATGATAGTAATTGAAAGAAACAGGACATTTATAGTTTAGCAGAATGGACAGACAGTCAGGATGATAGTAATTGACTGAAAAAGGACATTGATAGGTTCGCAGAATGGACAGACAGTCAGGATGATAGTAATTGACTGAAACGGGACATTGATAGTTTGGCGGAATGGATAGAATGTCAGGATGATAGTAATTGACTGAAACAGGACATGGATAGTTTAGCTGAAAAGACAGACAGTCAGGATGATAGTAATTGACAGAAACAGGACATTGATAGTTTAGCTGAATGGATAGACAGTCAGGATGATAGTAATTGACTGAAACAGCACATCCATAATTTAGCAGAATGGACAGACAGTCAGGATGATAGTAATTGACTGAAACAGAACATTGATTGGTTAGCAGAATGGATAGACAGTCAGGATGATAGTACTTGACAGAAACAGGACATTGATAGTTTAGAAGTATGGACAGACAGTCAGGATGATAGTAATTGACTGAAACGGGACGTTGATAGTTTCGCAGAATAGACAGACAGTCAGGATGAAAGTAATAGACTGAAACAGGACATGGATAGTTTAGCAGAATGGACAGACAGTCAGGATGATAGTAATTGACTGAAACAGGACATTGATAATTTAGCAGAATGGACAGACAGTCAGGATGATAGTAAATGACTGAAACTGGACATGGATAGTTTAGCAGAATGGATAGACAGTCAGGATGATAGTAATTGACTGAAACAGGACATTGATAATTTAGCAGAATGGCCAGACAGTCAGGATGATAGTATTTGACTGAAACGGGACATTGATAGTTTCGCAGAATAGACAGACAGTCAGGATGATAGTAATAGACTGAAACAGGATATGGATAGTTTAGCAGAATGGAGAGACAGTCAGGATGATAGTAATTGACTGAAACAGGACATTGATAATTTAGCAGAATGGACAGACAGTCAGGATGATAGTAATTGACTGAAACAGGAAATTGATAGTTTAGCAGAATGGACAGACAGTCAGGATGATAGTAATTGACTGAAACGGGACATTGATAATTTAGCAGAATGGACAGACAGTCAGGATGATAGTAATTGACTGAAACAGGACATGGATAGTTTAGCAGAGCGGACAGACAGTCAGGATGATAGTAATTGACTGAAACAGGACATTGATAGATTAGCAGAATGGACAGAGGATCAGGATGATAATAATTGACTGAAGCAGGACATTGTTAGGTTAGCAGAATGGACAGAGGATCAGGATGATTGTAATTGACTGAAACAGGACATGGATAGATTAGCAGAATGGATAGAAAGTCAGGATGATAGCAATTGACTGAAACAGGACATTGATAATTTAGCAGAATGGACAGACAGTCAGGATGATAGTACTTGACAGAAACAGGACATTGATAGTTTAGCAGAATGGACAGACAGTCAGGATGATAGTAATTGACTGAAAAAGGACATTGATAACTTAGCAGAATGGATAGACAGTCAGGATGATAGTAATTGACTGAAACAGGATATGGATAGTTTAGCAGAATGGAGAGACAGTCAGGATGATAGTAATTGACTGAAACAGGACATTGATAATTTAGCAGAATGGACAGACAGTCAGGATGATAGTAAATGACTGAAACAGGACATTGATAATTTAGCAGAATGGACAGACAGTCAGGATGATAGTAATTGACTGAAACTGGACATTGATAATTCAGCAGAATGGACAGACAGTCAGGATGATAGTAATTGGCTGAAACAGGACATAGATAATTAGAATGGACAGAGGATCAGGATGATAGTAATTGAAAGAAACAGGACATTTATAGTTTAGCAGAATGGACCGACAGTCAGGATGATAGTAATTGACTGAAAAAGGACATTGATAGGTTCGCAGAATGGACAGACAGTCAGGATGATAGTAATTGACTGAAACGGGACATTGATAGTTTGGCGGAATGGATAGAATGTCAGGATGATAGTAATTGACTGAAACAGGACATGGATAGTTTAGCAGAAAGGACAGACAGTCAGGATGATAGTAATTGACAGAAACAGGACATTGATAGTTTAGCAGAATGGATAGACCGTCAGGATGATAGTAATTGACAGAAACAAGACATTGATAGTTTAGCAGAATGGATAGACAGTCAGGATCATAGTAATTGACTGAAACTGGACATCGATAATTTAGCAGAATGGACAGACAGTCAGGATGATAGTAATTGACTGAAACAGAACATTGATAGGTTAGCAGAATGGATAGACAGTTAGGATGATAGTACTTGACAGAAACAGGACATTGATAGTTTAGCAGAATGGACAGACAGTCAGGATGATAGTAATTGACTGAAACGGGACGTTGATAGTTTCGCAGAATAGACAGACAGTCAGGATGATAGTAATAGACTGAAACAGGACATGGATAGTTTAGCAGAATGGACAGACAGTCAGGATGATAGTAAATGACTGAAACTGGACATGGATAGTTTAGCAGAATGGATAGACAGTCAGGATGATTGTAATTGACTGAAACAGGACATTGATAATTTAGCAGAATGGACAGACAGTCAGGATGATAGTAATTGACTGAAACGGGACATTGATAGTTTCGCAGAATAGACAGACAGTCAGGATGATAGTAATAGACTGAAACAGGATATGGATAGTTTAGCAGAATGGAGAGACAGTCAGGATGATAGTAATTGACTGAAACAGGACATTGATAATTTAGCAGAATGGACAGACAGTCAGGATGATAGTAAATGAATGAAACTGGACATGGATAGTTTAGCAGAATGGATAGACAGTCAGGATGATAGTAATTGACTGAAACAGGACATTGATAATTTAGCAGAATGGACAGACAGTCAGGATGATAGTAATTGACTGAAACAGGACATGGATAGTTTAGCAGAATAGATAGACAGTCAGGATGATAGTAATTGACTGAAACAGGACATGGATAGTTTAGCAGAATGGACAGACAGTCAGGATGATAGTAATTGGCTGAAACAGGACATAGATAATTAGAATGGACAGAGGATCAGGATGATAGTAATTGAAAGAAACAGGACATTTATAGTTGAGCAGAATGGACAGACAGTCAGGATGATAGTAATTGACTGAAAAAGGACATTGATAGGTTCGCAGAATGGACAGACAGTCAGGATGATAGTAAATGACTGAAACGGGACATTGATAGTTTGGCGGAATGGATAGAATGTCAGGATGATAGTAATTGACTGAAACAGGACATGGATAGTTTAGCAGAAAGGACAGACAGTCAGGATGATAGTAATTGACAGAAACAGGACATTGATAGTTTAGCAGAATGGATAGACAGTCAGGATGATCGTAATTGACAGAAACAAGACATTGATAGTTTAGCAGAATGGATAGACAGTCAGGATCATAGTAATTGACTGAAACAGGACATCGATAGGTTAGCAGAATGGATAGACAGTCAGGATGATAGTAATTGACTGAAACAGGACATGGATAGTTTAGCAGAATGGACAGACAGTCAGGATGATAGTAATTGACTGAAACAGGACATTGATGATTTAGCAGAATGGACAGACAGTCAGGATGATAGTAATTGACTGAAACAGGACATTGATAGTTTAGCAGAATGGACAGACAGTCAGGATGATAGTAATTGACTGAAACAGGACATGGATAGTTTAGCAGAATGGATAGACAGTCAGGATGTTAGAAATTGACAGAAACAGGACATTGATAGTTTAGCAGAATGGACAGACAGTCAGGATGACATTAATTGACTGAAACAGGACATTGATAATTTAGCAGAATGGACAGACAGTCAGGATGATAGTAATTGACTGAAACAGGACATGGATAGATTAGCAGAATGGACAGTCAGGATGATAGTAATTGACTGAAACAGGACATTGATAGGTTAACAGAATGGACAGACAGTCAGGATGATAGTAATTGACTGAAACAGGACATGGATAGTTTTGCAGAATGGACAGAGATTCAGGATGATAGTAATTGACTGAAACAGGACATGGATTGTTTAGCAGAATGGACAGACAGTCAGGATGATTGTAATTGACTGAAACAGGACATGGATAGTTTAGCAGAATGGATAGACAGTCAGGATGATATTAATTGACTGAAACAGGACATTAATAGCTTAGCAGAATGGACAGACAGTCAGGATGATAGTAAATGACTGAAACTGGACATGGATAGTGTAGCAGAATGGACAGAGAGTCAGGATGATAGTAATTGACTGAAGAAGGACATTGATAGTTTAGCAGAATGGACAGACTGTCAGGATGATAGTAATTGACTGAAACAGGACATTGATAATTTAGCAGAATGGACAGACTGTCAGGATGATAGTAATTGACTGAAACAGGACATGGATAGATTAGCAGAATGGACAGACAGTCAGGATGATAATAATTGACTGAAACAGGACATGGATAGTTTAGCAGAATGGACAGACAGTCAGGATGATAGTAATTGACAGAAACAGGACTTTGATAGGTTAACAGAATGGACAGACAGTCAGGATGATAGTAATTGACTGAAACAGGACATTGATAGTTTAGCAGAATGGACAGAGAGTCAGGATGATAGTAATTGACTGAAACAGGACATTGATAGTTTAGCAGAATGGACAGAGAGTCAGGATGATAGTAATTGACTGAAACAGGACATTAATAATTTAGCAGAATGGACAGACAGTCAGGATGATATTAATTGACTGAAACAGGACATTGATAGCTTAGCAGAATGGACAGACAGTCAGGATGATAGCAATTGACTGAAACAGGACATGGATAGTATAGCAGAATGGAGAGACTGTCAGGATGATAGTAATTGACTGAAACAGGACATTGATGATTTAGCAGAATGGACAGACAGTCAGGATGATAGTAATTTACTGAAACAGGACATTGATAGGTTAGCAGCATGGACAGAGGATCAGGATGATAGTAATTGACTGAAACAGGACATTGATGATTTAGCAGAATGGACAGACAGTCAGGATGATAGTAACTGACTGAAACAGGACATTGATAGTTAGGCAGAATGGTCAGACAGTCAGGATGATAGTAATTGACAGAAACAGGACTTTGATAGTTTAGCAGAATGGACAGACAGTCAGGATGATAGTAACTGACTGAAAGAGGACATGGATAGTTAGGCAGAATGGTCAGACAGTCAGGATGATAGTAAAGGACTGAAACAGGACATTGATAGGTTCGCAGAATGGACAGACAGTCAGGATGATAGTAATTGACAGAAACAGGACTTTGATAGTTTAGCAGAATGGACAGACAGTCAGGATGATAGTAATTGACAGAAACAGGACTTTGATAGTTTAGCAGAATGGACAGACAGTCAGGATGATAGTAACTGACTGAAACAGGACATTGATAGTTAGGCAGAATGGTCAGACAGTCAGGATGATAGTAAAGGACTGAAACAGGACATTGATAGGTTCGCAGAATGGACAGACAGTCAGGATGATAGTAATTGACAGAAACTGGACTTTGATAGTTTAGCAGAATGGACAGACAGTCAGGATGATAGTAACTGACTGAAACAGGACATTGATAGTTAGGCAGAATGGTCAGACAGTCAGGATGATAGTAAAGGACTGAAACAGGACATTGATAGGTTCGCAGAATGGACAGACAGTCAGGATGATAGTAATTGACAGAAACAGGACTTTGATAGTTTAGCAGAATGGACAGACAGTCAGGATGATAGTAATTGACAGAAACAGGACTTTGATAGTTTAGCAGAATGGACAGACAGTCAGGATGATAGTAATTGACAGAAACAGGACTTGGATAGTTTAGCAGAATGGACAGACAGTCAGGATGATAGTAATTGACTGAAACAGGACATTGATAATTTAGCAGAATGGACAGACAGTCAGGATGATAGTAATTGAATGAAACAGGACATGGACAGTTTAGCAGAATGGACAGACAGTCAGGATGATAGTAATTGACTGAAACAGGACATTGATAGTTTAGCAGAATGGATAGACAGTCAGGATGATAGTAATTGACTGAAACAGGACATTGATAGTTTAGCAGAATGGACAGACAGTCAGGATGATAGTAATTGACTGAAACGGGACATTGATAATTTAGCAGAATGGATAGACAGTCAGGATGTTAGTAATAGACTGAAACAGGACATGGATAGTTTAGCAGAATGGACAGACAGTCAGGATGATAGTAATTGACTGAAACGGGACATTGATAATTTAGCAGAATGGACAGACAGTCAGGATGATAGTAATTGACTGAAACAGGACATGGATAGTTTAGCAGAATGGATAGACAGTCAGGATGATATTAATTGACTGAAACAGGACATTGATAATTTAGCAGAATGGGCAGACAGTCAGGATGATAGTAATTGACAGAAACTGGACATTGATAGTTTAGCAGAATGGATAGATAGTCAGGATGATATTAATTGACTGAAATAGGACATTGATAGTTTAGCAGAATGGACAGAGAGTCAGGATGATAGTAATTGACTGAAACGGGACATTGATAATTTAGCAGAATGGACAGACAGTCAGGATGATAGTAATTGACTGAAACAGGACATGGATAGTTTAGCAGAATGGATAGACAGTCAGGATGTTAGTAATTGACAGAAACAGGACATTGATAGTTTAGCAGAATGGACAGACAGTCAGGATGACATTAATTGACTGAAACAGGACATTGATAATTTAGCAGAATGGACAGACAGTCAGGATGATAGTAATTGACTGAAACAGGACATGGATAGATTAGCAGAATGGACAGTCAGGATGATAGTAATTGACTGAAACAGGACATTGATAGGTTAACAGAATGGACAGACAGTCAGGATGATAGTAATTGACTGAAACAGGACATGGATAGTTTTGCAGAATGGACAGAGATTCAGGATGATAGTAATTGACTGAAACAGGACATGGATTGTTTAGCAGAATGGACAGACAGTCAGGATGATTGTAATTGACTGAAACAGGACATGGATAGTTTAGCAGAATGGATAGACAGTCAGGATGATATTAATTGACTGAAACAGGACATTAATAGCTTAGCAGAATGGACAGACAGTCAGGATGATAGTAAATGACTGAAACTGGACATGGATGGTTTAGCAGAATGGACAGAGAGTCAGGATGATAGTAATTGACTGAAAAAGGACATTGATAGTTTAGCAGAATGGACAGACTGTCAGGATGATAGTAATTGACTGAAACAGGACATTGATAATTTAGCAGAATGGACAGGCTGTCAGGATGATAGTAATTGACTGAAACAGGACATGGATAGATTAGCAGAATGGACAGACAGTCAGGATGATAATAATTGACTGAAACAGGACATGGATAGTTTAGCAGAATGGACAGACAGTCAGGATGATAGTAATTGACAGAAACAGGACTTTGATAGGTTAACAGAATGGACAGACAGTCAGGATGATAGTAATTGACTGAAACAGGACATTGATAGTTTAGCAGAATGGACAGAGAGTCAGGATGATAGTAATTGACTGAAACAGGACGTTGATAGTTTAGCAGAATGGACAGAGAGTCAGGATGATAGTAATTGACTGAAACAGGACATGGATAGTTTAGCAGAATGGACAGACAGTCAGGATGATAGTAATTGACTGAAACAGCACATGGATAGTTTAGCAGAATGGATAGACAGTCAGGATGATAGTAATTGACTGAAACAGGACATGGATAGTTTAGCAGAATGGACAGACAGTCAGGATGATAGTAATTGACTGAAACAGGACATTGATAGTTTAGCAGAATGGACAGAGAGTCAGGATGTTAGTAATTGACTGAAACAGGACATTGATAATTTAGCAGAATGGACAGACAGTCAGGATGATAGTAAATGACTGAAACTGGACATGGATAGTTTAGCAGAATGGATAGACAGTCAGGATGATAGTAAATGACTGAAACAGGACATTAATAATTTAGCAGAATGGACAGACAGTCAGGATGATAGTAATTGACTGAAACTGGACATGGATAGTTTAGCAGAATGGATAGACAGTCAGGATGATAGTAATTGACTGAAACAGGACATGAATAATTTAGCAGAATGGACAGACAGTCAGGATGATATTAATTGACTGAAACAGGACATTGATAGCTTAGCAGAATGGACAGACAGTCAGGATGATAGCAATTGACTGAAACAGGACATGGATAGTATAGCAGAATGGAGAGACTGTCAGGATGATAGTAATTGACTGAAACAGGACATTGATGATTTAGCAGAATGGACAGACAGTCAGGATGATAGTAATTGACTGAAACAGGACATTGATAGGTTAGCAGCATGGACAGAGGATCAGGATGATAGTAATTGACTGAAACAGGACATTGATGATTTAGCAGAATGGACAGACAGTCAGGATGATAGTAACTGACTGAAACAGGACATTGATAGATAGGCAGAATGGTCAGACAGTCAGGATGATAGTAAAGGACTGAAACAGGACATTGATAGGTTCGCAGAATGGACAGACAGTCAGGATGATAGTAATTGACAGAAACAGGACTTTGATAGTTTAGCAGAATGGACAGACAGTCAGGATGATAGTAACTGACTGAAACAGGACATGGATAGTTAGGCAGAATGGTCAGACAGTCAGGATGATAGTAAAGGACTGAAACAGGACATTGATAGGTTCGCAGAATGGACAGACAGTCAGGATGATAGTAATTGACAGAAACAGGACTTTGATAGTTTAGCAGAATGGACAGACAGTCAGGATGATAGTAATTGACAGAAACAGCACTTTGATAGTTTAGCAGAATGGACAGACAGTCAGGATGATAGTAACTGACTGAAACAGGACATTGATAGTTCGGCAGAATGGTCAGACAGTCAGGATGATAGTAAAGGACTGAAACAGGACATTGATAGGTTCGCAGAATGGACAGACAGTCAGGATGATAGTAATTGACAGAAACAGGACTTTGATAGTTTAGCAGAATGGACAGACAGTCAGGATGATAGTAACTGACTGAAACAGGACATTGATATTTAGGCAGAATGGTCAGACAGTCAGGATGATAGTAAAGGACTGAAACAGGACATTGATAGGTTCGCAGAATGGACAGACAGTCAGGATGATAGTAATTGACAGAAACAGGACTTTGATAGTTTAGCAGAATGGACAGACAGTCAGGATGATAGTAATTGACAGAAACAGGACTTTGATAGTTTAGCAGAATGGACAGACAGTCAGGATGATAGTAATTGACAGAAAGAGGACTTGGATAGTTTAGCAGAATGGACAGACAGTCAGGATGATAGTAACTGACTGAAACAGGACATTGATAGTTAGGCAGAATGGTCAGACAGTCAGGATGATAGTAAAGGACTGAAACAGGACATTGATAGGTTCGCAGAATGGACAGACAGTCAGGATGATAGTAATTGACAGAAACAGGACTTTGGTAGTTTAGCAGAATGGACAGACAGTCAGGATGATAGTAACTGACTGAAACAGGACATTGATAGTTAGGCAGAATGGTCAGACATTCAGGATGATAGTAAAGGACTGAAACAGGACATTGATAGGTTCGCAGAATGGACAGACAGTCAGGATGATAGTAATTGACAGAAACAGGACTTTGATAGTTTAGCAGAATGGACAGACAGTCAGGATGATAGTAATTGACAGAAACAGGACTTTGATAGTTTAGCAGAATGGACAGACAGTCAGGATGATAGTAATTGACAGAAACAGGACTTGGATAGTTTAGCAGAATGGATAGACAGTCAGGATGATAGTAATTGACTGAAACAGGACATTGATAGTTTAGCAGAATGGACAGACAGTCAGGATGATAGTAATTGACTGAAACAGTACATGGATAGATTAGCAGAATGGAGAGACAGTCAGGATGATTGTAATTGACTGAAACAGGACATTGATAGTTTAGCAGAATGGAGAGATAGTCAGGATGATAGTAATTGACTGAAACAGGACATGGATTGTTTAGCAGAATGGACAGACAGTCAGGATGATAGTAATTGACGGAAACAGGACATTGACAGTTTAGCAGAATGGACAGACAGTCAGGATGATAGTAATTGAATTAAACAGGACATTGATAATTTAGCAGAATGGACAGACAGTCAGGATGATAGTAAATGACTGAAACTGGACATGGATAGTTTAGCAGAATGGACAGAGAGTCAGGATGATAGTAATTGACTGAAACAGGACATTGATAATTTAGCAGAATGGACAGACAGTCAGGATGATAGTAATTGACTGAAAAAGGACATGGATAGTTTAGCAGAATGGATAGACAGTCAGGATGATAGTAATTGACTGAAACAGGACATTGATAATTTAGCAGAATGGACAGACAGTCAGGATGATAGTAATTGACTGAAACAGGACATGGATCGATTAGCAGAATGGACAGACAGTCAGGATGATAGTAATTGACTGAAAAAGGACATGGATAGTTTAGCAGAATGGACAGACAGTCAGGATGATAGTAATTGACAGAAACAGGACTTTGATAGGTTAACAGAATGGACAGACTGTCAGGACGATAGTAATTGACTGAAACAGGACATTGATAGTTCAGCAGAATGGACAGAGAGTCAGGATGATAGTAATTGACTGAAACAGGACATTGATAGTAGAGCAGAATGGACAGACAGTCAGGATGATAGTAATTGACTGAAACAGGACATTGATAGTTTAGCAGAATGGACAGAGAGTCAGGATGATAGTAATTGACTGAAACAGGACATGGATAGTTCAGCAGAATGGACAGACAGTCAGGATGATAGTAATTGACTGAAACAGGACATGGATAGTTTAGCAGAATGGATAGACAGTCAGGATGATATTAATTGACTGAAACAGGACATTGATAGTTTAGCAGAATGGACAGACAGTCAGGATGATAGTAATTGACTGAAACAGGACATGGATAGTTTAGCAGAATGGATAGACAGTCAGGATGATATTAATTGACTGAAACAGGACATTGATAGTTTAGCAGAACGGACAGAGTCAGGATGTTAGTAATTGACTGAAACAGGACATTGATAATTTAGCAGAATGGACAGACAGTCAGGATGATAGTAAATTACTAAAATTGGACATGGATAGTTTAGCAGAATGGATAGACAGTCAGGATGATATTAATTGACTGAAACAGGACATTGATAGTTTAGCAGAATGGACAGAGAGTCAGGATGTTAGTAAATGACTGAAACAGGACATTGATAATTTAGCAGAATGGACAGACAGTCAGGATGATAGTAAATGACTGAAACTGGACATGGATAGTTTAGCAGAATGGATAGACAGTCAGGATGATAGTAATTGACTGAAACAGGACATTAATAATTTAGCAGAATGGACAGACAGTCAGGATGATAGTAATTGACTGAAACAGGACATGGATAGTTTAGCAGAATGGATAGACAGTCAGGATGATAGTAATTGACTGAAACAGGACATTGATAATTTAGCAGAATGGATAGACAATCAGGATGATAGTAATTGACTGAAACAGGACATTGATATTTTAGCAGAATGGATAGACAGTGAGGATGATAGTAATTGACTGAAACAGGACATTGATAGTTTAGCAGAATGGAGAGACAGTCAGGATGATAGTAATTGACTGAAACAGGACATGGATAGTTTAGCAGAATGGACAGACAGTCAGGATGATAGTAATTGACTGAAACAGGACATTGATAGTTTAGCAGAATGGACAGACAGTCAGGATGATAGTAACTGACTGAAACAGGACATGGATAGTTTAGCAGAATGGACAGACAGGCAGGATGATAGTAATTGACTGAAACAGGACATGGATAGTTTAGCAGAATGGACAGACAGTCAGGATGATAGTAATTGACTGAAACAGGACATGGATAGTTTAGCAGAATGGACAGACAGTCAGGATGATAGTAATTGACTGAAACAGGACATTGATAGGTTAACAGAATGGACAGACAGTCAGGATGATAGTAATTGACTGAAACAGCACATGGATAGTTTAGCAGAATGGAAAGAGAGTCAGGATGATAGTAATTGACTGAAACAGGACATTGATAGTTTAGCAGAATGGACAGACAGTCAGGATGATAGTAATTGACTGAAACATGACATGGATAGTTTAGCAGACTGGACAAACAGTCAGGATGATAGTAATTGACTGAAACAGGACATGGATAGTTTCGCTGAATGGACAGACAGTCAGGATGATATTAATTGACTGAAACAGGACATTGATAATTTAGCAGAATGTACAGACAGTCAGGATGATAGTAATTGACTGAAACAGGACATGGATAGATTAGCAGAATGGATGGACAGTCAGGATGATAGTAATTGACTGAAACAGGACATGGATAGTTTAGCAGAATGGACAGACAGTCAGGATGATAGTAATTGACTGAAACAGGACATTGATTGGTTAAGAGAATGGACAGAGAGTCAGGATGATAGTAATTGACTGAAACAGGACATTGATAGTTTAGCAGAATGGACAGAGAGTCAGGATGGTAGTAATTGACTGAAACAGGACATGGATAGTTTAGCAGAATGGATAGACAGTCAGGATGATAGTAATTGACTGAAACAGGACATGGATAGATTAGCAGAATGGACAGACAGTCAGGATGATAGTAATTGACTGAAACAGGACATTGATAGTTTAGCAGAATGGACAGACAGTCAGGATGATAGTAATTGAATGAAACAGGACATTGATAATTTAGCAGAATGGACAGACAGTCAGGATGATAGTAAATGACTGAAACCGGACATTGATAATTTAGCAGAATGGACAGACAGTCAGGATGATAGTAATTGACTGAAAAAGGACATGGATAGTTTAGCAGAATGGATAGACAGTCAGGATGATAGTAATTGACTGAAACAGGACATTGATAATTTAGCAGAATGTACAGACAGTCAGGATGATAGTAATTGACTGAAACAGGACATGGATAGATTAGCAGAATGGATAGACAGTCAGGATGATAGTAATTGACTGAAACAGGACATTGATAGTTTAGCAGAATGGACAGAGAGTCAGTATGATAGTAATTGACTGAAACAGGACATTGATAGTAGAGCAGAATGGACAGACAGTCAGGATGATAGTAATTGACTGAAACAGGACATTGATAGTTTAGCAGAATGGACAGAGAGTCAGGATGATAGTAATTGACTGAAACAGGACATGGATAGTTTAGCAGAATGGACAGACAGTCAGGATGATAGTAATTGACAGAAACAGGACATGGATAGTTTAGCAGAATGGATAGAAAGTCAGGATGATATTAATTCACTGAAACAGGACATTGATAGTTTAGCAGAATGGACAGAGAGTCAGGATGTTAGTAATTGACTGAAACAGGACATTGATAATTTCGCAGAATGGACAGACAGTCAGGATGATAGTAAATGACTGAAACTGGACATGGATAGTTTAGCAGAATGGATAGACAGTCAGGATGATAGTAATTGACTGAAACAGGACATTAATAATTTAGCAGAATGGACAGACAGTCAGGATGATAGTAATTGACTGAAACTGGACATGGATAGTTTAGCAGAATGGATAGACAGTCAGGATGATAGTAATTGACTGAAACAGGACATTGATAATTTAGCAGAATGGATAGACAGGCAGGATGATAGTAATTGACTGAAACAGGACATTGATATTTTAGCAGAATGGATAGACAGTGAGGATGATAGTAATTGACTGAAACAGGACATTGATAGTTTAGCAGAATGGAGAGACAGTCAGGATGATAGTAATTGACTGAAACAGGACATTGATAGTTTAGCAGAATGGATAGACAGTCAGGATGATAGTAATTGCCTGAAACAGGACATGGATAGTTTAGCAGAATGGACAGACAGTCAGGATGATAGTAATTGACTGAAACAGGACATGGATAGTTTAGCAGAATGGACAGACAGTCAGGATGATGGTAATTGACTGAAACAGGACATGGATAGTTTAGCAGAATGGACAGACAGTCAGGATGATAGTAATTGACTGAAACAGGACATTGATAGGTTAACAGAATGGACAGACAGTCAGGATGATAGTAATTGACTGAAACAGGACATGGATAGTTTAGCAGAATGGATAGACAGTCAGGATGATAGTAATTGACTGAAACAGGACATTGATAGGTTAACAGAATGGACAGAGAGTCAGGATGATAGTAATTGACTGAAACAGGACATTGATAGTTTAGCAGAATGGACAGAGAGTCAGGATGGTAGTAATTGACTGAAACAGGACATGGATAGATTAGCAGAATGGACAGACAGTCAGGATGATAGTAATTGACTGAAACAGGACATGGATAGATTAGCAGAATGGACAGACAGTCAGGATGATAGTAATTGACAGAAACAGGACATGGATAGTTTAGCAGAACGGATAGAAAGTCAGGATGATATTAATTCACTGAAACAGGGCATTGATAGTTTAGCAGAATGGACAGAGAGTCAGGATGTTAGTAATTGACTGAAACAGGACATTGATAATTTCGCAGAATGGACAGACAGTCAGGATGATAGTAAATGACTGAAACTGGACATGGATAGTTTAGCAGAATGGATAGACAGTCAGGATGATAGTAATTGACTGAAACAGGACATTAATAATTTAGCAGAATGGACAGACAGTCAGGATGATAGTAATTGACTGAAACTGGACATGGATAGTTTAGCAGAATGGATAGACAGTCAGGATGATAGTAATTGACTGAAACAGGACATTGATAATTTAGCAGAATGGATAGACAGTCAGGATGATAGTAATTGACTGAAACAGGACATTGATATTTTAGCAGAATGGATAGACATTGAGGATGATAGTAATTGACTGAAACAGGACATTGATAGTTTAGCAGAATGGACAGACAGTCAGGATGATAGTAATTGACTGAAACAGGACATGGATAGTTTAGCAGAATGGACAGTCAGGATGATAGTAATTGACTGAAAGAGGTCATTGATAGTTTAGCAGAATGGATAGACAGTCAGGATGATAGTAATTGCCTGAAACAGGACATGGATAGTTTAGCAGAATGGACAGACAGTCAGGATGATAGTAATTGACTGAAACAGGACATGGATAGTTTAGCAGAATGGACAGTCAGGATGATAGTAATTGACTGAAACAGGACATGGATAGTTTAGCAGAATGGACAGACAGTCAGGATGATAGTAATTGACTGAAACAGGACATTGATAGGTTAACAGAATGGACAGACAGTCAGGATGATAGTAATTGACTGAAACAGGACATGGATAGTTTAGCAGAATGGATAGACAGTCAGGATGATAGTAATTGACTGAAACAGGACATAGATAGTTTAGCAGAATGGACAGACAGTCAGGATGATAGTAATTGACTGAAACAGGACATTGATAGTTTAGCAGAATGGACAGAGAGTCAGTATGATAGTAATTGACTGAAACAGGACATTGATAGTAGAGCAGAATGGACAGACAGTCAGGATGATAGTAATTGACTGAAACAGGACATTGATAGTTTAGCAGAATGGACAGAGAGTCAGGATGATAGTAATTGACTGAAACAGGACATGGATAGTTCAGCAGAATGGACAGACAGTCAGGATGATAGTAATTGACTGAAACAGGACATGGATAGTTTAGCAGAATGGATAGACAGTCAGGATGATATTAATTGACTGAAACAGGACATTGATAGTTTAGCAGAATGGACAGACAGTCAGGATGATAGTAATTGACAGAAACAGGACATGGATAGTTTAGCAGAATGGATAGAAAGTCAGGATGATATTAATTCACTGAAACAGGGCATTGATAGTTTAGCAGAATGGACAGAGAGTCAGGATGTTAGTAATTGACTGAAACAGGACATTGATAATTTCGCAGAATGGACAGACAGTCAGGATGATACTAAATGACTGAAACTGGACATGGATAGTTTAGCAGAATGGATAGACAGTCAGGATGATAGTAATTGACTGAAACAGGACATTAATAATTTAGCAGAATGGACAGACAGTCAGGATGATAGTAATTGACTGAAACTGGACATGGATAGTTTAGCAGAATGGATAGACAGTCAGGATGATAGTAATTGACTGAAACAGGACATTGATAATTTAGCAGAATGGATAGACAGGCAGGATGATAGTAATTGACTGAAACAGGACATTGATATTTTAGCAGAATGGATAGACAGTGAGGATGATAGTAATTGACTGAAACAGGACATTGATAGTTTAGCAGAATGGAGAGACAGTCAGGATGATAGTAATTGACTGAAACAGGACATTGATAGTTTAGCAGAATGGATAGACAGTCAGGATGATAGTAATTGCCTGAAACAGGACATGGATAGTTTAGCAGAATGGACAGACAGTCAGGATGATAGTAATTGACTGAAACAGGACATGGATAGTTTAGCAGAATGGACAGACAGTCAGGATGATGGTAATTGACTGAAACAGGACATGGATAGTTTAGCAGAATGGACAGACAGTCAGGATGATAGTAATTGACTGAAACAGGACATGGGTAGTTTAGCAGAATGGATAGACAGTCAGGATGATAGTAATTGACTGAAACAGGACATTGATAGGTTAACAGAATGGACAGAGAGTCAGGATGATAGTAATTGACTGAAACAGGACATTGATAGTTTAGCAGAATGGACAGAGAGTCAGGATGGTAGTAATTGACTGAAACAGGACATGGATAGATTAGCAGAATGGACAGACAGTCAGGATGATAGTAATTGACTGAAACAGGACATGGATAGATTAGCAGAATGGACAGACAGTCAGGATGATAGTAATTGACAGAAACAGGACATGGATAGTTTAGCAGAACGGATAGAAAGTCAGGATGATATTAATTCACTGAAACAGGGCATTGATAGTTTAGCAGAATGGACAGAGAGTCAGGATGTTAGTAATTGACTGAAACAGGACATTGATAATTTCGCAGAATGGACAGACAGTCAGGATGATAGTAAATGACTGAAACTGGACATGGATAGTTTAGCAGAATGGATAGACAGTCAGGATGATAGTAATTGACTGAAACAGGACATTAATAATTTAGCAGAATGGACAGACAGTCAGGATGATAGTAATTGACTGAAACTGGACATGGATAGTTTAGCAGAATGGATAGACAGTCAGGATGATAGTAATTGACTGAAACAGGACATTGATAATTTAGCAGAATGGATAGACAGTCAGGATGATAGTAATTGACTGAAACAGGACATTGATATTTTAGCAGAATGGATAGACATTGAGGATGATAGTAATTGACTGAAACAGGACATTGATAGTTTAGCAGAATGGACAGACAGTCAGGATGATAGTAATTGACTGAAACAGGACATGGATAGTTTAGCAGAATGGACAGTCAGGATGATAGTAATTGACTGAAAGAGGTCATTGATAGTTTAGCAGAATGGATAGACAGTCAGGATGATAGTAATTGCCTGAAACAGGACATGGATAGTTTAGCAGAATGGACAGACAGTCAGGATGATAGTAATTGACTGAAACAGGACATGGATAGTTTAGCAGAATGGACAGACAGTCAGGATGATAGTAATTGACTGAAACAGGACATGGATAGTTTAGCAGAATGGACAGACAGTCAGGATGATAGTAATTGACTGAAACAGGACATTGATAGGTTAACAGAATGGACAGACAGTCAGGATGATAGTAATTGACTGAAACAGGACATGGATAGTTTAGCAGAATGGATAGACAGTCAGGATGATAGTAATTGACTGAAACAGGACATTGATAGGTTAACAGAATGGACAGAGAGTCAGGATGGTAGTAATTGACTGAAACAGGACATGGATAGATTAGCAGAATGGACAGACAGTCAGGATGATAGTAATTGACTGAAACAGGACATGGATAGATTAGCAGAATGGACAGACAGTCAGGATGATAGTAATTGACTGAAACAGGACATAGATAGTTTAGCAGAATGGATAGACAGTCAGGATGATAGTAATTGACTGAAACAGGACATGGATAGTTTAGCAGAACGGATAGACAGTCAGGATTATAGTAATTGACTGAAACAGGACATGGATAGATTAGCAGAATGGACAGACAGTCAGGATGATAGTAATTGACTGAAACAGGACATGGATAGATTAGCAGAATGGACAGACAGTCAGGATGATAGTAATTGACTGAAACAGGACATTGATAGTTTAGCAGAATGGACAGAGAGTCAGGATGGTAGTAATTGACTGAAACAGGACATGGATAGATTAGCAGAATGGACAGACAGTCAGGATGATAGTAATTGACTGAAACAGGACATGGATAGATTAGCAGAATGGACAGACAGTCAGGATGATAGTAATTGACAGAAACAGGACATGGATAGTTTAGCAGAACGGATAGAAAGTCAGGATGATATTAATTCACTGAAACAGGGCATTGATAGTTTAGCAGAATGGACAGAGAGTCAGGATGTTAGTAATTGACTGAAACAGGACATTGATAATTTCGCAGAATGGACAGACAGTCAGGATGATAGTAAATGACTGAAACTGGACATGGATAGTTTAGCAGAATGGATAGACAGTCAGGATGATAGTAATTGACTGAAACAGGACATTAATAATTTAGCAGAATGGACAGACAGTCAGGATGATAGTAATTGACTGAAACTGGACATGGATAGTTTAGCAGAATGGATAGACAGTCAGGATGATAGTAATTGACTGAAACAGGACATTGATAATTTAGCAGAATGGATAGACAGTCAGGATGATAGTAATTGACTGAAACAGGACATTGATATTTTAGCAGAATGGATAGACATTGAGGATGATAGTAATTGACTGAAACAGGACATTGATAGTTTAGCAGAATGGACAGACAGTCAGGATGATAGTAATTGACTGAAACAGGACATGGATAGTTTAGCAGAATGGACAGTCAGGATGATAGTAATTGACTGAAAGAGGTCATTGATAGTTTAGCAGAATGGATAGACAGTCAGGATGATAGTAATTGCCTGAAACAGGACATGGATAGTTTAGCAGAATGGACAGACAGTCAGGATGATAGTAATTGACTGAAACAGGACATGGATAGTTTAGCAGAATGGACAGACAGTCAGGATGATAGTAATTGACTGAAACAGGACATGGATAGTTTAGCAGAATGGACAGACAGTCAGGATGATAGTAATTGACTGAAACAGGACATTGATAGGTTAACAGAATGGACAGACAGTCAGGATGATAGTAATTGACTGAAACAGGACATGGATAGTTTAGCAGAATGGATAGACAGTCAGGATGATAGTAATTGACTGAAACAGGACATTGATAGGTTAACAGAATGGACAGAGAGTCAGGATGGTAGTAATTGACTGAAACAGGACATGGATAGATTAGCAGAATGGACAGACAGTCAGGATGATAGTAATTGACTGAAACAGGACATGGATAGATTAGCAGAATGGACAGACAGTCAGGATGATAGTAATTGACTGAAACAGGACATAGATAGTTTAGCAGAATGGATAGACAGTCAGGATGATAGTAATTGACTGAAACAGGACATGGATAGTTTAGCAGAACGGACAGAGAGTCAGGATTATAGTAATTGACTGAAACAGGACATTGATAGTTTAGCAGAATGGACAGAGAGTCAGGATGATAGTAATTGACTGAAACAGGACATGGATAGATTAGCAGAATGGACAGACAGTCAGGATGATAGTAATTGACTGAAACAGGACATGGATAGATTAGCAGAATGGACAGACAGTCAGGATGATAGTAATTGACTGAAACAGGACATAGATAGTTTAGCAGAATGGATAGACAGTCAGGATGATAGTAATTGACTGAAACAGGACATGGATAGTTTAGCAGAACGGACAGAGAGTCAGGATTATAGTAATTGACTGAAACAGGACATTGATAGTTTAGCAGAATGGATAGACAGTCAGGATGATAGTAATTGACTGAAACAGGACATGGATAGTTTAGCAGAATGGATAGACAGTCAGGATGATATTAATTGACTGAAACAGGACATTGAAAACTTAGCAGAATGGACAGACAGTCAGGATGATAGTAATTGATTGAAACAGGACATGGATAATTTCGCAGAATGGAGAGACAGTCAGGATGATAGTAATTGACTGAAACAGGACATTGATGATTTAGCAGAATGGACAGACAGTCAGGATGATAGTAATTGACGGAAACAGGACATTGATAGGTTAGCAGAATGGACAGACAGTCAGGATGATAGTAATTGACTGAAACAGGACATGGATAGTTTGGCAGAATGGAGAGATAGTCAGGATGATAGTAATTGACTGAAACAGGACATTGATGATTTCGCAGAATGGACAGACAGTCAGGATGATAGTAATTGACTGAAACGGGACATTGATAGTTTAGCAGAATGGACAGAGAGTCAGGATGATAGTAATTGACTGAAACAGGACATGGATAGATTCGCAGAATGGATAGACAGTCAGGATGTTAGTAATTGACTGAAAAAGGACATGGATAGATTAGCAGAATGGACAGACAGTCAGGATGATAGTAATTGACTGAAACAGGACATGAATAGTTTAGCAGAATGGACAGACAGTCAGGATGATAGTAATTGACAGAAACAGGACTTTGATAGTTTAGCAGAATGGACAGAGAGTCAGGATGATAGTAATTGACTGAAACAGGACATTGATAGTAGAGCAGAACGGACAGACAGTCAGGATGATAGCAATTGACTGAAACAGGACATTGATAGTTTAGCAGAATGGACAGAGAGTCAGGATAATAGTAACTGACTGAAAAAGGACATTGATAGTTAGGCAGAATGGTCAGACAGTCAGGATGATAGTAAAGGACTGAAACAGGACATTGATAGGTTCGCAGAATGGACAGAGGATCATGATGATAATAATTGACTGAAACGGGACATTGTTAGGTTAGCAGAATGGACTGAGGATCAGGATGATAGTAATTGACTGAAACAGGACATGGATAGATTAGCAGAATGGACAGACAGTCAGGATGATAGTAATTGACTGAAACAGGACATGGATAGATTAGCAGAATGGATAGACAGTCAGGATGATAGTAATTGAATGAAACAGGAAATGGATAGTTTAGCAGAATGGATAGACAGTCAGGATGATAGTAATTGACTGAAACAGGACATTGATAGTTTAGCAGAATGGACAGGGAGTCAGGATGATAGTAATTGACTGAAACAGGACATGGATAGACTAGCAGAATGGATAGACAGTCAGGATGATAGTAATTGACTGAAAAAGGACATGGATAGTTTAGCAGAATGGATAGACAGTCAGGATGATAGTAATTGACTGAAACAGGACATTGATAATTTAGCAGAATGGACAGCCAGTCCGGATGATAGTAATTGACTGAAACAGGACATGGATAGATTAGCAGAATGGACAGACAGTCAGGATGATAGTAATTGACAGAAACAGGAGTTTGATAGGTTAACAGAATGGACAGACAGTCAGGATGATAGTAATTGACTGAAACAGGACATTGATAGTTTAGCAGAATGGACAGAGAGTCAGGATGATAGTAATTGACTGAAACAGGACATTGATAGTAGAGCAGAACGGACAGACAGTCAGGATGATAGCAATTGACTGAAACAGGACATTGATAGTTCAGCAGAATGGACAGAGAGTCAGGATAATAGTAATTGACTGAAAAAGGACATTGATAGTTAGGCAGAATGGTCAGACAGTCAGGATGATAGTAAAGGACTGAAACAGGACATTGATAGGTTCGCAGAATGGACAGACAGTCAGAATGATAGTAATTGACAGAAACAGGACTTTGATAGTTTAGCAGAATGGACAGACAGTCAGGATGATAGTAAATTACTGAAACAGGACATGGATAGTTTAGCAGAATGGACAGACAGTCAGGATGACAGGAACTGACTGAAACAGGACATTGATAGTTAGGCAGAATGGTCAGACAGTCAGGATGATAGTAAAGGACTGAAACAGGACATTGATAGGTTCGCAGAATGGACAGAGGATCATGATGATAATAATTGACTGAAACGGGACATTGTTAGGTTAGCAGAATGGACAGAGGATCAGGATGATAGTAATTGACTGAAACAGGACATGGATAGATTAGCCGAATGGATAGACAGTCAGGATGATAGTAATTGAATGAAACAGGACATGGATAGTTTAGCAGAATGGATCGACCGTCAGGATGATAGTAACTGACTGAAACAGGACTTTGATAGGTTAACAGAATGGACAGACAGTCAGGATGATAGTAATTGACTGAAACAGGACATTGATAGTTTAGCAGAATGGACAGAGAGTCAGGATGATAGTAATTGACTGAAACAGGACATTGATAGTAGAGCAGAACGGACAGACAGTCAGGATGATAGCAATTGACTGAAACAGGACATTGATAGTTTAGCAGAATGGACAGAGAGTCAGGATAATAGTAACTGACTGAAAAAGGACATTGATAGTTAGGCAGAATGGTCAGACAGTCAGGATGATAGTAAAGGACTGAAACAGGACATTGATAGGTTCGCAGAATGGACAGACAGTCAGGATGATAGTAATTGACACAAACAGGACTTTGATAGTTTAGCAGAATGGACAGACAGTAAGGATGATAGTAAATTACTGAAACAGGACATGGATAGTTTAGCAGAATGGACAGAAAGTCAGATTGACAGGAACTGACTGAAACAGGACATTGATAGTTAGGCAGAATGGTCAGACAGTCAGGACGATGGTAAAGGACTGAAACAGGACATTGATAGGTTCGCAGAATGGACAGAGGATCATGATGATAATAATTGACTGAAACGGGACATTGTTAGGTTAGCAGAATGGACAGAGGATCAGGATTATAGTAATTGACTGAAACAGGACATGGATAGATTAGCAGAATGGACAGACAGTCAGGATGATAGTAATTGACTGAAACAGGACATGGATAGATTAGCAGAATGGATAGACAGTCAGGATGATAGTAATTGACTGAAACAGGACATTGATAGTTTAGCAGAATGGACAGAGAGTCAGGATGATAGTAGTTGACTGAAACAGGGCATGGATAGATTAGCAGAATGGATAGACAGTCAGGATGATAGTAATTGACTGAAACAGGACATTGATAATTTAGCAGAATGGACAGACAGTCAGGATGATAGTAATTGACTGAAACAGGACATGGATAGATTAGCAGAATGGACAGACAGTCAGGATGATAGTAATTGACTGAAACAGGACTTTGATATGTTAACAGAATGGACAGACAGTCAGGATGATAGTAATTGACTGAAACAGGACATTGATAGTTTAGCAGAATGGACAGAGAGTCAGGATGATAGTAATTGACTGAAACAGGACATTGATAGTAGAGCAGAACGGACAGACAGTCAGGATGATAGCAATTGACTGAAACAGGACATTGATAGTTCAGCAGAATGGACAGAGAGTCAGGATAATAGTAACTGACTGAAAAAGGACATTGATAGTTAGGCAGAATGGTCAGACAGTCAGGATGATAGTAAAGGACTGAAACAGGACATTGATAGGTTCGCAGAATGGACAGACAGTCAGGATGATAGTAATTGACAGAAACAGGACTTTGATAGTTTAGCAGAATGGACAGACAGTCAGGATGATAGTAAATTACTGAAACAGGACATGGATAGTTTAGCAGAATGGACAGACAGTCAGGATGACAGGAACTGACTGAAACAGGACATTGATAGTTAGGCAGAATGGTCAGACAGTCAGGATGATAGTAAAGGACTGAAACAGGACATTGATAGGTTCGCAGAATGGACAGAGGATCATGATGATAATAATTGACTGAAACGGGACATGGATAGATTAGCAGAATGGACAGACAGTCAGGATGATAGCAATTGACTGAAACAGGACATGGATAGATTAGCAGAATGGATAGACAGTCAGGATGATAGTAATTGAATGAAACAGGACATGGATAGTTTAGCAGAATGGATAGACCGTCAGGATGATAGTAACTGACTGAAACAGGACTTTGATAGGTTAACAGAATGGACAGACAGTCAGGATGATAGTAATTGACTGAAACAGGACATTGATAGTTTAGCAGAATGGACAGAGAGTCAGGATGATAGTAATTGACTGAAACAGGACATTGATAGTAGAGCAGAACGGACAGACAGTCAGGATGATAGCAATTGACTGAAACAGGACATTGATAGTTTAGCAGAATGGACAGAGAGTCAGGATAATAGTAACTGACTGAAAAAGGACATTGATAGTTAGGCAGAATGGTCAGACAGTCAGGATGATAGTAAAGGACTGAAACAGGACATTGATAGGTTCGCAGAATGGACAGACAGTCAGGATGATAGTAATTGACACAAACAGGACTTTGATAGTTTAGCAGAATGGACAGACAGTAAGGATGATAGTAAATTACTGAAACAGGACATGGATAGTTTAGCAGAATGGACAGAAAGTCAGGATGACAGGAACTGACTGAAACAGGACATTGATAGTTAGGCAGAATGGTCAGACAGTCAGGACGATGGTAAAGGACTGAAACAGGACATTGATAGGTTCGAAAAATGGAAAGAGGATCATGATGATAATAATTGACTGAAATGGGACATGGATAGATTAGCAGAATGGATAGACAGTCAGGATGATAGTAATTGAATGAAACAGGACATGGATAGTTTAGCAGAATGGATAGACAGTCAGGATGATAGTAATTGACTGAAACAGGACATTGATAGTTTAGCAGAATGGACAGAGAGTCAGGATGATAGTAATTGACTGAAACAGGGCATGGATAGATTAGCAGAATGGATAGACAGTCAGGATGATAGTAATTGACTGAAACAGGACATTGATAATTTAGCAGAATGGACAGACAGTCAGGATGATAGTAATTGACTGAAACAGGACATGGATAGATTAGCAGAATGGACAGACAGTCAGGATGATAGTAATTGACTGAAACAGTACATGGATAGTTTAGCAGAATGGACAGACAGTCAGGATGATAGTAATTGACAGAAACAGGACTTTGATAGGTTAACAGAATGGACAGAAAGTCAGGATGATAGTAATTGACTGAAACAGGACATTGATAGTTTAGCAGAATGGACAGAGAGTCAGGATGATAGTAATTGACTGAAACAGGACATTGATAGTAGAGCAGAATGGAGAGACAGTCAGGATGATAGTAATTGACTGAAACAGGACATTGATAGTTCAGCAGAATGGACAGAGAGTCAGGATAATAGTAACTGACTGAAAAAGGACATTGATAGTTATGCAGAATGGTCAGACAGTCAGGATGATAGTAAAGGACTGAAACAGGACATGGATAGTTTAGCAGAATGGATAGACCGTCAGGATGATAGTAACTGACTGAAACAGGACTTTGATAGGTTAACAGAATGGACAGACAGTCAGGATGATAGTAATTGACTGAAACAGGACATTGATAGTTTAGCAGAATGGACAGAGAGTCAGGATGATAGTAATTGACTGAAACAGGAGTTTGATAGGTTAACAGAATGGACAGACAGTCAGGATGGTAGTAATTGACTGAAACGGGACATTGATAGTTTAGCAGAATGGACAGAGAGTCAGGATGATAGTAATTGACTGAAACAGGACATTGATAGTAGAGCAGAACGGACAGACAGTCAGGATAATAGTAACTGACTGAAAAAGGACATTGATAGTTAGGCAGAATGGTCAGACAGTCAGGATGATAGTAAATTACTGAAACAGGACATGGATAGTATAGCAGAATGGACAGAAAGTCAGGATGACAGGAACTGACTGAAACAGGACATTGATAGTTAGGCAGAATGTCAGACAGTCAGGATGATGGTAAAGGACTGAAACAGGACATTGATAGGTTCGCAGAATGGACAGAGGATCATGATGATAATAATTGACTGAAACGGGACATTGTTAGGTTAGCAGAATGGACAGAGGATCAGGATGATAGTAATTGACTGAAACAGGACATGGATAGATTAGCAGAATGGACAGACAGTCAGGATGATAGCAATTGACTGAAACAGGACATGGATAGATTAGCAGAATGGATAGACAGTCAGGATGATAGTAATTGAATGAAACAGGACATGGATAGTTTAGCAGAATGGATAGACAGTCAGGATGATAGTAATTGACTGAAACAGGACATTGATAGTTTAGCAGAATGGACAGACAGTCAGGATGATAGTAATTGACAGAAACAGGACTTTGATAGGTTAACAGAATGGACAGACAGTCAGGATGATAGTAATTGACTGAAACAGGACATTGATAGTTTAGCAGAATGGACAGAGAGTCAGGATGATAGTAATTGACTGAAACAGGACATTGATAGTAGAGCAGAATGGACAGACAGTCAGGATGATAGTAATTGACTGAAACAGGAGTTTGATAGGTTAACAGAATGGACAGACAGTCAGGATGATAGTAATTGACTGAAACAGGACATTGATAGTTTAGCAGAATGGACAGAGAGTCAGGATGATAGTAATTGACTGAAACAGGACATTGATAGTAGAGCAGAACGGACAGACAGTCAGGATGATAGCAATTGACTGAAACAGGACATTGATAGTTTAGCAGAATGGACAGACAGTTAGGATAATAGTAACTGACTGAAAAAGGACATTGATAGTTAGGCAGAATGGTCAGACAGTCAGGATGATAGTAAAGGACTGAAACAGGAGATTGAAAGGTTCGCAGAATGGACAGACAGTCAGGATGATAGTAATTGACAGAAACAGGACTTTGATAGTTTAGCAGAATGGACAGACAGTCAAGATGATAGTAAATTACTGAAACAGGACATGGATAGTTTAGCAGAATGGACAGACAGTCAGGATGACAGGAACTGACTGAAACAGGACATTGATAGTTAGGCAGAATGGTCAGACAGTCAGGATGATAGTAAAGGACTGAAACAGGACATTGATAGGTTCGCAGAATGGACAGAGGATCATGATGATAATAATTGACTGAAACGGGACATTGTTAGGTTAGCAGAATGGACAGAGGATCAGGATGATAGTAATTGACTGAAACAGGACATGGATAGATTAGCTTAATGGACAGACAGTCAGGATGATAGCAATTGACTGAAACAGGACATGGATAGATTAGCAGAATGGATAGACAGTCAGGATGATAGTAAAGGACTGAAACAGGACATTGATAGGTTCGCAGAATGGACAGAGGATCATGATGATAATAATTGACTGAAACGGGACATGGTTAGTTTAGCAGAATGGACAGAGGATCAGGATGATAGTAATTGACTGAAACAGGACATGGATAGATTAGCAGAATGGACAGACAGTCAGGATGATAGTAATTGACTGAAACAGGACATGGATAGATTAGCAGAATGGATAGACAGTCAGGATGAAAGTAATTGACTGAAACAGGACATTGATAGTTTAGCAGAATGGACAGACAGTCAGGATGATAGTAATTGACTGAAACAGGACATGGATAGATTAGCAGAATGGATAGACAGTCAGGATGATAGTAATTGAATGAAACAGGACATGGATAGTTTAGCAGAATGGATAGACAGTCAGGATGATAGTAATTGACTGAAACAGGGCATTGATAGTTTAGCAGAAGGGACAGAGAGTCAGGATGATAGTAATTGACTGAAACAGGGCATGGATAGATTAGCAGAATGGATAGACAGTCAGGATGATAGTAATTGACTGAAAAAGGACATGGATAGTTTAGCAGAATGGATAGACAGTCAGGATGATAGTAATTGACTGAAACAGGACATTGATAATTTAGCAGAATGGACAGACAGTCAGGATGATAGTAATTGACTGAAACAGGACATGGATAGATTAGCAGAATGGACAGACAGTCAGGATGATAGTAATTGACTGAAACAGGACATGGATAGTTTAGCAGAATGGACAGACAGTCAGGATGATAGTAATTGACAGAAACAGGACTTTGATAGGTTAACAGAATGGACAGACAGTCAGGATGATCGTAATTGACTGAAACAGGACATTGATAGTTTAGCAGAATGGACAGAGAGTCAGGATGATAGTAATTGACTGAAACAGGACATTGATAGTAGAGCAGAATGGACAGACAGTCAGGATGATAGTAATTGACTGAAACAGGACATTGATAGTTTAGCAGAATGGTCAGACAGTCAGGATGATAGTAATTGACTGAAACAGTACATTGATAATTTAGCAGAATGGACAGACAGTCAGGATGATAGTAATTGACTGAAACAGGACATGGATAGATTAGCAGAATGGACAGACAGTCAGGATGATAGTAATTGACTGAAACAGGACATTGATAGTTTAGCAGAATGGACAGAGAATCAGGATGATAGTAATTGACTGAAACAGGACATTGATAGTAGAGCAGAATGGACAGACAGTCAGGATGATAGTAATTGACTGAAACAGGACATTGATAGTTTAGCAGAATGGACAGAGAGTCAGGATGATAGTAATTGACTGAAACAGGACATGGATAGTTTAGCAGAATGGACAGACAGTCAGGATGATAGTAATTGACTGAAACAGGACATTGATAGTTTAGCAGAATGGACAGAGAGTCAGGATGATAGTAATTGACTGAAACAGGACATTGATAGTAGAGCAGAATGGACAGACAGTCAGGATGATAGTAATTGACTGAAACAGGACATTGATAGTTTAGCAGAATGGACAGAGAGTCAGGATGATAGTAATTGACTGAAACAGGACATTGATAGTAGAGCAGAACGGACAGACAGTCAGGATGATAGCAATTGACTGAAACAGGACAGTGATAGTTTAGCAGAATGGACAGAGAGTCAGGATAATAGTAACTGACTGAAAAAGTACATTGATAGTTAGGCAGAATGGTCAGACAGTCAGGATGATAGTAAAGGACTGAAACAGGACATTGATAGGTTCGCAGAATGGACAGACAGTCAGGATGATAGTAATTGACAGAAACAGGACATTGATAGTTTAGCAGAATGGACAGAGAGTCAGGATGATAGTAATTGACTGAAACAGGACATGGATAGTTTCGCAGAATGGACAGACAGTCAGGATGATAGTAATTGACTGAAACAGGACATTGATAGCTTAGCAGAATGGACAGACAGTCAGGATGATAGTAAATTACTGAAACATGACATGGATAGTTTAGCAGAATGGACAGACAGTCAGGATGACAGGAACTGACTGAAACAGGACATTGATAGTTAGGCAGAATGGTCAGACAGTCAGGATGATAGTAAAGGACTGAAACAGGACATTGATAGGTTCGCAGAATGGACAGAGGATCATGATGATAATAATTGACTGAAACGGGACATTGTTAGTTTAGCAGAATGGACAGAGGATCAGGATGATAGTAATTGACTGAAACAGGACATTGATAGTAGAGCAGAATGGACAGACAGTCAGGATGATAGTAATTGACTGAAACAGGACATTGATAGTTTAGCAGAATGGACAGAGAGTCAGGATGATAGTAATTGACTGAAACAGGACATTGATAGTAGAGCAGAACGGACAGACAGTCAGGATGATAGCAATTGACTGAAACAGGACAGTGATAGTTTAGCAGAATGGACAGAGAGTCAGGATAATAGTAACTGACTGAAAAAGTACATTGATAGTTAGGCAGAATGGTCAGACAGTCAGGATGATAGTAAAGGACTGAAACAGGACATTGATAGGTTCGCAGAATGGACAGACAGTCAGGATGATAGTAATTGACAGAAACAGGACATTGATAGTTTAGCAGAATGGACAGAGAGTCAGGATGATAGTAATTGACTGAAACAGGACATGGATAGTTTCGCAGAATGGACAGACAGTCAGGATGATAGTAATTGACTGAAACAGGACATTGATAGCTTAGCAGAATGGACAGACAGTCAGGATGATAGTAAATTACTGAAACATGACATGGATAGTTTAGCAGAATGGACAGACAGTCAGGATGACAGGAACTGACTGAAACAGGACATTGATAGTTAGGCAGAATGGTCAGACAGTCAGGATGATAGTAAAGGACTGAAACAGGACATTGATAGGTTCGCAGAATGGACAGAGGATCATGATGATAATAATTGACTGAAACGGGACATTGTTAGTTTAGCAGAATGGACAGAGGATCAGGATGATAGTAATTGACTGAAACAGGACATGGATAGATTAGCAGAATGGACAGACAGTCAGGATGATAGTAATTGACTGAAACAGGACATGGATAGATTAGCAGAATGGATAGACAGTCAGGATGAAAGTAATTGACTGAAACAGGACATTGATAGTTTAGCAGAATGGACAGACAGTCAGGATGATAGTAATTGACTGAAACAGGACATTGATAATTTAGCAGAATGGACAGAGAGTCAGGATGATAGTAATTGACTGAAACAGGACATTGATAGTAGAGCAGAATGGACAGACAGTCAGGATGATAGTAATTGACTGAAACAGGACATTGATAGTTTAGCAGAATGGACGTAGAGTCAGGATGATAGTAATTGACTGATTCAGGACATTGATAGTAGAGCAGAATGGACAGACAGTCAGGATGATAGTAATTGACTGAAACAGGACATTGATAGTTTAGCAGAATGGACAGAGAGTCAGGATGATAGTAATTGACTGAAACAGGACATTGATAGTAGAGCAGAACGGACAGACAGTCAGGATGATAGCAATTGACTGAAACAGGACATTGATAGTTTAGCAGAATGGACAGAGAGTCAGGATAATAGTAACTGGCTGAAAAAGGACATTGATAGTTAGGCAGAATGGTCAGACAGTCAGGATGATAGTAAAGGACTGAAACAGGACATTGATAGGTTCGCAGAATGGACAGACAGTCAGGATGATAGTAATTGACAGAAACAGGACATTGATA
Source organism: Heterodontus francisci (assembly GCF_036365525.1). Taxonomy (NCBI): domain Eukaryota; kingdom Metazoa; phylum Chordata; class Chondrichthyes; order Heterodontiformes; family Heterodontidae; genus Heterodontus; species Heterodontus francisci. The sequence goes on from NW_027141899.1 coordinate 988,032, forward strand.
GTTTAGCAGAATGGACAGAGAGTCAGGATGATAGTAATTGACTGAAACAGGACATTGATAGCTTAGCAGAATGGACAGACAGTCAGGATGATAGTAAATTACTGAAACAGGACATGGATAGTTTAGCAGAATGGACAGACAGTCAGGATGACAGGAACTGACTGAAACAGGACATTGATAGTTAGGCAGAATGGTCAGACAGTCAGGATGATAGTAAAGGACTGAAACAGGACATTGATAGGTTCGCAGAATGGACAGAGGATCATGATGATAATAATTGACTGAAACGGGACATTGTTAGGTTAGCAGAATGGACAGAGGATCAGGATGATAGTAATTGACTGAAACAGGACATGGATAGATTAGCAGAATGGACAGACAGTCAGGATGATAGCAATTGACTGAAACAGGACATGGATAGATTAGCAGAATGGATAGACAGTCAGGATGAAAGTAATTGACTGAAACAGGACATTGATAATTTAGCAGAATGGACAGACAGTCAGGATGATAGTAATTGACTGAAACAGGACATTGATAATTTAGCAGAATGGACAGACAGTCAGGATGATAATAATTGACTGAAACAGGACATTGATAGGTTAACAGAATGGACAGAGAGTCAGGATGATAGTAATTGACTGAAACAGGACTTTGATAGGTTAACAGAATGGACAGACAGTCAGGATGATAGTAATTGACTGAAACAGGACATTGATAGTTTAGCAGAATGGACAGAGAGTCAGGATGATAGTAATTGACTGAAACAGGACATTGATAGTAGAGCAGAACGGACAGACAGTCAGGATGATAGCAATTGACTGAAACAGGACATTGATAGTTTAGCAGAATGGACAGAGAGTCAGGATAATAGTAACTGACTGAAAAAGGACATTGATAGTTAGGCAGAATGGTCAGACAGTCAGGATGATGGTAAAGGACTGAAACAGGACATTGATAGTTTCGCAGAATGGACAGAGGATCATTATGATAATAATTGACTGAAACGGGACATTGTTAGGTTAGCAGAATGGACAGAGGATCAGGATGACAGTAATTGACTGAAACAGGACATGGATAGATTAGCAGAATGGACAGACAGTCAGGATGATAGCAATTGACTGAAACAGGACATTGATAGTTTAGCAGAATGGACAGACAGTCAGGATGATAGTAATTGACTGAAACAGGACATGGATAGTTTAGCAGAATGGACAGACAGTCAGGATGATATTAATTGACTGAAACAGGACATTGATAATTTAGCAGAATGGACAGACAGTCAGGATGATAGTAATTGACTGAAACAGGACATTGATAGGTTAACAGAATGGACAGAGAGTCAGGATGATAGTAATTGACTGAAACAGGACATTGATAGTTTAGCAGAATGGACAGAGAGTCAGGATGGTAGTAATTGACTGAAACAGGACATGGATAGATTAGCAGAATGGACAGACAGTCAGGATGTTAGTAATTGACTGAAACAGGACATGGATAGATTAGCAGAATGGACAGACAGTCAGGATTTTAGTAATTGACTGAAACAGGACATGGATAGTTTAGCAGAATGGACAGACAGTCAGGATGATAGTAATTGACAGAAACAGGACTTTGATAGTTTAGCAGAATGGACAGAGAGTCAGGATGATAGTAATTGACTGAAACAGGACATTGATAGTAGAGCAGAACGGACAGACAGTCAGGATGATAGCAATTGACTGAAACAGGACATTGATAGTTTAGCAGAATGGACAGAGAGTCAGGATAATAGTAACTGACTGAAAAAGGACATTGATAGTTAGGCAGAATGGTCAGACAGTCAGGATGATAGTAAAGGACTGAAACAGGACATTGATAGGTTCGCAGAATGGACAGACAGTCAGGATGATAGTAATTGACAGAAACAGGACATTGATAGTTTAGCAGAATGGACAGAGAGTCAGGATGATAGTAATTGACTGAAACAGGACATGGATAGTTTCGCAGAATGGACAGACAGTCAGGATGATAGTAATTGACTGAAACAGGACATTGATAGCTTAGCAGAATGGACAGACAGTCAGGATGATAGTAAATTACTGAAACAGGACATGGATAGTTTAGCAGAATGGACAGACAGTCAGGATGACAGGAACTGACTGAAACAGGACATTGATAGTTAGGCAGAATGGTCAGACAGTCAGGATGATAGTAAAGGACTGAAACAGGACATTGATAGGTTCGCAGAATGGACAGAGGATCATGATGATAATAATTGACTGAAACGGGACATTGTTAGGTTAGCAGAATGGACAGAGGATCAGGATGATAGTAATTGACTGAAACAGGACATGGATAGATTAGCAGAATGGACAGACAGTCAGGATGATAGCAATTGACTGAAAAAGGACATGGATAGATTAGCAGAATGGATAGACAGTCAGGATGAAAGTAATTGACTGAAACAGGACATTGATAGTTTAGCAGAATGGACAGACAGTCAGGATGATAGTAATTGACTGAAACAGGACATTGATAATTTAGCAGAATGGACAGACAGTCAGGATGATAGTAATTGACTGAAACAGGACATTGATAGGTTAACAGAATGGACAGAGAGTCAGGATGATAGTAATTGACTGAAACAGGACTTTGATAGGTTAACAGAATGGACAGACAGTCAGGATGATAGTAATTGACTGAAACAGGACATTGATAGTTTAGCAGAATGGACAGAGAGTCAGGATGATAGTAATTGACTGAAACAGGACATTGATAGTAGAGCAGAACGGACAGACAGTCAGGATGATAGCAATTGACTGAAACAGGACATTGATAGTTTAGCAGAATGGACAGAGAGTCAGGATAACAGTAACTGACTGAAAAAGGACATTGATAGTTAGGCAGAATGGTCAGACAGTCAGGATGATGGTAAAGGACTGAAACAGGACATTGATAGTTTCGCAGAATGGACAGAGGATCATGATGATAATAATTGACTGAAACGGGACATTGTTAGGTTAGCAGAATGGACAGAGGATCAGGATGATAGTAATTGACTGAAACAGGACATGGATAGATTAGCAGAATGGACAGACAGTCAGGATGATAGCAATTGACTGAAACAGGACATTGATAGTTTAGCAGAATGGACAGACAGTCAGGATGATAGTAATTGACTGAAACAGGACATGGATAGTTTAGCAGAATGGACAGACAGTCAGGATGATATTAATTGACTGAAACAGGACATTGACAATTTAGCAGAATGGACAGACAGTCAGGATGATAGTAATTGACTGAAACAGGACATTGATAGGTTAACAGAATGGACAGAGAGTCAGGATGATAGTAATTGACTGAAACAGGACATTGATAGTTTAGCAGAATGGACAGAGAGTCAGGATGGTAGTAATTGACTGAAACAGGACATGGATAGATTAGCAGAATGGACAGACAGTCAGGATGATAGTAATTGACTGAAACAGGACATGGATAGATTAGCAGAATGGACAGACAGTCAGGATGATAGTAATTGACTGAAACAGGACATAGATAGTTTAGCAGAATGGATAGACAGTCAGGATGATAGTAATTGACTGAAGCAGGACATGGATAGTTTAGCAGAACGGACAGAGAGTCAGGATTATAGTAATTGACTGAAACAGGACATTGATAGTTTAGCAGAATGGACAGAGAGTCAGGATGATAGTAATTGACTGAAACAGGACATGGATAGATAAGCAGAATGGATAGACAGTCAGGATGATAGTAATTGACTGAAACAGGATATGGATAGTTTAGCAGAATGGACAGTCAGTCAGGATGATAGTAATTGACTGAAACAGGATATGATAGATTAGCAGAATGGATAGACAGTCAGGATGATAGTAATTGACTGAAACAGGACATGGATAGTTTAGCAGAATGGATAGACAGTCAGGATGATATTAATTGACTGAAACAGGACATTGAAAACTTAGCAGAATGGACAGACAGTCAGGATGATAGTAATTGACGGAAACAGGACATTGATAGGTTAGCAGAATGGACAGACAGTCAGGATGATAGTAATTGACTGAAACAGGACATGGATAGTTTAGCAGAATGGAGAGATAGTCAGGATGATAGTAATTGACTGAAACAGGACATTGATGATTTCGCTGAATGGACAGACAGTCAGGATGATAGTAATTGACTGAAACGGGACATTGATAGTTTAGCAGAATGGACAGAGAGTCAGGATGATAGTAATTGACTGAAACAGGACATGGATAGATTAGCAGAATGGATAGACAGTCAGGATGTTAGTAATTGACTGAAAAAGGACATGGATAGATTAGCAGAATGGACAGCAGTCAGGATGATAGTAATTGACAGAAACAGGACTTTGATAGTTTTGCAGAATGGACAGAGAGTCAGGATGATAGTAATTGACTGAAACAGGACATTGATAGTAGAGCAGAATGGACAGACAGTCAGGATGATAGCAATTGACTGAAACAGGACATTGATAGTTTAGCAGAATGGACAGAGAGTCAGGATAATAGTAACTGATTGAAAAAGGACATTGATAGTTAGGCAGAATGGTCAGACAGTCAGGATGATAGTAAAGGACTGAAACAGGACATTGATAGGTTCGCAGAATGGACAGACAGTCAGGATGATAGTAATTGACACAAACAGGACTTTGATAGTTTAGCAGAATGGACAGACAGTCAGGATGATAGTAAATTACTGAAACAGGACATGGATAGATTAGCAGAATGGACAGACAGTCAGGATGATAGCAATTGACTGAAACAGGACATTGATAGTTTAGCAGAATGGACAGACAGTCAGGATGATAGTAATTGACTGAAACAGGACATGGATAATTTAGCAGAATGGACAGACAGTCAGGATGATATTAATTGACTGAAACAGGACATTGATAATTTAGCAGAATGGACAGACAGTCAGGATGATAGTAATTGACTGAAACAGGACATTGATAGGTTAACAGAATGGACAGAGAGTCAGGATGATAGTAATTGACTGAAACAGGACATGGAAAGATTAGCAGAATGGACAGACAGTCAGGATGATAGTAATTGACTGAAACAGGACATGGATAGATTAGCAGAATGGACAGACATTCAGGATGATATTAATTGACTGAAACAGGACATAGATAGTTTAGCAGAATGGATAGACAGTCAGGATGATAGTAATTGACTGAAACAGGACATGGATATTTTAGCAGAACGGACAGAGAGTCAGGATTATAGTAATTGACTGAAACAGGACATTGAAAGTTTAGCAGAATGGACAGAGAGTCAGGATGATAGTAATTGACTGAAACAGGACATGGATAGATAAGCAGAATGGATAGACAGTCAGGATGATAGTAATTGACTGAAACAGGACATGGATAGTTTAGCAGAATGGATAGTCAGTCAGGATGATAGTAATTGACTGAAACAGGACATGATAGATTAGCAGAATGGATAGACAGTCAGGATGATAGTAATTGACTGAAACAGGACATGGATAGTTTAGCAGAATGGACAGTCAGTCAGGATGATAGTAATTGACTGAAACAGGACATGGAAAATTTCGCAGAATGGAGAGACAGTCAGGATGATAGTAATTGACTGAAACAGGACATTGATGATTTAGCAGAATGGACAGACAGTCAGGATGATAGTAATTGACGGAAACAGGACATTGATAGGTTAGCAGAATGGACAGACAGTCAGGATGATAGTAATTGACTGAAACAGGACATGGATAGTTTAGCAGAATGGAGAGATAGTCAGGATGATAGTAATTGACTGAAACAGGACATTGATGATTTCGCTGAATGGACAGACAGTCAGGATGATAGTAATTGACTGAAACGGGACATTGATAGTTTAGCAGAATGGACAGAGAGTCAGGATGATAGTAATTGACTGAAACAGGACATGGATAGATTAGCAGAATGGATAGACAGTCAGGATGTTAGTAATTGACTGAAAAAGGACATGGATAGATTAGCAGAATGGACAGACAGTCAGGATGATAGTAATTGACAGAAACAGGACTTTGATAGTTTTGCAGAATGGACAGAGAGTCAGGATGATAGTAATTGACTGAAACAGGACATTGATAGTAGAGCAGAATGGACAGACAGTCAGGATGATAGCAATTGACTGAAACAGGACATTGATAGTTTAGCAGAATGGACAGAGAGTCAGGATAATAGTAACTGACTGAAAAAGGACATTGATAGTTAGGCAGAATGGTCAGACAGTCAGGATGATAGTAAAGGACTGAAACAGGACATGGATAGATTAGCAGAATGGATAGACAGTCAGGATGATAGTAATTGAATGAAACAGGACATGGATAGTTTAGCAGAATGGATAGACAGTCAGGATGACAGTAATTGACTGAAACAGGACATTGATAGTTTAGCAGAATGGATAGACAGTCAGGATGATAGTAATTGACTGAAACAGGACATTGATAATTTAGCAGAATGGACAGACAGTCAGGATGATAGTAATTGACTGAAACAGGACATGGATAGATTAGCAGAATGGACAGACAGTCAGGATGATAGTAATTGACTGAAACAGGACATGGATAGTTTAGCAGAATGGACAGACAGTCAGGATGATAGTAATTGACAGAAACAGGAGTTTGATAGGTTAACAGAATGGACAGGCAGTCAGGATGATAGTAATTGACTGAAACAGGACATTGATAGTTTAGCAGAATGGACAGAGAGTCAGGATGATAGTAATTGACTGAAACAGGACATTGATAGTAGAGCAGAACGGACAGACATTCAGGATGATAGCAATTGACTGAAACAGGACATTGATAGTTTAGCAGAATGGACAGAGAGTCAGGATAATAGTAACTGACTGAAAAAGGACATTGATAGTTAGGCAGAATGGTCAGACAGTCAGGATGATAGTAAAGGACTGAAACAGGACATTGATAGGTTCGCAGAATGGACAGACAGTCAGGATGATAGTAATTGACAGAAACAGGACTTTGATAGTTTAGCAGAATGGACAGACAGTCAGCATGATAGTAAATTACTGAAACAGGACATGGATAGTTTAGCAGAATGGACAGAAAGTCAGGATGACAGGAACTGACTGAAACAGGACATTGATAATTAGGCAGAATGGTCAGACAGTCAGGATGATAGTAAAGGACTGAAACAGGACATTGATAGGTTCGCAGAATGGACAGAGGATCATGATGATAATAATTGACTGAAACGGGACATTGTTAGGTTAGCAGAATGGACAGAGGATCAGGATGATAGTAATTGACTGAAACAGGACATGGATAGATTAGCAGAATGGACAGACAGTCAGGATGATAGTAATTGACTGAAACAGGACATGGATAGATTAGCAGAATGGACAGACAGTCAGGATGATAGTAATTGACTGAAACAGGACATAGATAGTTTAGCAGAATGGATAGACAGTCAGGATGATAGTAATTGACTGAAGCAGGACATGGATAGTTTAGCAGAACGGACAGAGAGTCAGGATTATAGTAATTGACTGAAACAGGACATTGATAGTTTAGCAGAATGGACAGAGAGTCAGGATGATAGTAATTGACTGAAACAGGACATGGATAGATAAGCAGAATGGATAGACAGTCAGGATGATAGTAATTGACTGAAACAGGATATGGATAGTTTAGCAGAATGGACAGTCAGTCAGGATGATAGTAATTGACTGAAACAGGATATGATAGATTAGCAGAATGGATAGACAGTCAGGATGATAGTAATTGACTGAAACAGGACATGGATAGTTTAGCAGAATGGATAGACAGTCAGGATGATATTAATTGACTGAAACAGGACATTGAAAACTTAGCAGAATGGACAGACAGTCAGGATGATAGTAATTGACGGAAACAGGACATTGATAGGTTAGCAGAATGGACAGACAGTCAGGATGATAGTAATTGACTGAAACAGGACATGGATAGTTTAGCAGAATGGAGAGATAGTCAGGATGATAGTAATTGACTGAAACAGGACATTGATGATTTCGCTGAATGGACAGACAGTCAGGATGATAGTAATTGACTGAAACGGGACATTGATAGTTTAGCAGAATGGACAGAGAGTCAGGATGATAGTAATTGACTGAAACAGGACATGGATAGATTAGCAGAATGGATAGACAGTCAGGATGTTAGTAATTGACTGAAAAAGGACATGGATAGATTAGCAGAATGGACAGCAGTCAGGATGATAGTAATTGACAGAAACAGGACTTTGATAGTTTTGCAGAATGGACAGAGAGTCAGGATGATAGTAATTGACTGAAACAGGACATTGATAGTAGAGCAGAATGGACAGACAGTCAGGATGATAGCAATTGACTGAAACAGGACATTGATAGTTTAGCAGAATGGACAGAGAGTCAGGATAATAGTAACTGATTGAAAAAGGACATTGATAGTTAGGCAGAATGGTCAGACAGTCAGGATGATAGTAAAGGACTGAAACAGGACATTGATAGGTTCGCAGAATGGACAGACAGTCAGGATGATAGTAATTGACACAAACAGGACTTTGATAGTTTAGCAGAATGGACAGACAGTCAGGATGATAGTAAATTACTGAAACAGGACATGGATAGATTAGCAGAATGGACAGACAGTCAGGATGATAGCAATTGACTGAAACAGGACATTGATAGTTTAGCAGAATGGACAGACAGTCAGGATGATAGTAATTGACTGAAACAGGACATGGATAATTTAGCAGAATGGACAGACAGTCAGGATGATATTAATTGACTGAAACAGGACATTGATAATTTAGCAGAATGGACAGACAGTCAGGATGATAGTAATTGACTGAAACAGGACATTGATAGGTTAACAGAATGGACAGAGAGTCAGGATGATAGTAATTGACTGAAACAGGACATGGAAAGATTAGCAGAATGGACAGACAGTCAGGATGATAGTAATTGACTGAAACAGGACATGGATAGATTAGCAGAATGGACAGACATTCAGGATGATATTAATTGACTGAAACAGGACATAGATAGTTTAGCAGAATGGATAGACAGTCAGGATGATAGTAATTGACTGAAACAGGACATGGATATTTTAGCAGAACGGACAGAGAGTCAGGATTATAGTAATTGACTGAAACAGGACATTGAAAGTTTAGCAGAATGGACAGAGAGTCAGGATGATAGTAATTGACTGAAACAGGACATGGATAGATAAGCAGAATGGATAGACAGTCAGGATGATAGTAATTGACTGAAACAGGACATGGATAGTTTAGCAGAATGGATAGTCAGTCAGGATGATAGTAATTGACTGAAACAGGACATGATAGATTAGCAGAATGGATAGACAGTCAGGATGATAGTAATTGACTGAAACAGGACATGGATAGTTTAGCAGAATGGACAGTCAGTCAGGATGATAGTAATTGACTGAAACAGGACATGGAAAATTTCGCAGAATGGAGAGACAGTCAGGATGATAGTAATTGACTGAAACAGGACATTGATGATTTAGCAGAATGGACAGACAGTCAGGATGATAGTAATTGACGGAAACAGGACATTGATAGGTTAGCAGAATGGACAGACAGTCAGGATGATAGTAATTGACTGAAACAGGACATGGATAGTTTAGCAGAATGGAGAGATAGTCAGGATGATAGTAATTGACTGAAACAGGACATTGATGATTTCGCTGAATGGACAGACAGTCAGGATGATAGTAATTGACTGAAACGGGACATTGATAGTTTAGCAGAATGGACAGAGAGTCAGGATGATAGTAATTGACTGAAACAGGACATGGATAGATTAGCAGAATGGATAGACAGTCAGGATGTTAGTAATTGACTGAAAAAGGACATGGATAGATTAGCAGAATGGACAGACAGTCAGGATGATAGTAATTGACAGAAACAGGACTTTGATAGTTTTGCAGAATGGACAGAGAGTCAGGATGATAGTAATTGACTGAAACAGGACATTGATAGTAGAGCAGAATGGACAGACAGTCAGGATGATAGCAATTGACTGAAACAGGACATTGATAGTTTAGCAGAATGGACAGAGAGTCAGGATAATAGTAACTGACTGAAAAAGGACATTGATAGTTAGGCAGAATGGTCAGACAGTCAGGATGATAGTAAAGGACTGAAACAGGACATGGATAGATTAGCAGAATGGATAGACAGTCAGGATGATAGTAATTGAATGAAACAGGACATGGATAGTTTAGCAGAATGGATAGACAGTCAGGATGACAGTAATTGACTGAAACAGGACATTGATAGTTTAGCAGAATGGATAGACAGTCAGGATGATAGTAATTGACTGAAACAGGACATTGATAATTTAGCAGAATGGACAGACAGTCAGGATGATAGTAATTGACTGAAACAGGACATGGATAGATTAGCAGAATGGACAGACAGTCAGGATGATAGTAATTGACTGAAACAGGACATGGATAGTTTAGCAGAATGGACAGACAGTCAGGATGATAGTAATTGACAGAAACAGGAGTTTGATAGGTTAACAGAATGGACAGGCAGTCAGGATGATAGTAATTGACTGAAACAGGACATTGATAGTTTAGCAGAATGGACAGAGAGTCAGGATGATAGTAATTGACTGAAACAGGACATTGATAGTAGAGCAGAACGGACAGACATTCAGGATGATAGCAATTGACTGAAACAGGACATTGATAGTTTAGCAGAATGGACAGAGAGTCAGGATAATAGTAACTGACTGAAAAAGGACATTGATAGTTAGGCAGAATGGTCAGACAGTCAGGATGATAGTAAAGGACTGAAACAGGACATTGATAGGTTCGCAGAATGGACAGACAGTCAGGATGATAGTAATTGACAGAAACAGGACTTTGATAGTTTAGCAGAATGGACAGACAGTCAGCATGATAGTAAATTACTGAAACAGGACATGGATAGTTTAGCAGAATGGACAGAAAGTCAGGATGACAGGAACTGACTGAAACAGGACATTGATAATTAGGCAGAATGGTCAGACAGTCAGGATGATAGTAAAGGACTGAAACAGGACATTGATAGGTTCGCAGAATGGACAGAGGATCATGATGATAATAATTGACTGAAACGGGACATTGTTAGGTTAGCAGAATGGACAGAGGATCAGGATGATAGTAATTGACTGAAACAGGACATGGATAGATTAGCAGAATGGACAGACAGTCAGGATGATAGCAATTGACTGAAACAGGACATGGGTAGATTAGCAGAATGGATAGACAGTCAGGATGATAGTAATTGAATGAAACAGGACATGGATAGTTTAGCAGAATGGATAGACAGTCAGGATGATAGTAATTGACGGAAACAGGACTTTGATAGGTTAACAGAATGGACAGACAGTCAGGATGATAGTAATTGACTGAAACAGGACATTGATAGTTTAGCAGAATGGACAGAGAGTCAGGATGATATTAATTGACTGAAACAGGACATTGATAGTAGAGCAGAACGGACAGACAGTCAGGATGATAGCAATTGACTGAAACAGGACATTGATAGTTTAGCAGAATGGACAGAGAGTCAGGATAATAGTAACTGACTGAAAATGGAAATTGATAGTTAGGCAGAATGGTCAGACAGTCAGGATGATAGTAAAGGACTGAAACAGGACATTGATAGGTTAGCAGAATGGACAGACAGTCAGGATGATAGTAATTGACAGAAACAGGACTTTGATAGTTTAGCAGAATGGACAGACAGTCAGGATGATAGTAAATTACTGAAACAGGGCATGGATAGTTTAGCAGAATGGACAGAAAGTCAGGATGACAGGAACTGACTGAAACAGGACATTGATAGTTAGGCAGAATGGTCAGACAGTCAGGATGATGGTAAAGGACTGAAACAGGACATTGATAGGTTCGCAGAATGGACAGAGGATCATGATGATAATAATTGACTGAAACGGGACATTGTTAGGTTAGCAGAATGGACAGAGGATCAGGATGATAGTAATTGACTGAAACAGGACATGGATAGATTAGCAGAATGGACAGACAGTCAGGATGATAGCAATTGACTGAAACAGGACATGGATAGATTAGCAGAATGGATAGACAGTCAGGATGATAGTAATTGAATGAAACAGGACATGGATAGTTTAGCAGAATGGACAGAGAGTCAGGATGATATTAATTGACTGAAACAGGACATTGATAGTAGAGCAGAACGGACAGACAGTCAGGATGATAGCAATTGACTGAAACAGGACATTGATAGTTTAGCAGAATGGACAGAGAGTCAGGATAATAGTAACTGACTGAAAATGGAAATTGATAGTTAGGCAGAATGGTCAGACAGTCAGGATGATAGTAAAGGACTGAAACAGGACATTGATAGGTTAGCAGAATGGACAGACAGTCAGGATGATAGTAATTGACAGAAACAGGACTTTGATAGTTTAGCAGAATGGACAGACAGTCAGGATGATAGTAAATTACTGAAACAGGGCATGGATAGTTTAGCAGAATGGACAGAAAGTCAGGATGACAGGAACTGACTGAAACAGGACATTGATAGTTAGGCAGAATGGTCAGACAGTCAGGATGATGGTAAAGGACTGAAACAGGACATTGATAGGTTCGCAGAATGGACAGAGGATCATGATGATAATAAGTGACTGAAACGGGACATTGTTAGGTTAGCAGAATGGACAGAGGATCAGGATGATAGCAATTGACTGAAACAGGACATTGATAGTTTAGCAGAATGGACAGAGAGTCAGGATAATAGTAACTGACTGAAAAAGGACATTGATAGTTAGGCAGAATGGTCAGACAGTCAGGATGATAGTAAAGGACTGAAACAGGACATTGATAGGTTCGCAGAATGGACAGACAGTCAGGATGATAGTAATTGACAGAAACAGGACTTTGATAGTTTAGCAGAATGGACAGACAGTCAGGATGATATTAAATTACTGAAACAGGACATGGATAGTTTAGCAGAATGGACAGACAGTCAGTATGACAGGAACTAACTGAAACAGGACATTGATAGTTAGGCAGAATGGTCAGACAGTCAGGATGATAGTAAAGGACTGAAACAGGACATTGATAGGTTCGCAGAATGGACAGAGGATCATGATGATAATAATTGACTGAAACGGGACATTGTTAGGTTAGCAGAATGGACAGAGGATCAGGATGATAGTAATTGACTGAAACAGGACATGGATAGATTAGCAGAATGGACAGACAGTCAGGATGATAGCAATTGACTGAAACAGGACATGGATAGATTAGCAGAATGGATAGACAGTCAGGATGATAGTAATTGAATGAAACAGGACATGGACAGTTTAGCAGAATGGATAGACAGTCAGGATGATAGTAATTGACTGAAACAGGACTTTGATAGGTTAACAGAATGGACAGACAGTCAGGATGATAGTAATTGACTGAAACAGGACATTGATAGTTTAGCAGAATGGACAGAGAGTCAGGATGATAGCAATTGACTGAAACAGGACATTGATAGTTTAGCAGAATGGACAGAGAGTCAGGATAATAGTAACTGACTGAAAAAGGACATCGATAGTTAGGCAGAATGGTCAGACAGTCAGGATGATAGTAAAGGACTGAAACAGGACATTGATAGGTTCGCAGAATGGGCAGACAGTCAGGATGATAGTAATTGACAGAAACAGGACTTTGATAGTTTAGCAGAATGGACAGACAGTCAGGATGATAGTAAATTACTGAAACAGGACATGGATAGTTTAGCAGAATGGACAGAAAGTCAGGATGACAGGAACTGACTGAAACAGGACATTGATAGTTAGGCAGAATGGTCAGACAGTCAGGATGATGGTAAAGGACTGAAACAGGACATTGATAGGTTCGCAGAATGGACAGAGGATCATGATGATAATAATTGACTGAAACGGGACATTGTTAGGTTAGCAGAATGGACAGAGGATCAGGATGATAGTAATTGAATGAAACGGGACATGGATAGTTTAGCAGAATTGATAGACAGTCAGGATGATAGTAATTGACTGAAACAGGACATTGATAGTTTAGCAGAATGGACAGAGAGTCAGGATGATAGTAATTGACTGAAACAGGGCATGGATAAATTAGCGGAATGGATAGACAGTCAGGATGATAGTAATTGACTGAAAAAGGTCATGGATAGTTTAGCAGAATGGATAGACAGTCAGGATGATAGCAATTGACTGAAACAGGACATTGATAATTTAGCAGAATGGACAGACAGTCAGGATGATAGTAATTGACTGAAACAGGACATGGATAGATTAGCAGAATGGACAGACAGTCAGGATGATAGTAATTGACTGAAACAGGACATGGATAGTTTAGCAGAATGGACAGACAGTCAGGATGATAGTAATTGACAGAAACAGGACTTTGATAGGTTAACAGAATGGACAGAGAGTCAGGATGATAGTAATTGACTGAAACAGGACATTGATAGTTTAGCAGAATGGACAGAGAGTCAGGATGATAGTAATTGACTGAAACAGGACATGGATAGTTTAGCAGAATGGACAGAGAGTCAGGATGATAGTAATTGACTGAAACAGGACATGGATAGTTTAGCAGAATGGACAGACAGTCAGGATGATAGTAATTGACTGAAACAGGACATTGATAGTTTAGCAGAATGGACAGAGAGTCAGGATGATAGTAATTGACTGAAACAGGACATTGATAGTAGATCAGAATGGACAGACAGTCAGGATGATAGTAATTGACTGAAACAGGACATGGACAGTTTAGCAGAATGGACAGACAGTCAGGATGATAGTAATTGACTGAAACAGGACATGGATAGATTAGCAGAATGGATAGACAGTCAGGATGATATTAATTGACTGAAACAGGACATTGATATTTTAGCAGAATGGACAGACAGTTAGGATGATAGTAATTGACTGAAACAGGACATGGATATGTTTAGCAGAATGGATAGACAGTCAGGATGATATTAATTGACTGAAATAGGACATTGATAGTTTAGCAGAATGGACAGAGAGTCAGGATGTTAGTAATTGACTGAAACAGGACATTGATAATTTAGCAGAATGGACAGACAGTCAGGATGATAGTAAATGACTGAAACTGGACATGGATAGTTTAGCAGAATGGATAGACAGTCAGGATGATAGTAATTGACTGAAACAGGACATGAATAATTTAGCAGAATGGACAGACAGTCAGCATGATAGTAATTGACTGAAACTGGACATGGATAGTTTAGCAGAATGGATAGACAGTCAGGATGATAGTAATTGACTGAAACAGGACATTAATAATTTAGCAGAATGGACAGACAGTCAGGATGATATTAATTGACTGAAACAGGACATTGATAGCTTTGCAGAATGGACAGACAGTCAGGATGATAGCAATTGACTGAAACAGGACATGGATAGTATAGCAGAATGGAGAGACTGTCAGGATGATAGTAATTGACTGAAACAGGACATTGATGATTTAGCAGAATGGACAGACAGTCAGGATGATAGTAATTGACTGAAACCGGACATTGATAGGTTAGCAGCATGGACAGAGGATCAGGAAGATAGTAAATGACTGAAGCTGGACATGGATAGTTTAGGAGAATGGAGAGATAGTCAGGATGATAGTAATTGACTGAAACAGGAAATTGATGATTTAGCAGAATGGACAGACAGTGAGTATGATAGTAATTGACTGAAACGGGACATTGATAGTTTAGCAGAATGGACGGAGAGTCAGGATGATAGTAACTGACTGAAACAGGACATTGATAGTTAGGCAGAATGGTCAGACAGTCAGGATGATAGTAAAGGACTGAAACAGGACATTGATAGGTTCGCAGAATGGACAGACAGTCAGGATGATAGTAATTGACTGAAACAGGACATGGATAGTTTAGCAGAATGGATAGTCAGTCAGGATGATAGTAATTGACTGAAACAGGACATTGATAGTTTAGCAGAATGGACAGACAGTCAGGATGATAGTAACTGACTGAAACAGGACATTGATAGTTAGGCAGAATGGTCAGACAGCCAGGATGATAGTAAAGGACTGAAACAGGACATTGATAGGTTCGCAGAATGGACAGACAGTCAGGATGATAGTAATTGACAGAAACAGGACTTTGATAGTTTAGCAGAATGGACAGACAGTCAGGATGATAGTAATTGACAGAAACAGGACTTTGATAGTTTAGCAGAATGGACAGACAGTCAGGATGATAGTAATTGACTGAAACAGGACATGGATAGTTTAGCAGAATGGATAGTCAGTCAGGATGATAGTAATTGACTGAAACAGGACATTGATAATTTAGCAGAATGGACAGACAGTCACGATGATAGTAATTGACTGAAACAGGACATGGATAGATTAGCAGAATGGACAGACAGTCAGGATGATATTAATTGACTGAAATAGGACATGGATAGTTTAGCAGAATGGACAGAGAGTCAGGATGTTAGTAATTGACTGAAACAGGACATTGATAATTTAGCAGAATGGACAGACAGTCAGGATGATAGTAAATGACTGAAACTGGACATGGATAGTTTAGCAGAATGGATAGACAGTCAGGATGATAGTAATTGACTGAAACAGGACATGGATAGTTTAGCAGAATGGACAGACAGTCAGGATGATAGTAATTGACAGAAACAGGACTTTGATAGGTTAACAGAATGGACAGAGAGTCAGGATGATAGTAATTGACTGAAACAGGACATTGATAGTTTAGCAGAATGGACAGAGAGTCAGGATGATAGTAATTGACTGAAACAGGACATGGATAGTTTAGCAGAATGGACAGAGAGTCAGGATGATAGTAATTGACTGAAACAGGACATGGATAGTTTAGCAGAATGGACAGACAGTCAGGATGATAGTAATTGACTGAAACAGGACATTGATAGTTTAGCAGAATGGACAGAGAGTCAGGATGATAGTAATTGACTGAAACAGGACATTGATAGTAGATCAGAATGGACAGACAGTCAGGATGATAGTAATTGACTGAAACAGGACATGGACAGTTTAGCAGAATGGACAGACAGTCAGGATGATAGTAATTGACTGAAACAGGACATGGATAGATTAGCAGAATGGATAGACAGTCAGGATGATATTAATTGACTGAAACAGGACATTGATAGTTTAGCAGAATGGACAGACAGTTAGGATGATAGTAATTGACTGAAACAGGACATGGATATGTTTAGCAGAATGGATAGACAGTCAGGATGATATTAATTGACTGAAATAGGACATTGATAGTTTAGCAGAATGGACAGAGAGTCAGGATGTTAGTAATTGACTGAAACAGGACATTGATAATTTAGCAGAATGGACAGACAGTCAGGATGATAGTAAATGACTGAAACTGGACATGGATAGTTTAGCAGAATGGATAGACAGTCAGAATGATAGTAATTGACTGAAACAGGACATGAATAATTTAGCAGAATGGACAGACAGTCAGCATGATAGTAATTGACTGAAACTGGACATGGATAGTTTAGCAGAATGGATAGACAGTCAGGATGATAGTAATTGACTGAAACAGGACATTAATAATTTAGCAGAATGGACAGACAGTCAGGATGATATTAATTGACTGAAACAGGACATTGATAGCTTTGCAGAATGGACAGACAGTCAGGATGATAGCAATTGACTGAAACAGGACATGGATAGTATAGCAGAATGGAGAGACTGTCAGGATGATAGTAATTGACTGAAACAGGACATTGATGATTTAGCAGAATGGACAGACAGTCAGGATGATAGTAATTGACTGAAACCGGACATTGATAGGTTAGCAGCATGGACAGAGGATCAGGAAGATAGTAAATGACTGAAGCTGGACATGGATAGTTTAGGAGAATGGAGAGATAGTCAGGATGATAGTAATTGACTGAAACAGGAAATTGATGATTTAGCAGAATGGACAGACAGTGAGTATGATAGTAATTGACTGAAACGGGACATTGATAGTTTAGCAGAATGGACGGACAGTCAGGATGATAGTAACTGACTGAAACAGGACATTGATAGTTAGGCAGAATGGTCAGACAGTCAGGATGATAGTAAAGGACTGAAACAGGACATTGATAGGTTCGCAGAATGGACAGACAGTCAGGATGATAGTAATTGACAGAAACAGGACTTTGATAGTTTAGCAGAATGGACAGACAGTCAGGATGATAGTAACTGACTGAAACAGGACATTGATAGTTAGGCAGAATGGTCAGACAGCCAGGATGATAGTAAAGGACTGAAACAGGACATTGATAGGTTCGCAGAATGGACAGACAGTCAGGATGATAGTAATTGACAGAAACAGGACTTTGATAGTTTAGCAGAATGGACAGACAGTCAGGATGATAGTAATTGACAGAAACAGGACTTTGATAGTTTAGCAGAATGGACAGACAGTCAGGATGATAGTAATTGACTGAAACAGGACATGGATAGTTTAGCAGAATGGATAGTCAGTCAGGATGATAGTAATTGACTGAAACAGGACATTGATAATTTAGCAGAATGGACAGACAGTCAGGATGATAGTAATTGACTGAAACAGGACATGGATAGATTAGCAGAATGGACAGACAGTCAGGATGATATTAATTGACTGAAATAGGACATGGATAGTTTAGCAGAATGGACAGAGAGTCAGGATGTTAGTAATTGACTGAAACAGGACATTGATAATTTAGCAGAATGGACAGACAGTCAGGATGATAGTAAATGACTGAAACTGGACATGGATAGTTTAGCAGAATGGATAGACAGTCAGGATGATAGTAATTGACTGAAACAGGACATTAATAATTTAGCAGAATGGACAGACAGTCAGGATGATAGTAATTGACTGAAACTGGACATGGATAGTTTAGCAGAATGGATAGACAGTCAGGATGATAGTAATTGACTGAAACAGGACATTAATAATTTAGCAGAATGGACAGACAGTCAGGATGATATTAATTGACTGAAACAGGACATTGATAGCTTTGCAGAATGGACAGACAGTCAGGATGATAGCAATTGACTGAAACAGGACATGGATAGTATAGGAGAATGGAGAGATAGTCAGGATGATAGTAATTGACTGAAACAGGACATTGATGATTTAGCAGAATGGACAGACAGTCAGTATGATAGTAATTGACTGAAACGGGACATTGATAGTTTAGCAGAATGGACAGACAGTCAGGATGATAGTAACTGACTGAAACAGGACATTGATAGTTAGGCAGAATGGTCAGACAGTCAGGATGATAGTAAAGGACTGAAACAGGACATTGATAGGTTCGCAGAATGGACAGACAGTCAGGATGATAGTAATTGACAGAAACAGGACTTTGATAGTTTAGCAGAATGGACAGACAGTCAGGATGATGGTAATTGACAGAAACAGGACTTTGATAGTTTAGCAGAATGGACAGACAGTCAGGATGATAGTAATTGACTGAAACAGGACATGGATAGTTTAGCAGAATGGACAGACAGTCAGGATGATAGTAATTGACTGAAACAGGACATTGATAGTTTAGCAGAATGGACAGACAGTCAGGATGATAGTAATTGACTGAAACAGGACATTGATAATTTAGCAGAATGGACAGACAATCAGGATGATAGTAATTGACTGAAACAGGACATGGATAGATTAGCAGAATGGACAGACAGTCAGGATGATAGTAATTGACTGAAACAGGACATTGATAATTTAGCAGAATGGACAGACAATCAGGATGATAGTAATTGACTGAAACAGGACATGGATAGATTAGCAGAATGGACAGACATTCAGGATGATAGTAATTGACTGAAACAGGACATTGGTAGTTTAGCAGAATGGACAGAGAGTCAGGATGATAGCAATTGACTGAAACAGGACATTGATAGTAGAGCAGAATGGACAGACAGTCAGGATGATAGTAATTGACTGAAACAGGACATTGATAGTTTAGCAGAATGGACAGAGAGTCAGGATGATAGTAATTGACTGAAACAGGACATGGATAGTTTAGCAGAATGGACAGACAGTCAGGATGATAGTAATTGACTGAAACAGGACATTGATAGTTTAGCAGAATGGACAGACAGTCACGATGATAGTAATTGACTGAAACAGGACATGGATATGTTTAGCAGAATGGATAGACAGTCAGGATGATATTAATTGACTGAAATAGGACATTGATAGTTTAGCAGAATGGACAGAGAGTCAGGATGTTAGTAATTGACTGAAACAGGACATTGATAATTTAGCAGAATGGACAGACAGTCAGGATGATAGTAAATGACTGAAACTGGACATGGATAGTTTAGCAGAACGGATAGACAGTCAGGATGATAGTAATTGACTGAAACGGGACATTGATAGTTTAGCAGAATGGACAGACAGTCAGGATGATAGTAACTGACTGAAACAGGACATTGATCGTTAGGCAGAATGGTCAGACAGTCAGGATGATAGTAAAGGACTGAAACGGGACATTGATAGGTTCGCAGAATGGACAGACAGTCAGGATGATAGTAATTGACAGAAACAGGACTTTGATAGTTTAGCAGAATGGACAGACAGTCAGGATGATGGTAATTGACAGAAACAGGACTTTGATAGTTTAGCAGAATGGACAGACAGTCAGGATGATAGTAATTGACTGAAACAGGACATGGATAGTTTAGCAGAATGGACAGACAGTCAGGATGATAGTAATTGACTGAAACAGGACATTGATAGTTTAGCAGAATGGACAGACAGTCAGGATGATAGTAATTGACTGAAACAGGACATTGATAATTTAGCAGAATGGACAGACAATCAGGATGATAGTAATTGACTGAAACAGGACATGGATAGATTAGCAGAATGGACAGACAGTCAGGATGATAGTAATTGACTGAAACAGGACATTGATAATTTAGCAGAATGGACAGACAATCAGGATGATAGTAATTGACTGAAACAGGACATGGATAGATTAGCAGAATGGACAGACAGTCAGGATGATAGTAATTGACTGAAACAGGACATTGATAGTTTAGCAGAATGGACAGAGAGTCAGGATGATAGCAATTGACTGAAACAGGACATTGATAGTAGAGCAGAATGGACAGACAGTCAGGATGATAGTAATTGACCGAAACAGGACATTGATAGTTTAGCAGAATGGACAGACAGTCACGATGATAGTAATTGACTGAAACAGGACATGGATATGTTTAGCAGAATGGATAGACAGTCAGGATGATATTAATTGACTGAAATAGGACATTGATAGTTTAGCAGAATGGACAGAGAGTCAGGATGTTAGTAATTGACTGAAACAGGACATTGATAATTTAGCAGAATGGACAGACAGTCAGGATGATAGTAACTGACTGAAACAGGACATTGATAGTTAGGCAGAATGGTCAGACAGTCAGGATGATAGTAAAGGACTGAAACAGGACATTGATAGGTTCGCAGAATGGACAGACAGTCAGGATGATAGTAATTGACAGAAACAGGACTTTGATAGTTTAGCAGAATGGACAGACAGTCAGGATGATAGTAACTGACTGAAACAGGACATTGATAGTTAGGCAGAATGGTCAGACAGTCAGGATGATAGTAAAGGACTGAAACAGGAAATTGATAGGTTCGCAGAATGGACAGACAGTCAGGATGATAGTAATTGACAGAAACAGGACTTTGATAGTTTAGCAGAATGGACAGACAGTCAGGATGATAGTAACTGACTGAAACAGGACATTGATAGTTAGGCAGAATGGTCAGACAGTCAGGATGATAGTAATTGACTGAAACAGGACATTGATAGTTTAGCAGAATGGACAGAGAGTCAGGATGATAGTAATTGACTGAAACAGGACATGGATAGTTTAGCAGAATGGACAGACAGTCAGGATGATAGTAATTGACTGAAACAGGACATTGATAGTTTAGCAGAATGGACAGACAGTCACGATGATAGTAATTGACTGAAACAGGACATGGATATGTTTAGCAGAATGGATAGACAGTCAGGATGATATTAATTGACTGAAATAGGACATTGATAGTTTAGCAGAATGGACAGAGAGTCAGGATGTTAGTAATTGACTGAAACAGGACATTGATAATTTAGCAGAATGGACAGACAGTCAGGATGATAGTAACTGACTGAAACAGGACATTGATAGTTAGGCAGAATGGTCAGACAGTCAGGATGATAGTAAAGGACTGAAACAGGACATTGATAGGTTCGCAGAATGGACAGACAGTCAGGATGATAGTAATTGACAGAAACAGGACTTTGATAGTTTAGCAGAATGGACAGACAGTCAGGATGATAGTAACTGACTGAAACAGGACATTGATAGTTAGGCAGAATGGTCAGACAGTCAGGATGATAGTAAAGGACTGAAACAGGAAATTGATAGGTTCGCAGAATGGACAGACAGTCAGGATGATAGTAATTGACAGAAACAGGACTTTGATAGTTTAGCAGAATGGACAGACAGTCAGGATGATAGTAACTGACTGAAACAGGACATTGATAGTTAGGCAGAATGGTCAGACAGTCAGGATGATAGTAAAGGACTGAAACAGGACATTGATAGGTTCGCAGAATGGACAGACAGTCAGGATGATAGTAATTGACAGAAACAGGACTTGGATAGATTAGCAGAATGGACAGACAGTCAGGATGATAGTAACTGACTGTAACAGGACATTGATAGTTAGGCAGAATGGTCAGACAGTCAGGATGATAGTAAAGGACTGAAACAGGACATTGATAGGTTCGCAGAATGGACAGACAGTCAGGATGATAGGAATTGACAGAAACAGGACTTTGATAGTTTAGCAGAATGGACAGACAGTCAGGATGATAGTAACTGACTGAAACAGGACATTGATAGTTAGGCAGAACGGTCAGACAGTCAGGATGATAGTAAAGGACTGAAACAGGACATTGATAGGTTCGCAGAATTGGCAGACAGTCAGGATGATAGTAATTGACAGAAACAGGACTTTGCTAGTTTTGCAGAATGGACAGACAGTCAGGATGATAGTAACTGACTGAAACAGGACATTGATAGTTAGGCAGAATGGTCAGACAGTCAGGATGATAGTAAAGGACTGAAACAGGACATTGATAGGTTCGCAGAATGGACTGACAGTCAGGATGATAGTAATTGACAGAAACAGGACTTTGATAGTTTAGCAGAATGGACAGACAGTCAGGATGATAGTAATTGACAGAAACAGGACTTTGATGGTTTAGCAGAATGGACAGACAGTCAGGATGATAGTAATTGACAGAAACAGGACTTGGATAGTTTAGCAGAATGGACAGACAGTCAGGATGATAGTAACTGACTGAAACAGGACATTGATAGTTAGGCAGAATGGTCAGACAGTCAGGATGATAGTAAAGGACTGAAACAGGACATTGATAGGTTCGCAGAATGGACAGACAGTCAGGATGATAGTAACTGACTGAAACAGGACATTGATAGTTAGGCAGAATGGTCAGACAGTCAGGATGATAGTAAAGGACTGAAACAGGACATTGATAGGTTCGCAGAATGGACAGACAGTCAGGATGATAGTAATTGACAGAACCAGGACTTTGATAGTTTAGCAGAATGGACAGACAGTCAGGATGATAGTAATTGACAGAAACAGGACTTTGATAGTTTAGCAGAATGGACAGACAGTCAGGATGATAGTAATTGACAGAAACAGGACTTGGATAGTTTAGCAGAATGGATAGACAGTCAGGATGATAGTAATTGACTGAAACAGGACATTGATAGTTTAGCAGAATGGACAGACAGTCAGGATGATAGTAATTGACAGAAACAGGACTTGGATAGTTTAGCAGAATGGACAGACAGTCAGGATGATAGTAACTGACTGAAACAGGACATTGATAGTTAGGCAGAATGGTCAGACAGTCAGGATGATAGTAAAGGACTGAAACAGGACATTGATAGGTTCGCAGAATGGACAGACAGTCAGGATGATAGTAATTGACAGAAACAGGACTTTGATAGTTTAGCAGAATGGACAGACAGTCAGGATGATAGTAACTGACTGAAACAGGACATTGATAGTTAGGCAGAATGGTCAGACAGTCAGGATGATAGTAAAGGACTGAAACAGGACATTGATAGGTTCGCAGAATGGACAGACAGTCAGGATGATAGTAACTGACTGAAACAGGACATTGATAGTTAGGCAGAATGGTCAGACAGTCAGGATGATAGTAAAGGACTGAAACAGGACATTGATAGGTTCGCAGAATGGTCAGACAGTCAGGATGATAGTAAAGGACTGAAACAGGACATTGATAGGTTCGCAGAATGGATAGACAGTCAGGATGATAGTAATTGACAGAACCAGGACATTGATAGTTTAGCAGAATGGACAGACAGTCAGGATGATAGTAATTGACAGAAACAGGACTTTGAAAGTTTAGCAGAATGGACAGACAGTCAGGATGATAGTAATTGACAGAAACAGGACTTGGATAGTTTAGCAGAATGGAGAGACAGTCAGGATGATAGTAATTGACTGAAACAGGACATTGATAGTTTAGCAGAATGGACAGACAGTCAGGATGATAGTAATTGACTGAAACAGGACATGGATAGATTAGCAGAATGGAGAGACAGTCAGGATGATAGTAATTGACTGAAACAGGACATTGATAGTTTAGCAGAATGGAGAGACAGTCAGGATGATAGTAATTGAATGAAACAGGACATGGATTGTTTAGCAGAATGGACAGACAGTCAGGATGATAGTAATTGACGGAAACAGGACACTGATAGTTTAGCAGAATGGACAGACAGTCAGGATGATAGTAATTGAATGAAACAGGACATTGATAATTTAGCAGAATGGACAGACAGTCAGGATGATAGTAAATGACTGAAACTGGACATGGATAGTTTAGCAGAATGGACAGAGAGTCAGGATGATAGTAATTGACTGAAACAGGACATTGATAATTTAGCAGAATGGACAGACAGTCAGGATGATAGTAATTGACAGAAACAGGACTTTGATAGTTTAGCAGAATGGACAGACAGTCAGGATGATAGTAACTGACTGAAACAGGACATTGATAGTTAGGCAGAATGGTCAGACAGTCAGGATGATAGTAAAGGACTGAAACAGGACATTGATAGGTTCGCAGAATGGACAGACAGTCAGGATGATAGTAATTGACAGAAACAGGACTTTGATAGTTTAGCAGAATGGACAGACAGTCAGGATGATAGTAATTGACAGAAACAGGACTTTGATGGTTTAGCAGAATGGACAGCCAGTCAGGATGATAGTAATTGACAGAAACAGGACTTGGATAGTTTAGCAGAATGGACAGACAGTCAGGATGATAGTAACTGACTGAAACAGGACATTGATAGTTAGGCAGAATGGTCAGACAGTCAGGATGATAGTAAAGGACTGAAACAGGACATTGATAGGTTCGCAGAATGGACAGACAGTCAGGATGATAGTAATTGACAGAAACAGGACTTTGATAGTTTAGCAGAATGGACAGAAAGTCAGGATGATAGTAACTGACTGAAACAGGACATTGATAGTTAGGCAGAATGGTCAGACAGTCAGGATGATAGTAAAGGACTGAAACAGGACATTGATAGGTTCGCAGAATGGACAGACAGTCAGGATGATAGTAATTGACAGAACCAGGACTTTGATAGTTTAGCAGAATGGACAGACAGTCAGGATGATAGTAATTGACAGAAACAGGACTTTGATAGTTTAGCAGAATGGACAGACAGTCAGTATGATAGTAATTGACAGAAACAGGACTTGGATAGTTTAGCAGAATGGATAGACAGTCAGGATGATAGTAATTGACTGAAACAGGACATTGATAGTTTAGCAGAATGGACAGACAGTCAGGATGATAGTAACTGACTGAAACAGGACATTGATAGTTAGGCAGAATGGTCAGACAGTCAGGATGATAGTAAAGGACTGAAACAGGACATTGATAGGTTCGCAGAATGGACAGACAGTCAGGATGATAGTAATTGACAGAAACAGGACTTTGATATTTTAGCAGAATGGACAGACAGTCAGGATGATAGTAACTGACTGAAACAGGACATTGATAGTTAGGCAGAATGGTCAGACAGTCAGGATGATAGTAAAGGACTGAAACAGGACATTGATAGGTTCGCAGAATGGACAGACAGTCAGGATGATAGTAATTGACAGAAACAGGACTTTGATAGTTTAGCAGAATGGACAGACAGTCAGGATGATAGTAATTGACTGAAACTGGACATGGATAGTTTAGCAGAATGGATAGACAGTCAGGATGATAGTAATTGACTGAAACAGGACATTAATAATTTAGCAGAATGGACAGACAGGATGATATTAATTGACTGAAACAGGACATTGATAGCTTTGCAGAATGGACAGACAGTCAGGATGATAGTAATTGACTGTAACAGGACATGGATAGTATAGCAGAATGGAGAGACTGTCAGGATGATAGTAATTGACTGAAACAGGACATTGATGATTTAGCAGAATGGACAGACAGTCAGGATGATAGTAATTGACTGAAACCGGACATTGATAGGTTAGCAGCATGGACAGAGGATCAGGAAGATAGTAATTGACTGAAGCTGGACATGGATAGTTTAGGAGAATGGAGAGATAGTCAGGATGATAGTAATTGACTGAAACAGGACATTGATGATTTAGCAGAATGGACAGACAGTCAGTATGATAGTAATTGACTGAAACGGGACATTGATAGTTTAGCAGAATGGACAGACAGTCAGGATGATAGTAACTGACTGAAACAGGACATTGATAGTTAGGCAGAATGGTCAGACAGTCAGGATGATAGTAAAGGACTGAAACAGGACATTGATAGGTTCGCAGAATGGACAGACAGTCAGGATGATAGTAATTGACAGAAACAGGACTTTGATAGTTTAGCAGAATGGACAGACAGTCAGGATGATAGTAACTGACTGAAACAGGACATTGATAGTTAGGCAGAATGGTCAGACAGTCAGGATGATAGTAAAGGACTGAAACAAGACATTGATAGGTTCGCAGAATGGACAGACAGTCAGGATGATAGTAATTGACAGAAACAGGACTTTGATAGTTTAGCAGAATGGACAGACAGTCAGGATGATAGTAATTGACAGAAACAGGACTTTGATAGTTTAGCAGAATGGACAGACAGTCAGGATGATAGTAACTGACTGAAACAGGACATTGATAGTTAGGCAGAATGGTCAGACAGTCAGGATGATAGTAATTGACTGAAACAGGAAATTGATAGGTTCGCAGAATGGACAGACAGTCAGGATGATAGTAATTGACAGAAACAGGTCTTTGATAGTTATGCAGAATGGACAGACAGTCAGGATGATAGTAACTGACTGAAACAGGACATTGATAGTTAGGCAGAATGGTCAGACAGTCAGGATGATAGTAAAGGACTGAAACAGGACATTGAAAGGTTCGCAGAATGGACAGGTAGTCAGGATGATAGTAATTGACTGAAACAGGACATTGATAATTTAGCAGAATGGACAGACTGTCAGGATGATAGTAATTGACTGAAACAGGACATGGATAGATTAGCAGAATGGACAGACAGTCAGGATGATAGTAATTGACTGAAACAGGACATGGATAGTTTAGCAGAATGGACAGACAGTCAGGATGATAGTAATTGACAGAAACAGGACTTTGATAGGTTAACAGAATGGACAGACAGTCAGGATGATAGTAATTGACTGAAACAGGACATTGATAGTTCAGCAGAATGGACAGAGAGTCAGGATGATAGTAATTGACTGAAACAGGACATTGATAGTTTAGCAGAATGGACAGAGAGTCAGGATGGTAGTAATTGACTGAAACAGGACATGGATAGATTAGCAGAATGGACAGACAGTCAGGATGATAGTAATTGACTGAAACAGGACATGGATAGATTAGCAGAATGGACAGACAGTCAGGATGATAGTAATTGACTGAAACAGGACATGGATAATTTAGCAGAATGGACAGACAGTCAGGATGATAGTAATTGACTGAAACAGGACATTGATAGTTTAGCAGAATGGACAGACAGTCAGGATGATAGTAATTGAATGAAACAGGACATTGATAATTTAGCAGAATGGACAGACAGTCAGGATGATAGTAAATGACTGAAACAGGACATGGATAGATTAGCAGAATGGACAGACAGTCAGGATGATAGTAATTGACTGAAACAGGACATGGATAGTTTAGCAGAATGGACAGACAGTCAGGATGATAGTAATTGACAGAAACAGGACTTTGATAGGTTAACAGAATGGACAGACAGTCAGGATGATAGTAATTGACTGAAAGAGGACATTGATAGTTCAGCAGAATGGACAGAGAGTCAGGATGATAGTAATTGACTGAAACAGGACATTGATAGTTTAGCAGAATGGACAGAGAGTCAGGATGGTAGTAATTGACTGAAACAGGACATGGATAGATTAGCAGAATGGACAGACAGTCAGGATGATAGTAATTGACTGAAACAGGACATGGATAGATTAGCAGAATGGACAGACAGTCAGGATGTTAGTAATTGACTGAAACAGGACATTGATAATTTAGCAGAATGGACAGACAGTCAGGATGATAGTAAATGACTGAAACCGGACATTGATAGTTCAGCAGAATGGACAGACAGTCAGGATGATAGTAATTGACTGAAACCGGACATTGATAATTTAGCAGAATGGACAGACAGTCAGGATGATAGTAATTGACTGAAAAAGGACATGGATAGTTTAGCAGAATGGATAGACAGTCAGGATGATAGTAATTGACTGAAACAGGACATTGATAATTTAGCAGAATGGAAAGACAGTCAGGATGATAGTAATTGACTGAAACAGGACATGGGTAGATTAGCAGAATGGACAGACAGTCAGGATGATAGTAATTGACTGAAACAGGACATGGATAGTTTAGCAGAATGGACAGACAGTCAGGATGATAGTAATTGACAGAAACAGGACTTTGATAGGTTAACAGAATGGACAGACAGTCAGGATGATAGTAATTGACTGAAACAGGACATGGATAGATTAGCAGAATGGACAGACAGTCAGGATGATAGTAATTGACTGAAACAGGACATGGATAGTTTAGCAGAATGGACAGACAGTCAGGATGATAGTAATTGACAGAAACAGGACTTTGATAGGTTAACAGAATGGACAGACAGTCAGGATGATATTAATTGACTGAAACAGGACATTGATAGTAGAGCAGAATGGACAGACAGTCAGGATGATAGTAATTGACTGAAACAGGACATTGATAGTTTAGCAGAATGGACAGGGAGTCAGGATGATAGTAATTGACTGAAACAGGACATGGATAGTTTAGCAGAATGGACAGGCAGTCAGGATGATAGTAATTGACTGAAACAGGACATGGATAGTTTAGCAGAATGGATTGACAGTCAGGATGATATTAATTAACTGAAACAGGACATTGATAGTTTAGCAGAATGGACAGACAGTCAGGATGATAGTAATTGACTGAAACAGGACATGGATAGTTTAGCAGAATGGATAGACAGTCAGGATGATATTAATTGACTGAAACAGGACATTGATAGTTTAGCAGAATGGACAGAGTAAGGATGTTAGTAATTGACTGAAACAGGACATAGATAATTTAGCAGAATGGACAGACAGTCAGGATGATAGTAATTGACTGAAACAGGACATGGATAGTTGAGCAGAATGGATAGACAGTCAGGATGATATTAATTGACTGAAACAGGACATTGATAGTTTAGCAGAATGAACAGAGAGTCAGGATGTTAGTAATTGACTGAAACAGGACATTGATAATTTAGCAGAATGGACAGACAGTCAGGATGATAGTAAATGACTGAAACTGGACATGGATAGTTTAGCAGAATGGATAGACAGTCAGGATGATAGTAATTGACTGAAACAGGACATTAATAATTTAGCAGAATGGACAGACAGTCAGGATGATAGTAATTGACTGAAACAGGACATTGATAATTTAGCAGAATGGATAGATAGTGAGGATGATAATAATTGACTGAAACAGGACATGGATTGTTTAGCAGAATGGACAGACAGTCAGGATGATAGTAATTGACTGAAACAGGACATGGATAGTTTAGCAGAATGGACAGACAGTCAGGATGATAGTAATTGGCTGAAACAGGACATGGATAGTTTAGCAGAATGGACAGACAGTCAGGATGATAGTAATTGACTGAAACAGGACATTGATAGGTTAACAGAATGGACAGACAGTCAGGATGATAGTAATTGACTGAAACAGCACATGGATAGTTTAGCAGAATGAACAGACAGTCAGGATGATAGTAATTGACTGAAACAGGACATTGATAGTTTAGCAGAATGGACAGAGGATCAGGATGATAGTAATTGACTGAAACAGGACATTGATAGTTTAGCAGAATGGACAGGGAGTCAGGATGATAGTAATTGACTGAAACAGGACATGGATAGTTTAGCAGAATGGACAGACAGTCAGGATGATAGTAATTGACTGAAACAGGACATGGATAGTTTAGCAGAATGGATTGACAGTCAGGATGATATTAATTAACTGAAACAGGACATTGATAGTTTAGCAGAATGGACAGACAGTCAGGATGATAGTAATTGACTGAAACAGGACATGGATAGTTTAGCAGAATGGATAGACAGTCAGGATGATATTAATTGACTGAAACAGGACATTGATAGTTTAGCAGAATGGACAGAGTAAGGATGTTAGTAATTGACTGAAACAGGACATAGATAATTTAGCAGAATGGACAGACAGTCAGGATGATAGTAATTGACTGAAACAGGACATGGATAGTTGAGCAGAATGGATAGACAGTCAGGATGATATTAATTGACTGAAACAGGACATTGATAGTTTGGCAGAATGGACAGAGAGTCAGGATGTTAGTAATTGACTGAAACAGGACATTGATAATTTAGCAGAATGGACAGACAGTCAGGATGATAGTAATTGACTGAAACAGGACATTGATAATTTAGCAGAATGGATAGATAGTGAGGATGATAATAATTGACTGAAACAGGACATGGATTGTTTAGCAGAATGGACAGACAGTCAGGATGATAGTAATTGACTGAAACAGGACATGGATAGTTTAGCAGAATGGACAGACAGTCAGGATGATAGTAATTGACTGAAACAGGACATGGATAGTTTAGCAGAATGGACAGACAGTCAGGATGATAGTAATTGACTGAAACAGGACATTGATAGGTTAACAGAATGGACAGACAGTCAGGATGATAGTAATTGACTGAAACAGCACTTGGATAGTTTAGCAGAATGAACAGACAGTCAGGATGATAGTAATTGACTGAAACAGGACATTGATAGTTTAGCAGAATGGACAGAGGATCAGGATGATAGTAATTGACTGAAACAGGACATGGATAGTTTAGCAGAATGGACAGACAGTCAGGATGATAGTAATTGACTGAAACAGGACATGGATTGTTTAGCAGAATGGACAGACAGTCAGGATGATATTAATTGTGTGAAACAGGACATTGATAATTTAGCAGAATGGACAGAGAGTCAGGATGATAGTAATTGACTGAAACAGGACATGGATAGATTAGCAGAATGGATAGACAGTCAGGCTGATAGTAATTGACTGAAGCAAGACATGGATAGTTTAGCAGAATGGACAGAGAGTCAGGATGATAGTACTTGACTGAAACAGGACATTGATAGGTTAACAGAATGGACAGAGAGTCAGGATGATAGTAATTGACTGAAACAGGACATTGATAGTTTAGCAGAATGGACAGAGAGTCATGATGGTAGTAATTGACTGTAACAGGACATGGATAGATTAGCAGAATGGACAGACAGTAAGGATGATAGTAATTGACTGAAACAGGACATGGATACATTAGCAGAATGGACAGACAGTCAGGATGATAGTAAAAGACTGAAACAGGACATGGATAGTTTAGCAGAATGGACAGACAGTCAGGATGATAGTAATTGACTGAAACAGGACATTGATAGTTCAGCAGATTGGACAGAGAGTCAGGATGATAGTAATTGACTGAAACAGGACATTGATAGTAGAGCAGAATGGACAGACAGTCAGGATGATAGTAATTGACTGAAACAGGACATTGATAGATTAGCAGAATGGACAGAGAGTCAGGATGATAGTAATTGACTGAAACAGGACATGGATAGTTTAGCAGAATGGACAGACAGTCAGGATGATAGTAATTGACTGAAACAGGACATGGATAGTTTAGCAGAATGGATAGACAGTCAGGATGATATTAATTAACTGAAACAGGACATTGATAGTTTAGCAGAATGGACAGACAGTCAGGATGATAGTAATTGACTGAAACAGGACATGGATAGTTTAGCAGAATGGATAGACAGTCAGGATGATATTAATTAACTGAAACAGGACATTGATAGTTTAGCAGAATGGACAGACAGTCAGGATGATAGTAATTGACTGAAACAGGACATGGATAGTTTAGCAGAATGGACAGACAGTCAGGATGATATTAATTGACTGAAACAGGACATTGATAGTTTAGCAGAATGGACAGAGTCAGGATGTTAGTAATTGACTGAAACAGGACATAGATAATTTAGCAGAATGGACAGACAGTCAGGATGATAGTAATTGACTGAAACAGGACATGGATAGTTGAGCAGAATGGACAGAGAGTCAGGATGTTAGTAATTGACTGAAACAGGACATTGATAATTTAGCAGAATGGACAGACAGTCAGGATGATAGGAAATGACTGAAACTGGACATGGATAGTTTAGCAGAATGGATAGACAGTCAGGATGATAGTAATTGACTGAAACAGGACATTAATAATTTAGCAGAATGGACAGACAGTCAGGATGATAGTAATTGACTGAAACTGGACATGGATAGTTTAGCAGAATGGATAGATCGTCAGGATGATAGTAATTGACTGAAACAGGACATTGATAATTTAGCAGAATGGATAGATAGTGAGGATGATAATAATTGACTGAAACAGGACATGGATTGTTTAGCAGAATGGACAGACAGTCAGGATGATAGTAATTGACTGAAACAGGACATGGATAGTTTAGCAGAATGGACAGACAGTCAGGATGATAGTAATTGACTGAAACAGGACATGGATAGTTTAGCAGAGTGGACAGACAGTCAGGATGATAGTAATTGACTGAAACAGCACATGGATAGTTTAGCAGAATGAACAGACAGTCAGGATGATAGTAATTGACTGAAACAGGACATTGATAGTTTAGCAGAATGGACAGAGGATCAGGATGATAGTAATTGACTGAAACAGGACATGGATAGTTTAGCAGAATGGACAGACAGTCAGGATGATAGTAATTGACTGAAACAGGACATGGATAGTTTAGCAGAATGGACAGACAGTCAGGATGATATTAATTGTGTGAAACAGGACATTGATAATTTGGCAGAATGGACAGACAATCAGGATGATAGTAATTGACTGAAACAGGACATGGATAGATTAGCAGAATGGATAGACAGTCAGGATGATAGTAATTGACTGAAGCAGGACATGGATAGTTTAGCAGAATGGACAGAGAGTCAGGATGATAGTAATTGACTGAAACAGGACATTGATAGGTTAACAGAATGGACAGAGAGTCAGGATGATAGTAATTGACTGAAACAGGACATTGATAGTTTAGCAGAATGGACAGAGAGTCAGGATGGTAGTAATTGACTGAAACAGGACATGGATAGATTAGCAGAATGGACAGACAGTAAGGATGAAAGTAATTGACTGAAACAGGACATGGATAGATTAGCAGAATGGACAGACAGTCAGGATGATAGTAAATGACTGAAACAGGACATGGATAGTTTAGCAGAATGGACAGACAGTCAGGATGATAGTAATTGACTGAAACAGGACATTGATAGTTCAGCAGAATGGACAGAGAGTCAGGATGATAGTAATTGACTGAAACAGGACATTGATAGTCGAGCAGAATGGACAGACAGTCAGGATGATAGTAATTGACTGAAACAGGACATGGATAGTTTAGCAGAATGGATAGACAGTCAGGATGATATTAATTGACTGAAACAGGACATTGATAGTTTAGCAGAATGGACAGAGTCAGGATGTTAGTAATTGACTGAAACAGGACATAGATAATTTAGCAGAATGGACAGACAGTCAGGATGATAGTAATTGACTGAAACAGGACATGGATAGTGGAGCAGAATGGATAGACAGTCAGGATGATATTAATTGACTGAAACAGGACATTGATAGTTTAGCAGAATGGACAGAGAGTCAGGATGTTAGTAATTGACTGAAACAGGACATTGATAATTTAGCAGAATGGGCAGACAGTCAGGATGATAGGAAATGACTGAAACTGGACATGGATAGTTTAGCAGAATGGATAGACAGTCAGGATGATAGTAATTGACTGAAACAGGACATTAATAATTTAGCAGAATGGACAGACAGTCAGGATGATAGTAATTGACTGAAACTGGACATGGATAGTTTAGCAGAATGGATAGATCGTCAGGATGATAGTAATTGACTGAAACAGGACATTGATAATTTAGCAGAATGGATAGATAGTGAGGATGATAATAATTGACTGAAACAGGACATGGATTGTTTAGCAGAATGGACAGACAGTCAGGATGATAGTAAATGACTGAAACAGGACATGGATAGTTTAGCAGAATGGACAGACAGTCAGGATGATAGTAATTGACTGAAACAGGACATTGATAGTTCAGCAGAATGGACAGAGAGTCAGGATGATAGTAATTGACTGAAACAGGACATTGATAGTCGAGCAGAATGGACAGACAGTCAGGATGTTAGTAATTGACTGAAACAGGACATAGATAATTTAGCAGAATGGACAGACAGTCAGGATGATAGTAATTGACTGAAACAGGACATGGATAGTGGAGCAGAATGGATAGACAGTCAGGATGATATTAATTGACTGAAACAGGACATTGATAGTTTAGCAGAATGGACAGAGAGTCAGGATGTTAGTAATTGACTGAAACAGGACATTGATAATTTAGCAGAATGGGCAGACAGTCAGGATGATAAGAAATGACTGAAACTGGACATGGATAGTTTAGCAGAATGGATAGACAGTCAGGATGATAGTAATTGACTGAAACAGGACATTAATAATTTAGCAGAATGGACAGACAGTCAGGATGATAGTAATTGACTGAAACTGGACATGGATAGTTTAGCAGAATGGATAGATCGTCAGGATGATAGTAATTGACTGAAACAGGACATTGATAATTTAGCAGAATGGATAGATAGTGAGGATGATAATAATTGACTGAAACAGGACATGGATTGTTTAGCAGAATGGACAGACAGTCAGGATGATAGTAATTGACTGAAACAGGACATGGATAGTTTAGCAGAATGGACAGACAGTCAGGATGATAGTAATTGACTGAAACAGGACATGGATAGTTTAGCAGAATGGACAGACATTCAGGATGATAGTAATTGACTGAAACAGCACATGGATAGTTTAGCAGAATGAACAGACAGTCAGGATGATAGTAATTGACTGAAACAGGACATTGATAGTTTAGCAGAATGGACAGAGGATCAGGATGATAGTAATTGACTGAAACAGGACATGGATAGTTTAGCAGAATGGATAGACAGTCAGGATGATAGTAATTGACTGAAACAGGACATTAATAATTTAGCAGAATGGACAGACAGTCAGGATGATAGTAATTGACTGAAACTGGACATGGATAGTTTAGCAGAATGGATAGATCGTCAGGATGATAGTAATTGACTGAAACAGGACATTAATAATTTAGCAGAATGGACAGACAGTCAGGATGATAGTAATTGACTGAAACAGGACATGGATAGTTTAGCAGAATGGACAGACAGTCAGGATGATAGTAATTGACTGAAACAGGACATGGATAGTTTAGCAGAATGGACAGACATTCAGGATGATAGTAATTGACTGAAACAGCACATGGATAGTTTAGCAGAATGAACAGACAGTCAGGATGATAGTAATTGACTGAAACAGGACATTGATAGTTTAGCAGAATGGACAGAGGATCAGGATGATAGTAATTGACTGAAACAGGACATGGATAGTTTAGCAGAATGGACAGACAGTCAGGATGATAGTAATTGACTGAAACAGGACATGGATAGTTTAGCAGAATGGACAGACAGTCAGGATGATATTAATTGTGTGAAACAGGACATTGATAATTTGGCAGAATGGACAGACAGTCAGGATGATAGTAATTGACTGAAACAGTACATGGATAGATTAGCAGAATGGATAGACAGTCAGGATGATAGTAATTGACTGAAGCAGGACATGGATAGTTTAGCAGAATGGACAGAGAGTCAGGATGATAGTAATTGACTGAAACAGGACATTGATAGGTTAACAGAATGGACAGAGAGTCAGGATGATAGTAATTGACTGAAACAGGACATTGATAGTTTAGCAGAATGGACAGAGAGTCAGGATGGTAGTAATTGACTGAAACAGGACATGGATAGATTAGCAGAATGGACAGACAGTAAGGATGATAGTAATTGACTGAAACAGGACATGGATAGATTAGCAGAATGGACAGACAGTCAGGATGATAGTAAATGACTGAAACAGGACATGGATAGTTTAGCAGAATGGACAGACAGTCAGGATGATAGTAATTGACTGAAACAGGACATTGATAGTTCAGCAGAATGGACAGAGAGTCAGGATGATAGTAATTGACTGAAACAGGACATTGATAGTTGAGCAGAATGGACAGACAGTCAGGATGATAGTAATTGACTGAAACAGGACATTGATAGATTAGCAGAATGGACAGATGGTCAGGATGATAGTAATTGACTGAAACAGGACATTGATAGTTTAGCAGAATGGACAGACAGTCAGGATGATAGTAATTGACTGAAACAGGACATGGATAGTTTAGCAGAATGGATAGACAGTCAGGATGATATTAATTAACTGAAACAGGACATTGATAGTTTAGCAGAATGGACAGACAGTCAGGATGATAGTAATTGACTGAAACAGGACATGGATAGTTTAGCAGAATGGATAGACAGTCAGGATGATACTAATTGACTGAAACAGGACATTGATAGTTTAGCAGAATGGACAGAGTCAGGATGTTAGTAATTGACTGAAACAGGACATAGATAATTTAGCAGAATGGACAGACAGTCAGGATGATAGTAATTGACTGAAACTGGACATGGATAGTTTAGCAGAATGGATAGACAGTCAGGATGATATTAATTGACTGAAACAGGACATTGATAGTTTAGCAGAATGGACAGAGAGTCAGGATGTTAGTAATTGACTGAAACAGGACATTGATAATTTAGCAGAATGGACAGACAGTCAGGATGATAGTAAATGACTGAAACTGGACATGGATAGTTTAGCAGAATGGATAGACAGTCAGGATGATAGTAATTGACTGAAACAGGACATTAATAATTTAGCAGAATGGACAGACAGTCAGGATGTTAGTAATTGACTGAAACTGGACATGGATAGTTTAGCAGAATGGATAGATAGTCAGGATGATAGTAATTGACTGAAACAGGACATTGATAATTTAGCAGAATGGATAGACAGTCAGGATGATAGTAATTGACTGAAACAGGACATTGATATTTTAGCAGAATGGATAGACAGTGAGTATGATAGTAATTGACTGAAACAGGACATGGATTGTTTAGCAGAATGGACAGACAGTCAGGATGATAGTAATTGACTGAAACAGGACATTGATAGTTTAGCAGAATGGACAGACAGTCAGGATGATAGTAATTGACTGAAACAGGACATGGATAGCTTAGCAGAATGGACAGACAGTCAGGATGATAGTAATTGACTGAAACAGGACATGGATAGTTTAGCAGAATGGACAGACAGTCAGGATGATATTAATTGAGTGAAACAGGACATTGATAATTTAGCAGAATGGACAGACAGTCAGGATGATAGTAATTGACTGAAACAGGACATGGATAGATTAGCAGAATGGACAGACAGTCAGGATGATAGTAATTGACTGAAACAGGACATAGATAGTTTAGCAGAATGGACAGACAGTCAGGATGATAGTAATTGACTGAAACAGGGCATTGATAGTTTAGCAGAATGGACAGAGAGTCAGGATGGTAGTAATGGACTGAAACAGGACATGGATAGATTAGCAGAATGGACAGACAGTCAGAATGATAGTAATTGACTGAATCAGGACATGGATAGATTAGCAGAATGGACAGACAGTCAGGATGATGGTAATTGACTGAAACAGGACATGGATAGTTTAGCAGAATGGACAGACAGTCAGGATGATAGTAATTGACTGAAACAGGACATTGATAGTTCAGCAGAATGGACAGAGAGTCAGGATGATAGTAATTGACTGAAACAGGACATTGATAGTAGAGCAGAATGGACAGACAGTCAGGATGATAGTAATTGACTGAAACAGGACATTGATAGTTTAGCAGAATGGACAGACAGTCAGGATGATAGTAATTGACTGAAACAGGACATGGATAGTTTAGCAGAATGGACAGACAGTCAGGATGATAGTAATTGACTGAAACAGGACATGGATAGTTTAGCAGAATGGATAGACAGTCAGGATGATATTAATTAAATGAAACAGGACATTGATAGTTTAGCAGAATGGACAGACAGTCAGGATGATAGTAATTGACTGAAACAGGACATGGATAGTTTAGCAGAATGGACAGAGTCAGGATGTTAGTAATTGACTGAAACAGGACATAGATAATTTAGCAGAATGGACAGACAGTCAGGATGATAGTAATTGACTGAAACTGGACATGGATAGTTTAGCAGAATGGATAGACAGTCAGGATGATATTAATTGACTGAAACAGGACATTGATAGTTTAGCAGAATGGACAGAGAGTCAGGATGTTAGTAATTGACTGAAACAGGACATTGATAGTTTAGCAGAATGGACAGAGAGTCAGGATGATAGTAATTGACTGAAACAGGACATGGATAGTTTAGCAGAATGGACAGACAGTCAGGATGATAGTAATTGACTGAAACAGGACATGGATAGTTTAGCAGAATGGACAGACAGTCAGGATGATAGTAATTGACTGAAACAGGACATGGATAGTTTAGCAGAATGGATAGACAGTCAGGATGATATTAATTAAATGAAACAGGACATTGATAGTTTAGCAGAATGGACAGACAGTCAGGATGATAGTAATTGACTGAAACAGGACATGGATAGTTTAGCAGAATGGACAGAGTCAGGATGTTAGTAATTGACTGAAACAGGACATAGATAATTTAGCAGAATGGACAGACAGTCAGGATGATAGTAATTGACTGAAACTGGACATGGATAGTTTAGCAGAATGGATAGACAGTCAGGATGATATTAATTGACTGAAACAGGACATTGATAGTTTAGCAGAATGGACAGAGAGTCAGGATGTTAGTAATTGACTGAAACAGGACATTGATAATTTAGCAGAATGGACAGACAGTCAGGATGATAGTAAATGACTGAAACTGGACATGGATAGTTTAGCAGAATGGATAGACAGTCAGGATGATAGTAATTGACTGAAACAGGACATTAATAATTTAGCAGAATGGACAGACAGTCAGGATGTTAGTAATTGACTGAAACTGGACATGGATAGTTTAGCAGAATGGATAGATAGTCAGGATGATAGTAATTGACTGAAACAGGACATTGATAATTTAGCAGAATTGATAGACAGTCAGGATGATAGTAATTGACTGAAACAGGACATTGATATTTTAGCAGAATGGATAGACAGTGAGGATGATAGTAATTGACTGAAACAGGACATGGATTGTTTAGCAGAATGGACAGACAGTCAGGATGATAGTAATTGACTGAAACAGGACATGGATAGTTTAGCAGAATGGACAGACAGTCAGGATGATAGTAATTGACTGAAACAGGACATGGATAGTTTAGCAGAATGGACAGACAGTCAGGATGATAGTAATTGACTGAAACAGGACATTGATAGGTTAACAGAATGGACAGACAGTCAGGATGATAGTAATTGACTGAAACAGCACATGGATAGTTTAGCAGAATGGACAGAGAGTCAGGATGATAGTAATTGACTGAAACAGGACATTGATAGTTTAGCAGAATGGACAGACAGTCAGGATGATAGTAATTGACTGAAACAGGACATGGATAGTTTAGCAGAATGGACAGACAGTCAGGATGATAGTAATTGACTGAAACAGGACATGGATAGTTTAGCAGAATGGACAGACAGTCAGGATGATATTAATTGAGTGAAACAGGACATTGATAATTTAGCAGAATGGACAGACAGTCAGGATGATAGTAATTGACTGAAACAGGACATGGATAGATTAGCAGAATGGATAGACAGTCAGGATGATAGTAATTGACTGAAGCAGGACATGGATAGTTTAGCAGAATGGACAGACAGTCAGGATGATAGTAATTGACTGAAACAGGACATTGATAGGTTAACAGAATGGACAGAGAGTCAGGATGATAGTAATTGACTGAAACAGGACATTGATAGTTTAGCAGAATGGACAGAGAGTCAGGATGGTCGTAATTGACTGAAACAGGACATGGATAGATTAGCAGAATGGACAGACAGTCAGGATGATAGTAATTGACTGAAACAGGACATGGATAGATTAGCAGAATGGACAGACAGTCAGGATGATAGTAATTGACTGAAACAGGACATGGATAGTTTAGCAGAATGGACAGACAGTCAGGATGATAGTAATTGACTGAAACAGGGCATTGATAGTTTAGCAGAATGGACAGAGAGTCAGGATGGTAGTAATGGACTGAAACAGGACATGGATAGATTAGCAGAATGGACAGACAGTCAGAATGATAGTAATTGACTGAATCAGGACATGGATAGATTAGCAGAATGGACAGACAGTCAGGATGATGGTAATTGACTGAAACAGGACATGGATAGTTTAGCAGAATGGACAGACAGTCAGAATGATAGTAATTGACTGAAACAGGACATGGATAGTTTAGCAGAATGGACAGAGTCAGGATGTTAGTAATTGACTGAAACAGGACATAGATAATTTAGCAGAATGGACAGACAGTCAGGATGATAGTAATTGACTGAAACTGGACATGGATAGTTTAGCAGAATGGATAGACAGTCAGGATGATATTAATTGACTGAAACAGGACATTGATAGTTTAGCAGAATGGAAAGAGAGTCAGGATGTTAGTAATTGACTGAAACAGGACATTGATAATTTAGCAGAATGGACAGACAGTCAGGATGATAGTAAATGACTGAAACTGGACATGGATAGTTTAGCAGAATGGACAGACAGTCAGGATGATAGTAATTGACTGAAACAGGACATTAATAATTTAGCAGAATGGACAGACAGTCAGGATGATAGTAATTGACTGAAACTGGACATGGATAGTTTAGCAGAATGGATAGATAGTCAGGATGATAGTAATTGACTGAAACAGGACATTGATAATTTAGCAGAATGGATAGACAGTCAGGATGATAGTAATTGACTGCAACAGGACATGGATTGTTTAGCAGAATGGACAGACAGTCAGGATGTTAGTAATTGACTGAAACAGGACATAGATAATTTAGCAGAATGGACAGACAGTCAGGATGATAGTAATTGACTGAAACTGGACATGGATAGTTTAGCAGAATGGATAGACAGTCAGGATGATATTAATTGACTGAAACAGGACATTGATAGTTTAGCAGAATGGACAGAGAGTCAGGATGTTAGTAATTGACTGAAACAGGACATTGATAATTTAGCAGAATGGACAGACAGTCAGGAAGATAGTAAATGACTGAAACTGGACATGGATAGTTCAGCAGAATGGACAGACAGTCAGGATGATAGTAATTGACTGAAACAGGACATTGATATTTTAGCAGAATGGATAGACAGTGAGGATGATAGTAATTGACTGAAACAGGACATGGATTGGTCAGCAGAATGGACAGACAGTCAGGATGATAGTAATTGACTGAAACAGGACATGGATAGTTTAGCAGAATGGACAGACAGTCAGGATGATAGTAATTGACTGAAACAGGACATTGATAGGTTAACAGAATGGACAGACAGTCAGGATGATAGTAATTGACTGAAACAGCACATGGATAGTTTAGCAGAATGGACAGAGAGTCAGGATGATAGTAATTGACTGAAACAGGACATTGATAGTTTAGCAGAATGGACAGAGAGTCAGGATGATAGTAATTGACTGAAACAGGACATGGATAGTTTAGCAGAATGGACAGACAGTCAGGATGATAGTAATTGACTGAAACAGGACATGGATAGTTTAGCAGAATGGACAGACAGTCAGGATGATATTAATTGAGTGAAACAGGACATTGATAATTTAGCAGAATGGACAGACAGTCAGGATGATAGTAATTGACTGAAACAGGACATGGATAGATTAGCAGAATGGATAGACAGTCAGGATGATAGTAATTGACTGAAGCAGGACATGGATAGTTTAGCAGAATGGACAGACAGTCAGGATGATAGTAATTGACTGAAACAGGACATTGATAGGTTAACAGAATGGACAGAGAGTCAGGATGATAGTAATTGACTGAAACAGGACATTGATAGTTTAGCAGAATGGACAGACAGTCAGGATGATAGTAATTGACTGAAACAGGAAATGGATAGATTAGCAGAATGGACAGACAGTCAGGATGATAGTAATTGACTGAAACAGGACATGGATAGATTAGCAGAATGGACAGACAGTCAGGATGATAGTAATTGACTGAAACAGGACATGGATAGTTTAGCAGAATGGACAGAGAGTCAGGATGATAGTAATTGACTGAAACAGGACATTGATAGGTTAACAGAATGGACAGAGAGTCAGGATGATAGTAATTGACTGAAACAGGACATTGATAGTTTAGCAGAATGGACAGAGAGTCAGGATGGTAGTAATTGACTGAAACAGGACATGGATAGATTAGCAGAATGGACAGACAGTAAGGATGATAGTAATTGACTGAAACAGGACATGGATAGATTAGCAGAATGGACAGACAGTCAGGATGATAGTAAATGACTGAAACAGGACATGGATAGTTTAGCAGAATGGACAGACAGTCAGGATGATAGTAATTGACTGAAACAGGACATTGATAGTTCAGCAGAATGGACAGAGAGTCAGGATGATAGTAATTGACTGAAACAGGACATTGATAGTAGAGCAGAATGGACAG
Source organism: Heterodontus francisci (assembly GCF_036365525.1). NCBI lineage: Eukaryota > Metazoa > Chordata > Chondrichthyes > Heterodontiformes > Heterodontidae > Heterodontus > Heterodontus francisci. Next base: position 1,031,589 of record NW_027141899.1, read on the forward strand.
ACAGTCAGGATGATAGTAATTGACTGAAACAGGACATTGATAGATTAGCAGAATGGACAGAGAGTCAGGATGATAGTAATTGACTGAAACAGGACATTGATAGTTTAGCAGAATGTGCAGACAGTCAGGATGATAGTAATTGACTGAAACAGGACATGGATAGTTTAGCAGAATGGATAGACAGTCAGGATGATATTAATTAACTGAAACAGGACATTGATAGTTTAGCAGAATGGACAGACAGTCAGGATGATAGTAATTGACTGAAACAGGACATGGATAGTTTAGCAGAATGGATAGACAGTCAGGATGATATTAATTAACTGAAACAGGACATTGATAGTTTAGCAGAATGGACAGACAGTCAGGATGATAGTAATTGACTGAAACAGGACATGGATAGTTTAGCAGAATGGATAGACAGTCAGGATGATATTAATTGACTGAAACAGGACATTGATAGTTTAGCAGAATGGAAAGAGTCAGAATGTTAGTAATTGACTGAAACAGGACATAGATAATTTAGCAGAATGGACAGACAGTCAGGATGATAGTAATTGACTGAAACAGGACATGGATAGTTGAGCAGAATGGATAGACAGTCAGGATGATATCAATTGACTGAAACAGGACATTGATAGTTTAGCAGAATGGACAGAGAGTCAGGATGATAGTAATTGACTGAAACAGGACATTAATAATTTAGCAGAATGGACAGACAGTCAGGATGATAGTAATTGACTGAAACTGGACATGGATAGTTTAGCAGAATGGATAGATCGTCAGGATGATAGTAATTGACTGAAACAGGACATTGATAATTTAGCAGAATGGATAGATAGTGAGGATGATAATAATTGACTGAAACAGGACATGGATTGTTTAGCAGAATGGACAGACAGTCAGGATGATAGTAATTGACTGAAACAGGACATGGATAGTTTAGCAGAATGGACAGACAGTCAGGATGATAGTAATTGACTGAAACAGGACATGGATAGTTTAGCAGAATGGACAGACAGTCAGGATGATAGTAATTGACTGAAACAGCACATGGATAGTTTAGCAGAATGAACAGACAGTCAGGATGATAGTAATTGACTGAAACAGGACATTGATAGTTTAGCAGAATGGACAGAGGATCAGGATGATAGTAATTGACTGAAACAGGACATGGATAGTTTAGCAGAATGGACAGACAGTCAGGATGATAGTAATTGACTGAAACAGGACATGGATAGTTTAGCAGAATGGACAGACAGTCAGGATGATATTAATTGTGTGAAACAGGACATTGATAATTTAGCAGAATGGACAGACAGTCAGGATGATAGTAATTGACTGAAACAGGACATGGATAGATTAGCAGAATGGATAGACAGTCAGGATGATAGTAATTGACTGAAGCAGGACATGGATAGTTTAGCAGAATGGACAGAGAGTCAGGATGATAGTAATTGACTGAAACAGGACATTGATAGGTTAACAGAATGGACAGAGAGTCAGGATGATAGTAATTGACTGAAACAGGACATTGATAGTTTAGCAGAATGGACAGAGAGTCAGGATGGTAGTAATTGACTGAAACAGGACATGGATGGATTAGCAGAATGGACAGACAGTAAGGATGATAGTAATTGACTGAAACAGGACATGGATAGATTAGCAGAATGGACAGACAGTCAGGATGATAGTAAATGACTGAAACAGGACATGGATAGTTTAGCAGAATGGACAGACAGTCAGGATGATAGTAATTGACTGAAACAGGACATTGATAGTTCAGCAGAATGGACAGAGAGTCAGGATGATAGTAATTGACTGAAACAGGACATTGATAGTAGAGCAGAATGGACAGACAGTCAGGATGATAGTAATTGACTGAAACAGGACATTGATAGATTAGCAGAATGGACAGATGGTCAGGATGATAGTAATTGACTGAAACAGGACATTGATAGTTTAGCAGAATGGACAGACAGTCAGGATGATAGTAATTGACTGAAACAGGACATGGATAGTTTAACAGAATGGATAGACAGTCAGGATGATATTAATTAACTGAAACAGGACATTGATAGTTTAGCAGAATGGACAGACAGTCAGGATGATAGTAATTGACTGAAACAGGACATGGATAGTTTAGCAGAATGGATAGACAGTCAGGATGATATTAATTGACTGAAACAGGACATTGATAGTTTAGCAGAATGGACAGAGTCAGGATGTTAGTAATTGACTGAAACAGGACATAGATAATTTAGCAGAATGGACAGACAGTCAGGATGATAGTAATTGACTGAAACTGGACATGGATAGTTTAGCAGAATGGATCGACAGTCAGGATGATATTAATTGACTGAAACAGGACATTGATAGTTTAGCAGAATGGATAGAGAGTCAGGATGTTAGTAATTGACTGAAACAGGACATTGATAATTTAGCAGAATGGACAGACAGTCAGGATGATAGTAAATGACTGAAACTGGACATGGATAGTTTAGCAGAATGGATAGACAGTCAGGATGATAGTAATTGACTGAAACAGGACATTAATAATTTAGCAGAATGGACAGACAGTCAGGATGTTAGTAATTGACTGAAACTGGACATGGATAGTTTAGCAGAATGGATAGATAGTCAGGATGATAGTAATTGACTGAAACAGGACATTGATCATTTAGCAGAATGGATAGACAGTCAGGATGATAGTAATTGACTGAAACAGGACATTGATATTTTAGCAGAATGGATAGACAGTGAGGATGATAGTAATTGACTGAAACAGGACATGGATTGTTTAGCAGAATGGACAGAGAGTCAGGATGATAGTAATTGACTGAAACAGGACATTGATAGTTTAGCAGAATGGACAGACAGTCAGGATGATAGTAATTGACTGAAACAGGACATGGATAGTTTAGCAGAATGGACAGACAGTCAGGATGATAGTAATTGACTGAAACAGGACATGGATAGTTTAGCAGAATGGACAGACAGTCAGGATGATATTAATTGAGTGAAACAGGACATTGATAATTTTGCAGAATGGACAGACAGTCAGGATGATAGTAATTGACTGAAACAGGACATGGATAGATTAGCAGAATGGATAGACAGTCAGGATGATAGTAATTGACTGAAGCAGGACATGGATAGTTTAGCAGAATGGACAGACAGTCAGGATGATAGTAATTGACTGAAACAGGACATTGATAGGTTAACAGAATGGACAGAGAGTCAGGATGATAGTAATTGACTGAAACAGGACATTGATAGTTTAGCAGAATGGACAGAGAGTCAGGATGGTCGTAATTGACTGAAACAGGACATGGATAGATTAGCAGAATGGACAGAGAGTCAGGATGATAGTAATTGACTGAAACAGGACATGGATAGATTAGCAGAATGGACAGAGAGTCAGGATGATAGTAATTGACTGAAACAGGACATGGATAGTTTAGCAGAATGGACAGACAGTCAGGATGATAGTAATTGACTGAAACAGGGCATTGATAGTTTAGCAGAATGGACAGAGAGTCAGGATGGTAGTAATTGACTGAAACAGGACATGGATAGATTAGCAGAATGGACAGACAGTCAGAATGATAGTAATTGACTGAAACAGGACATGGATAGTTTAGCAGAATGGACAGACAGTCAGGATGATAGTAATTGACTGAAACAGGACATTGATAGTTCGGCAGAATGGACAGAGAGTCAGGATGATAGTAATTGACTGAAACAGGACATTGATAGTAGAGCAGAATGGACAGACAGTCAGGATAATAGTAATTGACTGAAACAGGACATTGATAGTTTAGCAGAATGGACAGAGAGTCAGGATGATAGTAATTGACTGAAACAGGACATGGATAGTTTAGCAGAATGGACAGACAGTCAGGATGATAGTAATTGACTGAAACAGGACATGGATAGTTTAGCAGAATGGACAGACAGTCAGGATGATAGTAATTGACTGAAACAGGACATGGATAGTTTAGCAGAATGGACAGACAGTCAGGATGATAGTAATTGACTGAAACAGCACATGGATAGTTTAGCAGAATGAACAGACAGTCAGGATGATAGTAATTGACTGAAACAGGACATTGATATTTTAGCAGAATGGACAGAGGATCAGGATGATAGTAATTGACTGAAACAGGACATGGATAGTTTAGCAGAATGGACAGACAGTCAGGATGATAGTAATTGACTGAAACAGGACATGGATAGTTTAGCAGAATGGACAGAGGATCAGGATGATAGTAATTGACTGAAACAGGACATGGATAGTTTAGCAGAATGGACAGACAGTCAGGATGATAGTAATTGACTGAAACAGGACATGGATAGTTTAGCAGAATGGACAGACAGTCAGGATGATATTAATTGTGTGAAACAGGACATTGATAATTTAGCAGAATGGACAGACAGTCAGGATGATAGTAATTGACTGAAACAGGACATGGATAGATTAGCAGAATGGATAGACAGTCAGGATGATAGTAATTGACTGAAGCAGGACATGGATAGTTTAGCAGAATGGACAGAGAGTCAGGATGATAGTAATTGACTGAAACAGGACATTGATAGGTTAACAGAATGGACAGAGAGTCAGGATGATAGTAATTGACTGAAACAGGACATTGATAGTTTAGCAGAATGGACAGAGAGTCAGGATGGTAGTAATTGACTGAAACAGGACATGGATAGATTAGCAGAATGGACAGACAGTAAGGATGATAGTAATTGACTGAAACAGGACATGGATAGATTAGCAGAATGGACAGACAGTCAGGATGATAGTAAATGACTGAAACAGGACATGGATAGTTTAGCAGAATGGACAGACAGTCAGGATGATAGTAATTGACTGAAACAGGACATTGATAGTTCAGCAGAATGGACAGAGAGTCAGGATGATAGTAATTGACTGAAACAGGACATTGATAGTAGAGCAGAATGGACAGACAGTCAGGATGATAGTAATTGACTGAAACAGGACATTGATAGATTAGCAGAATGGACAGATGGTCAGGATGATAGTAATTGACTGAAACAGGACATTGATAGTTTAGCAGAATGGACAGACAGTCAGGATGATAGTAATTGACTGAAACAGGACATGGATAGTTTAACAGAATGGATAGACAGTCAGGATGATATTAATTAACTGAAACAGGACATTGATAGTTTAGCAGAATGGACAGACAGTCAGGATGATAGTAATTGACTGAAACAGGACATGGATAGTTTAGCAGAATGGATAGACAGTCAGGATGATATTAATTGACTGAAACAGGACATTGATAGTTTAGCAGAATGGACAGAGTCAGGATGTTAGTAATTGACTGAAACAGGACATAGATAATTTAGCAGAATGGACAGACAGTCAGGATGATAGTAATTGACTGAAACTGGACATGGATAGTTTAGCAGAATGGATAGACAGTCAGGATGATATTAATTGACTGAAACAGGACATTGATAGTTTAGCAGAATGGATAGAGAGTCAGGATGTTAGTAATTGACTGAAACAGGACATTGATAATTTAGCAGAATGGACAGACAGTCAGGATGATAGTAAATGACTGAAACTGGACATGGATAGTTTAGCAGAATGGATAGACAGTCAGGATGATAGTAATTGACTGAAACAGGACATTAATAATTTAGCAGAATGGACAGACAGTCAGGATGTTAGTAATTGACTGAAACTGGACATGGATAGTTTAGCAGAATGGATAGATAGTCAGGATGATAGTAATTGACTGAAACAGGACATTGATCATTTAGCAGAATGGATAGACAGTCAGGATGATAGTAATTGACTGAAACAGGACATTGATATTTTAGCAGAATGGATAGACAGTGAGGATGATAGTAATTGACTGAAACAGGACATGGATTGTTTAGCAGAATGGACAGAGAGTCAGGATGATAGTAATTGACTGAAACAGGACATTGATAGTTTAGCAGAATGGACAGACAGTCAGGATGATAGTAATTGACTGAAACAGGACATGGATAGTTTAGCAGAATGGACAGACAGTCAGGATGATAGTAATTGACTGAAACAGGACATGGATAGTTTAGCAGAATGGACAGACAGTCAGGATGATATTAATTGAGTGAAACAGGACATTGATAATTTTGCAGAATGGACAGACAGTCAGGATGATAGTAATTGACTGAAACAGGACATGGATAGATTAGCAGAATGGATAGACAGTCAGGATGATAGTAATTGACTGAAGCAGGACATGGATAGTTTAGCAGAATGGACAGACAGTCAGGATGATAGTAATTGACTGAAACAGGACATTGATAGGTTAACAGAATGGACAGAGAGTCAGGATGATAGTAATTGACTGAAACAGGACATGGATAGTTTAGCAGAATGGACAGACAGTCAGGATGATAGTAATTGACTGAAACAGGACATGGATAGTTTAGCAGAATGGACAGAGGATCAGGATGATAGTAATTGACTGAAACAGGACATGGATAGTTTAGCAGAATGGACAGACAGTCAGGATGATAGTAATTGACTGAAACAGGACATGGATAGTTTAGCAGAATGGACAGACAGTCAGGATGATATTAATTGTGTGAAACAGGACATTGATAATTTAGCAGAATGGACAGACAGTCAGGATGATAGTAATTGACTGAAACAGGACATGGATAGATTAGCAGAATGGATAGACAGTCAGGATGATAGTAATTGACTGAAGCAGGACATGGATAGTTTAGCAGAATGGACAGAGAGTCAGGATGATAGTAATTGACTGAAACAGGACATTGATAGGTTAACAGAATGGACAGAGAGTCAGGATGATAGTAATTGACTGAAACAGGACATTGATAGTTTAGCAGAATGGACAGAGAGTCAGGATGGTAGTAATTGACTGAAACAGGACATGGATAGATTAGCAGAATGGACAGACAGTAAGGATGATAGTAATTGACTGAAACAGGACATGGATAGATTAGCAGAATGGACAGACAGTCAGGATGATAGTAAATGACTGAAACAGGACATGGATAGTTTAGCAGAATGGACAGACAGTCAGGATGATAGTAATTGACTGAAACAGGACATTGATAGTTCAGCAGAATGGACAGAGAGTCAGGATGATAGTAATTGACTGAAACAGGACATTGATAGTAGAGCAGAATGGACAGACAGTCAGGATGATAGTAATTGACTGAAACAGGACATTGATATATTAGCAGAATGGACAGATGGTCAGGATGATAGTAATTGACTGAAACAGGACATTGATAGTTTAGCAGAATGGACAGACAGTCAGGATGATAGTAATTGACTGAAACAGGACATGGATAGTTTAACAGAATGGATAGACAGTCAGGATGATATTAATTAACTGAAACAGGACATTGATAGTTTAGCAGAATGGACAGACAGTCAGGATGATAGTAATTGACTGAAACAGGACATGGATAGTTTAGCAGAATGGATAGACAGTCAGGATGATATTAATTGACTGAAACAGGACATTGATAGTTTAGCAGAATGGACAGAGTCAGGATGTTAGTAATTGACTGAAACAGGACATAGATAATTTAGCAGAATGGACAGACAGTCAGGATGATAGTAATTGACTGAAACTGGACATGGATAGTTTAGCAGAATGGATAGACAGTCAGGATGATATTAATTGACTGAAACAGGACATTGATAGTTTAGCAGAATGGATAGAGAGTCAGGATGTTAGTAATTGACTGAAACAGGACATTGATAATTTAGCAGAATGGACAGACAGTCAGGATGATAGTAAATGACTGAAACTGGACATGGATAGTTTAGCAGAATGGATAGACAGTCAGGATGATAGTAATTGACTGAAACAGGACATTAATAATTTAGCAGAATGGACAGACAGTCAGGATGTTAGTAATTGACTGAAACTGGACATGGATAGTTTAGCAGAATGGATAGATAGTCAGGATGATAGTAATTGACTGAAACAGGACATTGATCATTTAGCAGAATGGATAGACAGTCAGGATGATAGTAATTGACTGAAACAGGACATTGATATTTTAGCAGAATGGATAGACAGTGAGGATGATAGTAATTGACTGAAACAGGACATGGATTGTTTAGCAGAATGGACAGAGAGTCAGGATGATAGTAATTGACTGAAACAGGACATTGATAGTTTAGCAGAATGGACAGACAGTCAGGATGATAGTAATTGACTGAAACAGGACATGGATAGTTTAGCAGAATGGACAGACAGTCAGGATGATAGTAATTGACTGAAACAGGACATGGATAGTTTAGCAGAATGGACAGACAGTCAGGATGATATTAATTGAGTGAAACAGGACATTGATAATTTTGCAGAATGGACAGACAGTCAGGATGATAGTAATTGACTGAAACAGGACATGGATAGATTAGCAGAATGGATAGACAGTCAGGATGATAGTAATTGACTGAAGCAGGACATGGATAGTTTAGCAGAATGGACAGACAGTCAGGATGATAGTAATTGACTGAAACAGGACATTGATAGGTTAACAGAATGGACAGAGAGTCAGGATGATAGTAATTGACTGAAACAGGACATTGATAGTTTAGCAGAATGGACAGAGAGTCAGGATGGTCGTAATTGACTGAAACAGGACATGGATAGATTAGCAGAATGGACAGAGAGTCAGGATGATAGTAATTGAATGAAACAGGACATGGATAGATTAGCAGAATGGACAGAGAGTCAGGATGATAGTAATTGACTGAAACAGGACATGGATAGTTTAGCAGAATGGACAGACAGTCAGGATGATAGTAATTGACTGAAACAGGGCATTGATAGTTTAGCAGAATGGACAGAGAGTCAGGATGGTAGTAATTGACTGAAACAGGACATGGATAGATTAGCAGAATGGACAGACAGTCAGAATGATAGTAATTGACTGAAACAGGACATGGATAGTTTAGCAGAATGGACAGACTGTCAGGATGATAGTAATTGACTGAAACAGGACATTGATAGTTCGGCAGAATGGACAGAGAGTCAGGATGATAGTAATTGACTGAAACAGGACATTGATAGTAGAGCAGAATGGACAGACAGTCAGGATAATAGTAATTGACTGAAACAGGACATTGATAGTTTAGCAGAATGGACAGAGAGTCAGGATGATAGTAATTGACTGAAACAGGACATGGATAGTTTAGCAGAATGGACAGACAGTCAGGATGATAGTAATTGACTGAAACAGGACATGGATAGTTTAGCAGAATGGATAGACAGTCAGGATGATATTAATTAACTGAAACAGGACATTGATAGTTCAGCAGAATGGACAGACAGTCAGGATGATAGTAATTGACTGAAACAGGACATGGATAGTTTAGCAGAATGGATAGACAGTCAGGATGATATTAATTGACTGAAACAGGACATTGATAGTTTAGCAGAATGGACAGAGTCAGGATGTTAGTAATTGACTGAAACAGGACATAGATAATTTAGCAGAATGGACAGACAGTCAGGATGATAGTAATTGACTGAAACTGGACATGGATAGTTTAGCAGAATGGATAGACAGTCAGGATGATATTATTTGACTGAAACAGGACATTGATAGTTTAGCAGAATGGACAGAGAGTCAGGATGTTAGTAATTGACTGAAACAGGACATTGATAATTTAGCAGAATGGACAGACAGTCAGGATGATAGTAAATGACTGAAACTGGACATGGATAGTTTAGCAGAATGGACAGACAGTCAGGATGATAGTAATTGACTGAAACAGGACATTAATAATTTAGCAGAATGGACAGACAGTCAGGATGATAGTAATTGACTGAAACTGGACATGGATAGTTTAGCAGAATGGATAGATAGTCAGGATGATAGTAATTGACTGAAACAGGACATTGATAATTTAGCAGAATGGATAGACAGTCAGGATGATAGTAATTGACTGAAACAGGACATTGATATTTTAGCAGAATGGATAGACAGTGAGGATGATAGTAATTGACTGAAACAGGACATGGATAGTTTAGCAGAATGGACAGACAGTCAGGATGATATTAATTGTGTGAAACAGGACATTGATAATTTAGCAGAATGGACAGACAGTCAGGATGATAGTAATTGACTGAAACAGGACATGGATAGATTAGCAGAATGGATAGACAGTCAGGATGATAGTAATTGACTGAAGCAGGACATGGATAGTTTAGCAGAATGGACAGAGAGTCAGGATGATAGTAATTGACTGAAACAGGACATTGATAGGTTAACAGAATGGACAGAGAGTCAGGATGATAGTAATTGACTGAAACAGGACATTGATAGTTTAGCAGAATGGACAGAGAGTCAGGATGGTAGTAATTGACTGAAACAGGACATGGATAGATTAGCAGAATGGACAGACAGTAAGGATGATAGTAATTGACTGAAACAGGACATGGATAGATTAGCAGAATGGACAGACAGTCAGGATGATAGTAAATGACTGAAACAGGACATGGATAGTTTAGCAGAATGGACAGACAGTCAGGATGATAGCAATTGACTGAAACAGGACATTGATAGTTCAGCAGAATGGACAGAGAGTCAGGATGATAGTAATTGACTGAAACAGGACATTGATAGTAGAGCAGAATGGACAGACAGTCAGGATGATAGTAATTGACTGAAACAGGACATTGATAGATTAGCAGAATGGACAGATGGTCAGGATGATAGTAATTGACTGAAACAGGACATTGATAGTTTAGCAGAATGGACAGACAGTCAGGATGATAGTAATTGACTGAAACAGGACATGGATAGTTTAACAGAATGGATAGACAGTCAGGATGATATTAATTAACTGAAACAGGACATTGATAGTTTAGCAGAATGGACAGACAGTCAGGATGATAGTAATTGACTGAAACAGGACATGGATAGTTTAGCAGAATGGATAGACAGTCAGGATGATATTAATTGACTGAAACAGGACATTGATAGTTTAGCAGAATGGACAGAGTCAGGATGTTAGTAATTGACTGAAACAGGACATAGATAATTTAGCAGAATGGACAGACAGTCAGGATGATAGTAATTGACTGAAACTGGACATGGATAGTTTAGCAGAATGGATAGACAGTCAGGATGATATTAATTGACTGAAACAGGACATTGATAGTTTAGCAGAATGGATAGAGAGTCAGGATGTTAGTAATTGACTGAAACAGGACATTGATAATTTAGCAGAATGGACAGACAGTCAGGATGATAGTAAATGACTGAAACTGGACATGGATAGTTTAGCAGAATGGATAGACAGTCAGGATGATAGTAATTGACTGAAACAGGACATTAATAATTTAGCAGAATGGACAGACAGTCAGGATGTTAGTAATTGACTGAAACTGGACATGGATAGTTTAGCAGAATGGATAGATAGTCAGGATGATAGTAATTGACTGAAACAGGACATTGATCATTTAGCAGAATGGATAGACAGTCAGGATGATAGTAATTGACTGAAACAGGACATTGATATTTTAGCAGAATGGATAGACAGTGAGGATGATAGTAATTGACTGAAACAGGACATGGATTGTTTAGCAGAATGGACAGAGAGTCAGGATGATAGTAATTGACTGAAACAGGACATTGATAGTTTAGCAGAATGGACAGACAGTCAGGATGATAGTAATTGACTGAAACAGGACATGGATAGTTTAGCAGAATGGACAGACAGTCAGGATGATAGTAATTGACTGAAACAGGACATGGATAGTTTAGCAGAATGGACAGACAGTCAGGATGATATTAATTGAGTGAAACAGGACATTGATAATTTTGCAGAATGGACAGACAGTCAGGATGATAGTAATTGACTGAAACAGGACATGGATAGATTAGCAGAATGGATAGACAGTCAGGATGATAGTAATTGACTGAAGCAGGACATGGATAGTTTAGCAGAATGGACAGACAGTCAGGATGATAGTAATTGACTGAAACAGGACATTGATAGGTTAACAGAATGGACAGAGAGTCAGGATGATAGTAATTGACTGAAACAGGACATTGATAGTTTAGCAGAATGGACAGAGAGTCAGGATGGTCGTAATTGACTGAAACAGGACATGGATAGATTAGCAGAATGGACAGAGAGTCAGGATGATAGTAATTGACTGAAACAGGACATGGATAGTTTAGCAGAATGGACAGACAGTCAGGATGATAGTAATTGACTGAAACAGGGCATTGATAGTTTAGCAGAATGGACAGAGAGTCAGGATGGTAGTAATTGACTGAAACAGGACATGGATAGATTAGCAGAATGGACAGACAGTCAGAATGATAGTAATTGACTGAAACAGGACATGGATAGTTTAGCAGAATGGACAGACAGTCAGGATGATTGTAATTGACTGAAACAGGACATTGATAGTTCGGCAGAATGGACAGAGAGTCAGGATGATAGTAATTGACTGAAACAGGACATTGATAGTAGAGCAGAATGGACAGACAGTCAGGATAATAGTAATTGACTTAAACAGGACATGGATAGTTTAGCAGAATGGACAGACAGTCAGGATGATAGTAATTGACTGAAACAGGACATTGATAGTTCGGCAGAATGGACAGAGAGTCAGGATGATAGTAATTGACTGAAACAGGACATTGATAGTAGAGCAGAATGGACAGACAGTCAGGATAATAGTAATTGACTGAAACAGGACATTGATAGTTTAGCAGAATGGACAGAGAGTCAGGATGATAGTGATTGACTGAAACAGGACATGGATAGTTTAGCAGAATGGACAGACAGTCAGGATGATAGTAATTGACTGAAACAGGACATGGATAGTTTAGCAGAATGGATAGACAGTCAGGATGATATTAATTAACTGAAACAGGACATTGATAGTTCAGCAGAATGGACAGACAGTCAGGATGATAGTAATTGACTGAAACAGGACATGGATAGTTTAGCAGAATGGATAGACAGTCAGGATGATATTAATTGACTGAAACAGGACATTGATAGTTTAGCAGAATGGACAGAGTCAGGATGTTAGTAATTGACTGAAACAGGACATAGATAATTTAGCAGAATGGACAGACAGTCAGGATGATAGTAATTGACTGAAACTGGACATGGATAGTTTAGCAGAATGGATAGACAGTCAGGATGATATTATTTGACTGAAACAGGACATTGATAGTTTAGCAGAATGGACAGAGAGTCAGGATGTTAGTAATTGACTGAAACAGGACATTGATAATTTAGCAGAATGGACAGACAGTCAGGATGATAGTAAATGACTGAAACTGGACATGGATAGTTTAGCAGAATGGACAGACAGTCAGGATGATAGTAATTGACTGAAACAGGACATTAATAATTTAGCAGAATGGACAGACAGTCAGGATGATAGTAATTGACTGAAACTGGACATGGATAGTTTAGCAGAATGGATAGATAGTCAGGATGATAGTAATTGACTGAAACAGGACATTGATAATTTAGCAGAATGGATAGACAGTCAGGATGATAGTAATTGACTGAAACAGGACATTGATATTTTAGCAGAATGGATAGACAGTGAGGATGATAGTAATTGACTGAAACAGGACATGGATTGTTTAGCAGAATGGACAGACAGTCAGGATGTTAGTAATTGACTGAAACAGGACATAGATAATTTAGCAGAATGGACAGACAGTCAGGATGATAGTAATTGACTGAAACTGGACATGGATAGTTTAGCAGAATGGATAGACAGTCAGGATGATATTAATTGACTGAAACAGGACATTGATAGTTTAGCAGAATGGACAGAGAGTCAGGATGTTAGTAATTGACTGAAACAGGACATTGAAAATTTAGCAGAATGGACAGACAGTCAGGATGATAGTAAATGACTGAAACTGGACATGGATAGTTTAGCAGAATGGATAGACAGTGAGGATGATAGTAATTGACTGTAACAGGACATGGATTGTTTAGCAGAATGGACAGACAGTCAGGATGATAGTAATTGACTGAAACAGGACATGGATAGTTTAGCAGAATGGACAGACAGTCAGGATGATAGTAATTGACTGAAACAGGACATTGATAGGTTAACAGAATGGACAGACAGTCAGGATGATAGTAATTGACTGAAACAGCACATGGATAGTTTAGCAGAATGGACAGAGAGTCAGGATGATAGTAATTGACTGAAACAGGACATTGATAGTTTAGCAGAATGGACAGAGAGTCAGGATGATAGTAATTGACTGAAACAGGACATGGATAGTTTAGCAGAATGGACAGACAGTCAGGATGATAGTAATTGACTGAAACAGGACATGTATAGTTTAGCAGAATGGACAGACAGTCAGGATGATATTAATTGAGTGAAACGGGACATTGATAATTTAGCAGAATGGACAGACAGTCAGGATGATAGTAATTGACTGAAACAGGACATGGATAGATTAGCAGAATGGATAGACAGTCAGGATGATAGTAATTGACTGAAGCAGGACATGGATAGTTTAGCAGAATGGACAGACAGTCAGGATGATAGTAATTGACTGAAACAGGACATTGATAGGTTAACAGAATGGACAGAGAGTCAGGATGATAGTAATTGACTGAAACAGGACATTGATAGTTTAGCAGAATGGACAGAGAGTCAGGATGGTCGTAATTGACTGAAACAGGACATGGATAGATTAGCAGAATGGACAGACAGTCAGGATGATAGTAATTGACTGAAACAGGACATGGATAGATTAGCAGAATGGACAGACAGTCAGGATGATATTAATTGACTGAAACAGGACATGGATAGTTTAGCAGAATGGACAGACAGTCAGGATGATAGTAATTGACTGAAACAGGACATTGACAGTTTAGCAGAATGGACAGACAGTGAGGATGATAGTAATTGAATGAAACAGGACATTGATAATTTAGCAGAATGGACAGACAGTCAGGATGATAGTAAATGACTGAAACTGGACATGGATAGTTTAGCAGAATGGATAGACAGTCAGGATGATATTAATTGACTGAAACAGGACATTGATAGTTTAGCAGAATGGACAGAGAGTCAGGATGTTAGTAATTGACTGAAACAGGACATTGATAATTTAGCAGAATGGACAGACAGTCAGGATGATAGTAAATGACTGAAACTGGACATGGATAGTTTAGCAGAATGGATAGACAGTCAGGATGATAGTAATTGACTGAAACAGGACATTTATAATTTAGCAGAATGGACAGACAGTCAGGATGATAGTAATTGACTGAAACTGGACATGGATAGTTTAGCAGAATGGATAGACAGTCAGGATGATAGTAATTGACTGAAACAGGACATTGATAATTGAGCAGAATGGATAGACAGTCAGGATGATAGTAATTGACTGAAACAGGGCATTGATATTTTAGCAGAATGGATAGACAGTGAGGATGATAGTAATTGACTGAAACTGGACATGGATAGTTTAGCAGAATGGATAGACAGTCAGGATGATAGTAATTGACTGAAAAAGGACATTGATAATTTAGCAGAATGGATAGACAGTCAGGATGACAGTAATTGACTGAAACAGGACATTGATATTTTAGCAGAATGGATAGACAGTGAGGATGATAGTAATTGACTGAAACAGGACATGGATAGTTTAGCAGAATGGACAGACAGTCAGGATGATAGTAATTGACTGAAACAGGACATGGATAGTTTAGCAGAATGGACAGACAGTCAGGATGATAGTAATTGACTGAAACAGGACATGGATAGATTAGCAGAATGGAGAGACAGTCAGGATGATAGTAATTGACTGAAACAGGACATTGATAGTTTAGCAGAATGGAGAGATAGTCAGGATGATAGTAATCGACTGAAACAGGACATGGATAGTTTAGCAGAATGGACAGACAGTCAGGATGATAGTAATTGACTGAAACAGGACATTGATTATTTAGCAGAATGGACAGAGAGTCAGGATGTTAGTAATTGACTGAAACAGGACATTGATAATTTAGCAGAATGGACAGACAGTCAGGATGATATTAATTGACTGAAACAGGACATGGATAGTTTAGCAGAATGGACAGACAGTCAGGATGATAGTAATTGACTGAAACAGGACATTGATAGGTTAACAGAATGGACAGACAGTCAGGATGATAGTAATTGACTGAAACAGCACATGGATAGTTTAGCAGAATGGACAGACAGTCAGGATGATAGTAATTGACTGAAACAGGACATTGATAGTTTAGCAGAATGGACAGACAGTCAGGATGATAGTAATTGACTGAAACAGGACATGGAAAGTTTCGCAGAATGGACAGACAGTCAGGATGATAGTAATTGACTGAAACAGGACATGGATAGTTTAGCAGAATGGACAGACAGTCAGGATGATATTAATTGACTGAAACAGGATATTGATAATTTAGCAGAATGGACAGACGGTCAGGATGATAGTAATTGACTGAAACAGGACATGGATAGATTAGCAGAATGGATAGACAGTCAGGATGATAGTAATTGACTGAAGCAGGACATGGATAGTTTAGCAGAATAGACAGACAGTCAGGATGATAGTAATTGACTGAAATAGGACATTGATAGGTTAACAGAATGGACAGAGAGTCAGGATGATAGTAATTGACGGAAACAGGCCATTGATAGTTTAGCAGAATGGACAGAGAGTCAGGATGGTAGTAATTGACTGAAACAGGACATGGATAGATTAGCAGAATGGACAGACAGTCAGGATGATAGTAATTGACTGAAACAGGACATGGATAATTTAGCAGAATGGACAGACAGTCAGGATGATAGTAATCGACTGAAACAGGACATGGATAGTTTAGCAGAATGGACAGACAGTCAGGATGATAGTAATTGACTGAAACAGGACATTGATAGTTTAGCAGAATGGACAGAGAGTCAGGATGATAGTGATTGACTGAAACAGGACATTAATAATTTAGCAGAATGGACAGACAGTCAGGATGATAGTAATTGACTGAAACTGGACATGGATAGTTTAGCAGAATGGATAGACAGTCAGGATGATAGTAATTGACTGAAACAGGACATTGATAATTTAGCAGAATGGATAGACAGTCAGGATGATAGTAATTGACTGAAACAGGACATTGATAGTTTAGCAGAATGGATAGACAGTGAGGATGATAGTAATTGACTGTAACAGGACATGGATTGTTTAGCAGAATGGACAGACAGTCAGGATGATAGTAATTGACTGAAACAGGACATGGATAGTTTAGCAGAATGGACAGACAGTCAGGATGATAGTAATTGACTGAAACAGGACATGGATAGATTAGCAGAATGGACAGACAGTCAGGATGATAGTAATTGACTGAAACAGGACATTGATAGGTTAACAGAATGGACAGATAGTCAGGATGATAGTAATTGACTGAAACAGCACATGGATAGTTTAGCAGAATGGACAGAGAGTCAGGATGATAGTAATTGACTGAAACAGGACATTGATAGTTTAGCAGAATGGACAGACAGTCAGGATGATAGTAATTGTCTGAAACAGGACATGGAAAGTTGAGCAGAATGGACAGACAGTCAGGATGATAGTAATTGACTGAAACAGGACATGGATAGTTTAGCAGAATGGGCAGACAGTCAGGATGATATTAATTGACTGAAACAGGACATTGATAATTTAGCAGAATGGACAGACGGTCAGGATGATATTAATTGACTGAAACAGGACATGGATAGATTAGCAGAATGGATAGACAGTCAGGATGATAGTAATTGACTGAAGCAGGACATGGATAGTTTAGCAAAATGGACAGACAGTCAGGATGATAGTAATTGACTGAAACAGGACATTGATAGGTTAACAGAATGGACAGAGAGTCAGGATGATAGTAATTGACTGAAACAGGCCATTGATAGTTTAGCAGAATGGACAGAGAGTCAGGATGGTAGTAATTGACTGAAACAGGACATGGATAGATTAGCAGAATGGACAGACAGTCAGGATGATAGTAATTGACTGAAACAGGACATGGATAGATTAGCAGAATGGACAGACAGTCAGGATGATAGTAATTGACTGAAACAGGACATGGATAGTTTAGCAGAATGGACAGACAGTCAGGATGATAGTAATTGACTGAAACAGGACATTGATAGTTTAGCAGATTGGACAGACAGTCAGGATGATAGTAATTGAATGAAACAGGACATTGATAATTTAGCAGAATGGACAGACAGTCAGGATGATAGTAAATGACTGAAACTGGACATGGATAGTTTAGCAGAATGGATAGACAGTCAGGATGATATTAATTGACTGAAACAGGACATTGATAGTTTAGCAGAATGGACAGAGAGTCAGGATGTTAGTAATTGACTGAAACAGGACATTGATAATTTAGCAGAATGGACAGACAGTCAGGATGATAGTAAATGACTGAAACTGGACATGGATTGTTTAGCAGAAAGGATAGACAGTCAGGATGATAGTGATTGACTGAAACAGGACATTAATAATTTAGCAGAATGGACAGACAGTCAGGATGATAGTAATTGACTGAAACTGGACATGGACAGTTTAGCAGAATGGATAGACAGTCAGGATGATAGTAATTGACTGAAACAGGACATTGATAATTTAGCAGAATGGATAGACAGTCAGGATGATAGTAATTGACTGAAACAGGACATTGATATTTTAGCAGAATGGATAGACAGTGAGGATGATAGTAATTGACTGAAACTGGACATGGATAGTTTAGCAGAATGGATAGACAGTCAGGATGATAGTAATTGACTGAAACAGGACATTGATAATTTAGCATTATGGATGGACAGTCAGGATGATAGTAATTGACTGAAACAGGACATTGATATTTTAGCAGAATGGATAGACAGTGAGGATGATAGTAATTGACTAAAACAGGACATGGATAGTTTAGCAGAATGGACAGACAGTCAGGATGATAGTAATTGACTGAAACAGGACATGGATAGTTTAGCAGAATGGACAGTCAGTCAGGATGATAGTAATTGACTGAAACAGGACATGGATAGATTAGCAGAATGGAGAGACAGTCAGGATGATAGTAATTGACTGAAACAGGACATTGATAGTTTAGCAGAATGGAGAGACAGTCAGGATGATAGTAATTGACTGAAACAGGACATGGATTGTTTAGCAGAATGGACAGACAGTCAGGATGATAGTAATTGACGGAAACAGGACACTGATAGTTTAGCAGAATGGACAGACAGTCAGGATGATAGTAATTGAATGAAACAGGACATTGATAATTTAGCAGAATGGACAGACAGTCAGGATGATAGTAAATGACTGAAACTGGACATGGATAGTTTAGCAGAATGGACAGACAGTCAGGATGATAGTAATTGACTGAAACAGGACATTGATAATTTAGCAGAATGGACAGACAGTCAGGATGATAGTAATTGACTGAAAAAGGACATGGATAGATTAGCAGAATGGACAGACAGTCAGGATGATAGTAATTGACTGAAACAGGACATTGATAATTTAGCAGAATGGACAGACAGTCAGGATGATAGTAATTGACTGAAACAGGACATGGATAGATTAGCAGAATGGATAGACAGTCAGGATGATAGTAATTGACTGAAACAGGACATGGATAGTTTAGCAGAATAGACAGACAGTCAGGATGATAGTAATTGACTGAAATAGGACATTGATAGGTTAACAGAATGGACAGAGAGTCAGGATGATAGTAATTGACGGAAACAGGCCATTGATAGTTTAGCAGAATGGACAGAGAGTCAGGATGGTAGTAATTGACTGAAACAGGACATGGATAGATTAGCAGAATGGACAGACAGTCAGGATGATAGTAATTGACTGAAACAGGACATGGATAATTTAGCAGAATGGACAGACAGTCAGGATGATAGTAATCGACTGAAACAGGACATGGATAGTTTAGCAGAATGGACAGACAGTCAGGATGATAGTAATTGACTGAAACAGGACATTGATAGTTTAGCAGAATGGACAGAGAGTCAGGATGATAGTGATTGACTGAAACAGGACATTAATAATTTAGCAGAATGGACAGACAGTCAGGATGATAGTAATTGACTGAAACTGGACATGGATAGTTTAGCAGAATGGATAGACAGTCAGGATGATAGTAATTGACTGAAACAGGACATTGATAATTTAGCAGAATGGATAGACAGTCAGGATGATAGTAATTGACTGAAACAGGACATTGATAGTTTAGCAGAATGGATAGACAGTGAGGATGATAGTAATTGACTGTAACAGGACATGGATTGTTTAGCAGAATGGACAGACAGTCAGGATGATAGTAATTGACTGAAACAGGACATGGATAGTTTAGCAGAATGGACAGACAGTCAGGATGATAGTAATTGACTGAAACAGGACATGGATAGATTAGCAGAATGGACAGACAGTCAGGATGATAGTAATTGACTGAAACAGGACATTGATAGGTTAACAGAATGGACAGATAGTCAGGATGATAGTAATTGACTGAAACAGCACATGGATAGTTTAGCAGAATGGACAGAGAGTCAGGATGATAGTAATTGACTGAAACAGGACATTGATAGTTTAGCAGAATGGACAGACAGTCAGGATGATAGTAATTGTCTGAAACAGGACATGGAAAGTTGAGCAGAATGGACAGACAGTCAGGATGATAGTAATTGACTGAAACAGGACATGGATAGTTTAGCAGAATGGGCAGACAGTCAGGATGATATTAATTGACTGAAACAGGACATTGATAATTTAGCAGAATGGACAGACGGTCAGGATGATATTAATTGACTGAAACAGGACATGGATAGATTAGCAGAATGGATAGACAGTCAGGATGATAGTAATTGACTGAAGCAGGACATGGATAGTTTAGCAAAATGGACAGACAGTCAGGATGATAGTAATTGACTGAAACAGGACATTGATAGGTTAACAGAATGGACAGAGAGTCAGGATGATAGTAATTGACTGAAACAGGCCATTGATAGTTTAGCAGAATGGACAGAGAGTCAGGATGGTAGTAATTGACTGAAACAGGACATGGATAGATTAGCAGAATGGACAGACAGTCAGGATGATAGTAATTGACTGAAACAGGACATGGATAGATTAGCAGAATGGACAGACAGTCAGGATGATAGTAATTGACTGAAACAGGACATGGATAGTTTAGCAGAATGGACAGACAGTCAGGATGATAGTAATTGACTGAAACAGGACATTGATAGTTTAGCAGATTGGACAGACAGTCAGGATGATAGTAATTGAATGAAACAGGACATTGATAATTTAGCAGAATGGACAGACAGTCAGGATGATAGTAAATGACTGAAACTGGACATGGATAGTTTAGCAGAATGGATAGACAGTCAGGATGATATTAATTGACTGAAACAGGACATTGATAGTTTAGCAGAATGGACAGAGAGTCAGGATGTTAGTAATTGACTGAAACAGGACATTGATAATTTAGCAGAATGGACAGACAGTCAGGATGATAGTAAATGACTGAAACTGGACATGGATTGTTTAGCAGAAAGGATAGACAGTCAGGATGATAGTGATTGACTGAAACAGGACATTAATAATTTAGCAGAATGGACAGACAGTCAGGATGATAGTAATTGACTGAAACTGGACATGGACAGTTTAGCAGAATGGATAGACAGTCAGGATGATAGTAATTGACTGAAACAGGACATTGATAATTTAGCAGAATGGATAGACAGTCAGGATGATAGTAATTGACTGAAACAGGACATTGATATTTTAGCAGAATGGATAGACAGTGAGGATGATAGTAATTGACTGAAACTGGACATGGATAGTTTAGCAGAATGGATAGACAGTCAGGATGATAGTAATTGACTGAAACAGGACATTGATAATTTAGCATTATGGATGGACAGTCAGGATGATAGTAATTGACTGAAACAGGACATTGATATTTTAGCAGAATGGATAGACAGTGAGGATGATAGTAATTGACTAAAACAGGACATGGATAGTTTAGCAGAATGGACAGACAGTCAGGATGATAGTAATTGACTGAAACAGGACATGGATAGTTTAGCAGAATGGACAGTCAGTCAGGATGATAGTAATTGACTGAAACAGGACATGGATAGATTAGCAGAATGGAGAGACAGTCAGGATGATAGTAATTGACTGAAACAGGACATTGATAGTTTAGCAGAATGGAGAGACAGTCAGGATGATAGTAATTGACTGAAACAGGACATGGATTGTTTAGCAGAATGGACAGACAGTCAGGATGATAGTAATTGACGGAAACAGGACACTGATAGTTTAGCAGAATGGACAGACAGTCAGGATGATAGTAATTGAATGAAACAGGACATTGATAATTTAGCAGAATGGACAGACAGTCAGGATGATAGTAAATGACTGAAACTGGACATGGATAGTTTAGCAGAATGGACAGACAGTCAGGATGATAGTAATTGACTGAAACAGGACATTGATAATTTAGCAGAATGGACAGACAGTCAGGATGATAGTAATTGACTGAAAAAGGACATGGATAGATTAGCAGAATGGACAGACAGTCAGGATGATAGTAATTGACTGAAACAGGACATTGATAATTTAGCAGAATGGACAGACAGTCAGGATGATAGTAATTGACTGAAAAAGGACATGGATAGATTAGCAGAATGGACAGACAGTCAGGATGATAGTAATTGACTGAAACAGGACATGCATAGTTTAGCAGAATGGACAGACAGTCAGGATGATAGTAATTGACTGAAACAGGACATTGACAGTTTAGCAGAATGGACAGACAGTGAGGATGATAGTAATTGAATGAAACAGGACATTGATAATTTAGCAGAATGGACAGACAGTCAGGATGATAGTAAATGACTGAAACTGGACATGGATAGTTTAGCAGAATGGATAGACAGTCAGGATGATATTAATTGACTGAAACAGGACATTGATAGTTTAGCAGAATGGACAGAGAGTCAGGATGTTAGTAATTGACTGAAACAGGACATTGATAATTTAGCAGAATGGACAGACAGTCAGGATGATAGTAAATGACTGAAACTGGACATGGATAGTTTAGCAGAATGGATAGACAGTCAGGATGATAGTAATTGACTGAAACAGGACATTTATAATTTAGCAGAATGGACAGACAGTCAGGATGATAGTAATTGACTGAAACTGGACATGGATAGTTTAGCAGAATGGATAGACAGTCAGGATGATAGTAATTGACTGAAACAGGACATTGATAATTGAGCAGAATGGATAGACAGTCAGGATGATAGTAATTGACTGAAACAGGGCATTGATATTTTAGCAGAATGGATAGACAGTGAGGATGATAGTAATTGACTGAAACTGGACATGGATAGTTTAGCAGAATGGATAGACAGTCAGGATGATAGTAATTGACTGAAAAAGGACATTGATAATTTAGCAGAATGGATAGACAGTCAGGATGACAGTAATTGACTGAAACAGGACATTGATATTTTAGCAGAATGGATAGACAGTGAGGATGATAGTAATTGACTGAAACAGGACATGGATAGTTTAGCAGAATGGACAGACAGTCAGGATGATAGTAATTGACTGAAACAGGACATGGATAGTTTAGCAGAATGGACAGACAGTCAGGATGATAGTAATTGACTGAAACAGGACATGGATAGATTAGCAGAATGGAGAGACAGTCAGGATGATAGTAATTGACTGAAACAGGACATTGATAGTTTAGCAGAATGGAGAGATAGTCAGGATGATAGTAATCGACTGAAACAGGACATGGATAGTTTAGCAGAATGGACAGACAGTCAGGATGATAGTAATTGACTGAAACAGGACATTGATTATTTAGCAGAATGGACAGAGAGTCAGGATGTTAGTAATTGACTGAAACAGGACATTGATAATTTAGCAGAATGGACAGACAGTCAGGATGATATTAATTGACTGAAACAGGACATGGATAGTTTAGCAGAATGGACAGACAGTCAGGATGATAGTAATTGACTGAAACAGGACATTGATAGGTTAACAGAATGGACAGACAGTCAGGATGATAGTAATTGACTGAAACAGCACATGGATAGTTTAGCAGAATGGACAGACAGTCAGGATGATAGTAATTGACTGAAACAGGACATTGATAGTTTAGCAGAATGGACAGACAGTCAGGATGATAGTAATTGACTGAAACAGGACATGGAAAGTTTCGCAGAATGGACAGACAGTCAGGATGATAGTAATTGACTGAAACAGGACATGGATAGTTTAGCAGAATGGACAGACAGTCAGGATGATATTAATTGAATGAAACAGGATATTGATAATTTAGCAGAATGGACAGACGGTCAGGATGATAGTAATTGACTGAAACAGGACATGGATAGATTAGCAGAATGTATAGACAGTCAGGATGATAGTAATTGACTGAAGCAGGACATGGATAGTTTAGCAGAATGGACAGACAGTCAGGATGATAGTAATTGACTGAAATAGGACATTGATAGGTTAACAGAATGGACAGAGAGTCAGGATGATAGTAATTGACGGAAACAGGCCATTGATAGTTTAGCAGAATGGACAGAGAGTCAGGATGGTAGTAATTGACTGAAACAGGACATGGATAGATTAGCAGAATGGACAGACAGTCAGGATGATAGTAATTGACTGAAACAGGACATGGATAATTTAGCAGAATGGACAGACAGTCAGGATGATAGTAATCGACTGAAACAGGACATGGATAGTTTAGCAGAATGGACAGACAGTCAGGATGATAGTAATTGACTGAAACAGGACATTGATAGTTTAGCAGAATGGACAGAGAGTCAGGATGATAGTGATTGACTGAAACAGGACATTAATAATTTAGCAGAATGGACAGACAGTCAGGATGATAGTAATTGACTGAAACTGGACATGGATAGTTTAGCAGAATGGATAGACAGTCAGGATGATAGTAATTGACTGAAACAGGACATTGATAATTTAGCAGAATGGATAGACAGTCAGGATGATAGTAATTGACTGAAACAGGACATTGATAGTTTAGCAGAATGGATAGACAGTGAGGATGATAGTAATTGACTGTAACAGGACATGGATTGTTTAGCAGAATGGACAGACAGTCAGGATGATAGTAATTGACTGAAACAGGACATGGATAGTTTAGCAGAATGGACAGACAGTCAGGATGATAGTAATTGACTGAAACAGGACATGGATAGATTAGCAGAATGGACAGACAGTCAGGATGATAGTAATTGACTGAAACAGGACATTGATAGGTTAACAGAATGGACAGATAGTCAGGATGATAGTAATTGACTGAAACAGCACATGGATAGTTTAGCAGAATGGACAGAGAGTCAGGATGATAGTAATTGACTGAAACAGGACATTGATAGTTTAGCAGAATGGACAGACAGTCAGGATGATAGTAATTGTCTGAAACAGGACATGGAAAGTTGAGCAGAATGGACAGACAGTCAGGATGATAGTAATTGACTGAAACAGGACATGGATAGTTTAGCAGAATGGGCAGACAGTCAGGATGATATTAATTGACTGAAACAGGACATTGATAATTTAGCAGAATGGACAGACGGTCAGGATGATATTAATTGACTGAAACAGGACATGGATAGATTAGCAGAATGGATAGACAGTCAGGATGATAGTAATTGACTGAAGCAGGACATGGATAGTTTAGCAAAATGGACAGACAGTCAGGATGATAGTAATTGACTGAAACAGGACATTGATAGGTTAACAGAATGGACAGAGAGTCAGGATGATAGTAATTGACTGAAACAGGCCATTGATAGTTTAGCAGAATGGACAGAGAGTCAGGATGGTAGTAATTGACTGAAACAGGACATGGATAGATTAGCAGAATGGACAGACAGTCAGGATGATAGTAATTGACTGAAACAGGACATGGATAGATTAGCAGAATGGACAGACAGTCAGGATGATAGTAATTGACTGAAACAGGACATGGATAGTTTAGCAGAATGGACAGACAGTCAGGATGATAGTAATTGACTGAAACAGGACATTGATAGTTTAGCAGATTGGACAGACAGTCAGGATGATAGTAATTGAATGAAACAGGACATTGATAATTTAGCAGAATGGACAGACAGTCAGGATGATAGTAAATGACTGAAACTGGACATGGATAGTTTAGCAGAATGGATAGACAGTCAGGATGATATTAATTGACTGAAACAGGACATTGATAGTTTAGCAGAATGGACAGAGAGTCAGGATGTTAGTAATTGACTGAAACAGGACATTGATAATTTAGCAGAATGGACAGACAGTCAGGATGATAGTAAATGACTGAAACTGGACATGGATTGTTTAGCAGAAAGGATAGACAGTCAGGATGATAGTGATTGACTGAAACAGGACATTAATAATTTAGCAGAATGGACAGACAGTCAGGATGATAGTAATTGACTGAAACTGGACATGGACAGTTTAGCAGAATGGATAGACAGTCAGGATGATAGTAATTGACTGAAACAGGACATTGATAATTTAGCAGAATGGATAGACAGTCAGGATGATAGTAATTGACTGAAACAGGACATTGATATTTTAGCAGAATGGATAGACAGTGAGGATGATAGTAATTGACTGAAACTGGACATGGATAGTTTAGCAGAATGGATAGACAGTCAGGATGATAGTAATTGACTGAAACAGGACATTGATAATTTAGCATTATGGATAGACAGTCAGGATGATAGTAATTGACTGAAACAGGACATTGATATTTTAGCAGAATGGATAGACAGTGAGGATGATAGTAATTGACTAAAACAGGACATGGATAGTTTAGCAGAATGGACAGACAGTCAGGATGATAGTAATTGACTGAAACAGGACATGGATAGTTTAGCAGAATGGACAGTCAGTCAGGATGATAGTAATTGACTGAAACAGGACATGGATAGATTAGCAGAATGGAGAGACAGTCAGGATGATAGTAATTGACTGAAACAGGACATTGATAGTTTAGCAGAATGGAGAGACAGTCAGGATGATAGTAATTGACTGAAACAGGACATGGATTGTTTAGCAGAATGGACAGACAGTCAGGATGATAGTAATTGACGGAAACAGGACACTGATAGTTTAGCAGAATGGACAGACAGTCAGGATGATAGTAATTGAATGAAACAGGACATTGATAATTTAGCAGAATGGACAGACAGTCAGGATGATAGTAAATGACTGAAACTGGACATGGATAGTTTAGCAGAATGGACAGACAGTCAGGATGATAGTAATTGACTGAAACAGGACATTGATAATTTAGCAGAATGGACAGACAGTCAGGATGATAGTAATTGACTGAAAAAGGACATGGATAGATTAGCAGAATGGACAGACAGTCAGGATGATAGTAATTGACTGAAACAGGACATGCATAGTTTAGCAGAATGGACAGACAGTCAGGATGATAGTAATTGACTGAAACAGGACATGTATAGATTAGCAGAATGGATAGACAGTCAGGATGATAGTATTTGACTGAAGCAGGACATGGATAGTTTAGCAGAATGGACAGACAGTCAGGATGATAGTAATTGACTGAAATAGGACATTGATAGGTTAACAGAATGGACAGAGAGTCAGGATGATAGTAATTGACGGAAACAGGCCATTGATAGTTTAGCAGAATGGACAGAGAGTCAGGATGGTAGTAATTGACTGAAACAGGACATGGATAGATTAGCAGAATGGACAGACAGTCAGGATGATAGTAATTGACTGAAACAGGACATGGATAATTTAGCAGAATGGACAGACAGTCAGGATGATAGTAATCGACTGAAACAGGACATGGATAGTTTAGCAGAATGGACAGACAGTCAGGATGATAGTAATTGACTGAAACAGGACATTGATAGTTTAGCAGAATGGACAGAGAGTCAGGATGATAGTGATTGACTGAAACAGGACATTAATAATTTAGCAGAATGGACAGACAGTCAGGATGATAGTAATTGACTGAAACTGGACATGGATAGTTTAGCAGAATGGATAGACAGTCAGGATGATAGTAATTGACTGAAACAGGACATTGATAATTTAGCAGAATGGATAGACAGTCAGGATGATAGTAATTGACTGAAACAGGACATTGATATTTTAGCAGAAAGGATAGACAGTGAGGATGATAGTAATTGACTGTAACAGGACATGGATTGTTTAGCAGAATGGACAGACAGTCAGGATGATAGTAATTGACTGAAACAGGACATGGATAGTTTAGCAGAATGGACAGACAGTCAGGATGATAGTAATTGACTGAAACAGGACATGGATAGTTTAGCAGAATGGACAGACAGTCAGGATGATAGTAATTGACTGAAACAGGACATTGATAGGTTAACAGAATGGACAGACAGTCAGGATGATAGTAATTGACTGAAACAGCACATGGATAGTTTAGCAGAATGGACAGAGAGTCAGGATGATATTAATTGACTGAAACAGGACATTGATAATTTAGCAGAATGGACAGACAGTCAGGATGATAGTAATTGACTGAAACAGGACATGGATAGATTAGCAGAATGGACAGACAGTCAGGATGATAGTAATTGAATGAAACAGGACATGGATAGTTTAGCAGAATGGACAGACAGTCAGGATGATAGTAATTGACTGAAACAGGACATTGATAGTTTAGCAGAATGGACAGACAGTCAGGATGATAGTAATTGAATGAAACAGGACATTGATAATTTAGCAGAATGGACAGACAGTCAGGATGATAGTAAATGACTGAAACTGGACATGGATAGTTTAGCAGAATGGATAGACAGTCAGGATGATATTAATTGAATGAAACAGGACATTGATAGTTTAGCAGAATGGACAGAGAGTCAGGATGTTAGTAATTGACTGAAACAGGACATTGATAATTTAGCAGAATGGACAGACAGTCAGGATGATAGTAAATGACTGAAACTGGACATGGATTGTTTAGCAGAATGGATAGACAGTCAGGATGATAGTGATTGACTGAAACAGGACATTAATAATTTAGCAGAATGGACAGACAGTCAGGATGATAGTAATTGACTGAAACTGGACATGGACAGTTTAGCAGAATGGATAGACAGTCAGGATGATAGTAATTGACTGAAACAGGACATTGATAATTTAGCAGAATGGATAGACAGTCAGGATGATAGTAATTGACTGAAACAGTACATTGATATTTTAGCAGAATGGATAGACAGTGAGGATGATTGTAATTGACTGAAACTGGACATGGATAGTTTAGCAGAATGGATAGACAGTCAGGATGATAGTAATTGACTGAAACAGGACATTGATAATTTAGCATTATGGATAGACAGTCAGGATGATAGTAATTGACTGAAACAGGACATTGATATTTTAGCAGAATGGATAGACAGTGAGTATGATAGTAATTGACTAAAACAGGACATGGATAGTTTAGCAGAATGGACAGACAGTCAGGATGATAGTAATTGACTGAAACAGGACATGGATAGTTTAGCAGAATGGACAGACAGTCAGGATGATAGTAATTGACTGAAACAGGACATTGATAGTTTAGCAGAATGGAGAGACAGTCAGGATGATAGTAATTGACTGAAACAGGACATGGATTGTTTAGCAGAATGGACAGACAGTCAGGATGATAGTAATTGACGGAAACAGGACACTGATAGTTTAGCAGAATGGACAGACAGTCAGGATGATAGTAATTGAATGAAACAGGACATTGATAATTTAGCAGAATGGACAGACAGTCAGGATGATAGTAAATGACTGAAACTGGACATGGATAGTTTAGCAGAATGGACAGACAGTCAGGATGATAGTAATTGACTGAAACAGGACATTGATAATTTAGCAGAATGGACAGACAGTCAGGATGATAGTAATTGACTGAAAAAGGACATGGATAGATTAGCAGAATGGACAGACAGTCAGGATGATAGTAATTGACTGAAACAGGACATGGATAGTTTAGCAGAATGGACAGACAGTCAGGATGATAGTAATTGACAGAAACAGGACTTTGATACGTTAATAGAATGGACAGACAGTCAGGATGATAGTAATTGACTGAAACAGGACATTGATAGTTCAGCAGAATGGACAGACAGTCAGGATGATAGTAATTGACTGAAACAGGACATTGATAGTAGAGCAGAATGGACAGACAGTCAGGATGATAGTAATTGACTGAAACAGGACATTGACAGTTTAGCAGAATGGACAGAGAGTCAGGATGATAGTAATTGACTGAAACAGGACATGGATAGTTTAGCAGAATGGACAGACAGTCAGGATGATAGTAATTGACTGAAACAAGACATGGATAGTTTAGCAGCATGGATAGACAGTCAGGATGATATTAATTGACTGAAACAGGACATTGATAGTTTAGCAGAATGGACAGACAGTGAGGATGATAGTAATTGACTGAAACAGGACATGGATAGTTTAGCAGAATGGATAGACAGTCAGGATGATATTAATTGACTGAAACAGGACATTGACAGTTTAGCAGAATGGACAGAGTCAGGATGTTAGTAATTGACTGAAACAGGACATTGATAATTTAGCAGAATGGACAGACAGTCAGGATGATAGTAAATGACTGAAACTGGACATGGATAGTTTAGCAGAATGGATAGACAGTCAGGATGATATTAATTGACTGAAACAGGACATTGATAGTTTAGCAGAATGGACAGAGAGTCAGGATGTTAGTAATTGACTGAAACAGGACATTGATAATTTAGCAGAATGGACAGACAGTCAGGATGATAGTAAATGACTGAAACTGGACATGGATAGTTTAGCAGAATGGACAGACAGTCAGGATGATAGTAATTGACTGAAACAGGACATTAATAATTTAGCAGAATGGACAGACAGTCAGGATGATAGTAATTGACTGAAACTGGACATGGATAGTTTAGCAGAATGGATAGACAGTCAGGATGATAGTAATTGACTGAAACAGGACATTGATAATTTAGCAGAATGGATAGACAGTCAAGATGATAGTAATTGACTGAAACAGGACATTGATATTTTAGCAGAATGGATAGACAGTGAGGATGATAGTAATTGACTGAAACAGGACATGGATAGTTTAGCAGAATGGATAGACAGTCCGGATGATAGTAATTGAATGAAACAGGACATTGATAATTTAGCAGAATGGATAGACAGTCAGGATGATAGTAATTGACTGAAACAGGACATTGATATTTTAGCAGAATGGATAGACAGTGAGGATGATAGTAATTGACTGAAACAGGACATGCATAGTTTAGCAGAATGGACAGACAGTCAGGATGATAGTAATTGACTGAAACTGGACACTGATAGTTTAGAAGAATGGACAGACAGTCAGGATGATAGTAATTGACTGAAACTGGACACTGATAGTTTAGCAGAATGGACAGACAGTCAGGATGATAGTAATTGACTGAAACTGGACACTGATAGTTTAGCAGAATGGACAGAGAGTCAGGATGATAGTAATTGACTGAAACAGGACATTGATAATTTAGCAGAATGGACAGACAGTCAGGATGATAGTAATTGACTGAAAAAGGACATGGATAGATTAGCAGAATGGACAGACAGTCAGGATGATAGTAATTGACTGAAACAGGACATGGATAGTTTTGCAGAATGGACAGACAGTCAGGATGATAGTAATTGACAGAAACAGGACTTTGATAGGTTAACAGAATGGACAGACAGTCAGGATCATAGTAATTGACTGAAACAGGACATTGATAATTCAGCAGAATGGACAGAGAGTCAGGATGATAGTAATTGACTGAAACAGGACATTGATAGTAGAGCAGAATGGACAGACAGTCAGGATGATAGTAATTGACTGAAACAGGACATTGACAGTTTAGCAGAATGGACAGAGAGTCAGGATGATAGTAATTGACTGAAACAGGTCATGGATAGTTTAGCAGAATGGACAGACAGTCAGGATGATAGTAATTGACTGAAACAGGACATGGATAGTTTAGCAGAATGGATAGACAGTCAGGATGATATTAATTGACTGAAAAAGGACATTGATAGTTTAGCAGAATGGACAGACAGTCAGGATGATAGTAATTGACTGAAACAGGACATGGATAGTTTAGCAGAATGGATAGACAGTCAGGATGATATTAATTGACTGAAACAGGACATTGATAGTTTAGCAGAACGGACAGAGTCAGGATGTTAGTAATTGACTGAAACAGGACATTGATAATTTAGCAGAATGGACAGACAGTCAGGATGATAGTAAATGACTGAAACTGGACATGGATAGTTTAGCAGAATGGATAGAGAGTCAGGATGATATTAATTGACTGAAACAGGACAATGATAGTTTAGCAGAATGGACAGAGAGTCAGGATGTTAGTAATTGACTGAAACAGGACATTGATAATTTAGCAGAATGGACAGACAGTCAGGATGATAGTAAATGACTGAAACTGGACATGGATAGTTTAGCAGAAGGGATAGACAGTCAGGATGATAGTAATTGACTGCAACAGGACATTAATAATTTAGCAGAATGGACAGACAGTCAGGATGATAGTAATTGACTGAAACTGGACATGGATAGTTTAGCAGAATGGATAGACAGTCAGGATGATAGTAATTGACTGAAACAGGACATTGATAATTTAGCAGAATGGATAGACAGTCAGGATGATAGTAATTGACTGAAACAGGACATTGATATTTTAGCAGAATGGATAGACAGTGAGGATGATAGTAATTGACTGAAACAGGACATGTATAGTTTAGCAGTATGGACAGACAGTCAGGATGATAGTAATTGACTGAAACAGGACATGGATAGTTTAGCAGAATGGACAGACAGTCAGGATGATAGTAATTGACTGAAACTGGACATGGATAGTTTAGCAGAATGGACAGACAGTCAGGATGATAGTAATTGACTGAAACAGGACATTGATAGGTTAACAGAATGGACAGACAGTCAGGATGATAGTAATTGACTGAAACAGCACATGGATAGTTTAGCAGAATGGACAGAGAGTCAGGATGATAGTAATTGACTGAAACAGGACATTGAAAGTTTAGTAGAATGGACAGACAGTCAGGATGATAGTAATTGACTGAAACAGGACATGGATAGTTTAGCAGAATGGACAGACAGTCAGGATGATAGTAATTGACTGAAACAGGAAATGGATAGTTTAGCAGAATGGACAGAAAGTCAGGATGATATTAATTGACTGAAACAGGACATTGATAATTTAGCAGAATGGACAGACAGTCAGGATGATAGTAATTGACTGAAACAGGACATGGATAGATTAGCAGAATGGATAGACAGTCAGGATGATAGTAATTGACTGAAACAGGACATGGATAGATTAGCAGAATGGACAGACAGTCAGGATGATAGTAATTGACTGAAACAGGACATGGATAGATTAGCAGAATGGACAGACAGTCAGGATGACAGTAATTGACTGTAACAGGACATGGATAGATTAGCAGAATGGACAGACAGTCAGGATGATAGTAATTGACTGAAACAGGACATGGATAGTTTAGCAGAATGGACAGACAGTCAGCATGATAGTAATTGACTGAAACAGGACATTGATAGTTTAGCAGAATGGACAGACAGTCAGGATGATAGTAATTGAATGAAACAGGACATTGATAATTTAGCAGAATGGACAGACAGTCAGGATGATAGTAAATGACTGAAACCGGACATTGATAATTTAGCAGAATGGACAGACAGTCAGGATGATAGTAATTGACTGAAACCGGACATTGATAATTTAGCAGAATGGTCAGACAGTCAGGATGATAGTAATTGACTGAAAAAGGACATGGATAGTTTAGCAGAATGGATAGACAGTCAGGATGATAGTAATTGACTGAAACAGGACATTGATAATTTAGCAGAATGGACAGACAGTCAGGATGATAGTAATTGACTGAAACAGGACATGGATAGATTAGCAGAATGGACAGACAGTCAGGATGATAGTAATTGACTGAAACAGGACATGGATAGTTTAGCAGAATGGACAGACAGTCAGGATGATAGTATTTGACAGAAATAGGACTTTGATAGGTTAACAGAATGGACAGACAGTCAGGATGATAGTAATTGACTGCAACAGGACATGGATAGATTAGCAGAAAGGACAGACAGTCAGGATGATAGTAATTGACTGAAACAGGACATGGATAGTTTAGCAGAATGGACAGACAGTCAGGATGATAGTAATTGACAGAAACAGGACTTTGATAGGTTAACAGAATGGACAGACAGTCAGGATGATAGTAATTGACTGAAACAGGACATTGATAGTTCAGCAGAATGGACAGACAGTCAGGATGATAGTAATTGACTGAAACAGGACATTGATAGTAGAGCAGAATGGACAGACAGTCAGGATGATAGTAATTGACTGAAACAGGACATTGATAGTTTAGCAGAATGGACAGACAGTCAGGATGACAGTAATTGACTGAAACAGGACATGGATAGTTTAGCAGAATGGACAGACAGTCAGGATGATAGTAATTGACTGAAACAGGACATGGATAGTTTAGCAGAATGGATAGACAGTCAGGATGATATTAATTGACTGAAACAGGACATTGATAGTTTAGCAGAATGGACAGACAGTCAGGATGATAGTAATTGACTGAAACAGGACATGGATAGTTTAGCAGAATGGATAGACAGTCAGGATGATATTAATTGACTGAAACAGGACATTGATAGTTTAGCAGAATGGACAGAGTCAGGATGTTAGTAATTGACTGAAACAGGACATAGATAATTTAGCAGAATGGACAGACAGTCAGGATGATAGTAAATGACTGAAACTGGACATGGATAGTTTAGCAGAATGGATAGACAGTCAGGATGATATTAATTGACTGAAACAGGACATTGATAGTTTAGCAGAATGGACAGAGAGTCAGGATGTTAGTAATTGACTGAAACAGGACATTGATAATTTAGCAGAATGGACAGACAGTCAGGATGATAGTAAATGACTGAAACTGGACATGGATAGTTTAGCAGAATGGATAGACAGTCAGGATGATAGTAATTGACTGAAACAGGACATGGATAATTTAGCAGAATGGACAGACAGTCAGGATGATAGTAATTGACTGAAACTGGACATGGATAGTTTAGCAGAATGGATAGACAGTCAGGATGATAGTAATTGACTGAAACAGGACATTGATAATTTAGCAGAATGGATAGACAGTCAGGATGATAGTAATTGACTGAAACAGGACATTGATATTTTAGCAGAATGGATAGACAGTGAGGATGATAGTAATTGACTGAAACAGGACATGGATTGTTTAGCAGAATGGACAGACAGTCAGGATGATAGTAATTGACTGAAACAGGACATGGATAGTTTCGCAGAATGGACAGACAGTCAGGATGATAGTAATTGACTGAAACAGGACATGGATAGTTTAGCAGAATGGACAGACAGTCAGGATGATAGTAATTGACTGAAACAGGACATTGATAGGTTAACAGAATGGACAGACAGTCAGGATGATAGTAATTGACTGAAACAGCACATGGATAGTTTAGCAGAATGGACAGAGAGTCAGGATGATAGTAATTGACTGAAACAGGACATTGATAGTTTAGCAGAATGGACAGACAGTCAGGATGATAGTAATTGACTGAAACAGGACATGGATAGTTTAGCAGAATGGACAGACAGTCAGGATGATAGTAATTGACTGAAACAGGACATGGATAGTTTAGCAGAATGGACAGACAGTCAGGATGATATTAATTGACTGAAACAGGACATTGATAATTTAGCAGAATGGACAGACAGACAGGATGATAGTAATTGACTGAAACAGGACATGGATAGATTAGCAGAATGGATAGACAGTCAGGATGATAGTAATTGACTGAAGCAGGACATGGATAGTTTAGCAGAATGGACAGACAGTCAGGATGATAGTAATTGACTGAAACAGGACATTGATAGGTTAACAGAATGGACAGAGAGTCAGGATGATAGTAATTGACTGAAACAGGACATTGATAGTTTAGCAGAATGGACAGAGAGTCAGGATGGTAGTAATTGACTGAAACAGGACATGGATAGATTCGCAGAATGGACAGACAGTCAGGATGATAGTAATTGACTGAAACAGGACATGGATAGATTAGCAGAATGGACAGACAGTCAGGATGATAGTAATTGACTGAAACAGGACATGGATAGTTTAGCAGAATGGACAGACAGTCAGGATGATAGTAATTGACTGAAACAGGACATTGATAGTTTAGCAGAATGGACAGACAGTCAGGATGATAGTAATTGAATGAAACAGGACATTGATAATTTAGCAGAATGGACAGACAGTCAGGATGATAGTAAATGACTGAAACTGGACATGGATAGTTTAGCAGAATGGATAGACAGTCAGGATGATATTAATTGACTGAAACAGGACATTGATAGTTTAGCAGAATGGACAGAGAGTCAGGATGTTAGTAATTGACTGAAACAGGACATTGATAATTTAGCAGAATGGACAGACAGTCAGGATGATAGTAAATGACTGAAACTGGACATGGATAGTTTAGCAGAATGGATAGACAGTCAGGATGATAGTAATTGACTGAAACAGGACATTAATAATTTAGCAGAATGGACAGACAGTCAGGATGATAGTAATTGACTGAAACTGGACATGGATAGTTTAGCAGAATGGATAGACAGTCAGGATGATAGTAATTGACTGAAACAGGACATTGATAATTTAGCAGAACGGATAGACAGTGAGGATGATAGTAATTGACTGAAACAGGACATGGATAGTTTAGCAGAATGGACAGACAGTCAGGATGATAGTACTTGACTGAAACAGGACATGGATAGTTTAGCAGAATGGACAGACAGTCAGGATGATAGTAATTGACTGAAACAGGACATTGTTAGGTTAACAGAATGGACAGACAGTCAGGATGATAGTAATTGACTGAAACAGCACATGGATAGTTTAGCAGAATGGACAGAGAGTCAGGATGATAGTAATTGACTGAAACAGGACTTTGATAGTTTAGCAGAATGGACAGACAGTCAGGATGATAGTAATTGACTGAAACAGGACATGGATAGATTAGCAGAATGGACAGACAGTCAGGATGATAGTAATTGACTGAAACAGCACATGGATAGTTTAGCAGAATGGACAGACAGTCAGGATGATAGTAATTGACTGAAACAGGACATTGATAGTTCAGCAGAATGGAGAGAGAGTCAGGATGATAGTAATTGACTGAAACAGGACATTGATAGTAGAGCAGAATGGACAGAAAGTCAGGATGATAGTAATTGACTGAAACAGGACATGGATAGTTCAGCAGAATGGACAGACATTCAGGATGATAGTAATTGACTGAAACAGGACATTGATAGTTTAGCAGAATGGACAGACAGTCAGGATGATATTAATTGACTGAAACAGGACATTGATAGTTTAGCAGAATGGACAGACAGTCAGGATGATAGTAATTGACTGAAACAGGACATGGATAGTTTAGCAGAATGGATAGACAGTCAGGATGATATTAATTGACTGAAACAGGACATGGATAGTTTAGCAGAATGGACAGACAGTCAGGATGATAGTAATTGACTGAAACAGGACATTGATAGGTTAACAGAATGGACAGACAGTCAGGATGATAGTAATTGACTGAAACAGCACATGGATAGTTTAGCAGAATGGACAGACAGTCAGGATGATAGTAATTGACTGAAACAGGACATTGATAGTTTAGCAGAATGGACAGACAGTCAGGATGATAGTAATTGACTGAAACAGGACATGGATAGTTTAGCAGAATGGACAGACAGTCAGGATGATAGTAATTGACAGAAACAGGACTTTGACATGTTAACAGAATGGACAGACAGTCAGGATGATAGTAATTGACTGAAACAGGACATTGATAGTTCAGCAGAATGGACAGAGAGTCAGGATGATAGTAATTGACTGAAACAGGACATTGATAGTAGAGCAGAATGGACAGACAGTCAGGATGATAGTAATTGACTGAATCAGGACATGGATAGTTTAGCAGAATGGACAGACAGTCATGATGATAGTAATTGACAGAAACAGGACTTTGATATGTTAACAGAATGGACAGACAGTCAGGATGATAGTAATTGACTGAAACAGGACATTGATAGTTCAGCAGAATGGACAGAGAGTCAGGATGATAGTAATTGACTGAAACAGGACATTGATAGTTTAGCAGAATGGACAGACAGTCAGGATGATAGTAATTGACTGAAACAGGACATGGATAGTTTAGCAGAATGGATAGACAGTCAGGATGATATTAATTGACTGAAACAGGACATTGATAGTTTAGCAGAATGGACAGACAGTCAGGATGATAGTAATTGACTGAAACAGGACATGGATAGTTTAGCAGTTAGATAGACAGTCAGGATGATATTAATTGACTGAAACAGGACATTGATAATTTAGCAGAATGGACAGACAGTCAGGATGATAGTAAATGACTGAAACTGGACATGGATAGTTTAGCAGAATGGATAGACAGTCAGGATGATATTAATTGACGGAAACAGGACATTGATAGATTAGCAGAATGGACAGAGAGTCAGGATGTTAGTAATTGACTGAAACAGGACATTGATAATTTAGCAGAATGGACAGACATTCAGGATGATAGTAAATGACTGAAACTGGACATGGATAGTTTAGCAGAATGGATGGACAGTCAGGATGATAGTAATTGACTGAAACAGGACATTAATAATTTAGCAGAATGGACAGACAGTCAGGATGATAGTAATTGACAGAAACTGGACATGGATAGTTTAGCAGAATGGATAGACAGTCAGGATGATAGTAATTGACTGAAACAGGACATTGATAATTTAGCAGAATGGATAGACAGTCAGGATGATAGTAATTGACTGAAACAGGACATTGATATTTTAGCAGAATGGATAGACAGTGAGGATGATAGTAATTGACTGAAACAGGACATGGATAGTTTAGCAGAATGGACAGACAGTCAGGATGATAGTAATTGACTGAAACAGGACATGGATAGTTTAGCAGAATGGACAGACAGTCAGGATGATAGTAATTGACTGAAACAGGACATGGATAGTTTAGCAGAATGGACAGACAGTCAGGATGATAGTAATTGACTGAAACAGGACATTGATAGGTTAACAGAATAGACAGACAGTCAGGATGATCGTAATTGACTGAAACAGCACATGGATAGTTTAGCAGAATGGACAGAGAGTCAGGATGATAGTAATTGACTGAAACAGGACATGGATAGTTTAGCAGAATGGACAGACAGTCAGGATGATAGTAATTGACTGAAACAGGACATGGATAGTTTAGCAGAATGGACAGACAGTCAGGATGATAGTAATTGACTGAAACAGGACATGGATAGTTTAGCAGAATGGACAGACAGTCAGGATGATATTAATTGACTGAAACAGGACATTGATAATTTAGCAGAATGGACAGACAGTCAGGATGATAGTAATTGACTGAAACAGGACATTGATAGGTTAACAGAATGGACAGAGAGTCAGGATGATAGTAATTGACTGAAACAGGACATTGATAGTTTAGCAGAATGGACAGAGAGTCAGGATGGTAGTAATTGACTGAAACAGGACATGGATAGATTAGCAGAATGGACAGACAGTCAGGATGATAGTAATTGACTGAAACAGGACATGGATAGATTAGCAGAATGGACAGACAGTCAGGATGATAGTAATTGACTGAAACAGGACATGGATAGTTTAGCAGAATGGACAGACAGTCAGGATGATAGTAATTGACTGAAACAGGACATTGATAGGTGAACAGAATGGACAGAGAGTCAGGATGATAGTAATTGACTGAAACAGGACATTGATAGTTTAGCAGAAAGGACAGAGAGTCAGGATGGTAGTAATTGACTGAAACAGGACATGGATAGATTAGCAGAATGGACAGACAGTCAGGATGATAGTAATTGACTGAAACAGGACATGGATAGATTAGCAGAATGGACAGACAGTCACCATGATAGTAATTGACTGAAACAGGACATGGATAGTTTAGCAGAATGGACAGACAGTCAGGATGATAGTAATTGACTGAAACAGGACATTGATAGTTTAGCAGAATGGACAGACAGTCAGGATGATAGTAATTGAATGAAACAGGACATTGATAATTTAGCAGAATGGACAGACAGTCAGGATGATAGTAAATGACTGAAACCGGTCAATGATAATTTAGCAGAATGGACAGACAGTCAGGATGATAGTAATTGACTGACACCGGACATTGATAGTTTAGCAGAATGGACAGAGAGTCAGGATGGTAGTAATTGACTGAAACAGGACATGGATAGATTAGCAGAATGGACAGACAGTCAGGATGATAGTAATTGACTGAAAAAGGGCATGGATAGATTAGCAGAATGGACAGACAGTCACCATGATAGTAATTGACTGAAACAGGACATTGATAGTTTAGCAGAATGGACAGACAGTCAGGATGATAGTAATTGACTGAAACAGGACATGGATAGTTTAGCAGAATGGATAGACAGTCAGGATGATATTAATTGACTGAAACAGGACATTGATAGTTTCGCAGAATGGACAGAGAGTCAGGATGT
Source organism: Heterodontus francisci (assembly GCF_036365525.1). Classification (NCBI taxonomy): domain Eukaryota; kingdom Metazoa; phylum Chordata; class Chondrichthyes; order Heterodontiformes; family Heterodontidae; genus Heterodontus; species Heterodontus francisci. The sequence goes on from NW_027141899.1 coordinate 1,072,501, forward strand.
TAGTAATTGACTGAAACAGGACATTGATAATTTAGCAGAATGGACAGACAGTCAGGATGATAGTAAATGACTGAAACTGGACATGGATAGTTTAGCAGAATGGATAGACAGTCAGGATGATATTAATTGACGGAAACAGGACATTGATAGTTTAGCAGAATGGACAGAGAGTCAGGATGTTAGTAATTGACTGAAACAGGACATTGATAATTTAGCAGAATGGACAGACAGTCAGGATGATAGTAAATGACTGAAACTGGACATGGATAGTTTAGCAGAATGGATAGACAGTCAGGATGATAGTAATTGACTGAAACAGGACATTGATAAATAAGCAGAATGGATAGACAGTCAGGATGATAGTAATTGACAGAAACAGGACATTGATATTTTAGCAGAATGGATAGACAGTGAGGATGATAGTAATTGACTGAAACAGGACATGGATAGTTTAGCAGAATGGACAGACAGTCAGGATGATAGTAATTGACTGAAACAGGACATGGATAGTTTAGCAGAATGGTCAGACAGTCAGGATGGCAGTAATTGACTGAAACTGGACATGGATAGTTTAGCAGAATGGATAGACAGTCAGGATGATAGTAATTGACTGAAACAGGACATTGATAGTTTAGCAGAATGGACAGACAGTCATGATGATAGTAATTGACTGAAACAGGACATTGATAGGTTAACAGAATGGACAGACAGTCAGGATGATAGTAATTGACTGAAACAGCACATGGATAGTTTAGCAGAATGGACAGAGAGTCAGGATGATAGTAATTGACTGAAACAGGACATTGATAGTTTAGCAGAATGGACAGACAGTCAGGATGATAGTAATTGACTGAAACAGGACATGGATAGTTTAGCAGAATGGACAGACAGTCAGGATGATAGTAATTGACTGAAACAGGACATGGATAGTTTAGCAGAACGGACAGACAGTCAGGATGATATTAATTGACTGAAACAGGACATTGATAATTTAGCAGAGTGGACAGACAGTCAGGATGATAGTAATTGACTGAAACAGGACATGGATAGATTAGCAGAATGGATAGACAGTCAGGATGATAGTAATTGACTGAAGCAGGACATGGATAGTTCAGCAGAATGGACAGACAGTCAGGATGATAGTAATTGACTGAAACAGGACATTGATAGGTTAACAGAATGGACAGAGAGTCAGGATGATAGTAATTGACTGAAACAGGACATTGATAGTTTAGCAGAATGGACAGAGAGTCAGGATGGTAGTAATTGACTGAAACAGGACATGGATAGATTAGCAGAATGGACAGACAGTCAGGATGATAGTAATTGACTGAAACAGGACATGGATAGATTAGCAGAATGGACAGACAGTCAGGATGATAGTAATTGACTGAAACAGGACATGGATAGTTTAGCAGAATGGACAGACAGTCAGGATGATAGTAATTGACTGAAACAGGACATTGATAGGTTAACAGAATGGACAGAGAGTCAGGATGATAGTAATTGACTGAAACAGGACATTGATAGCTTAGCAGAATGGACAGAGAGTCAGGATGGTAGTAATTGACTGAAACAGGACATGGATAGATTAGCAGAATGGACAGACAGTCAGGATGATAGTAATTGACTGAAACAGGACATGGATAGATTAGCAGAATGGACAGAGAGTCAGGATGATAGTAATTGACTGAAACAGGACATTGATAGTTTAGCAGAATGGACAGACAGTCACCATGATAGTAATTGACTGAAACAGGACATGGATAGTTTAGCAGAATGGACAGACAGTCAGGATGATAGTAATTGACTGAAACAGGACATTGATAGTTTAGCAGAATGGACAGACAGTCAGGATGGTAGTAATTGAATGAAACAGGACATTGATAATTTAGCAGAATGGACAGACAGTCAGGATGATAGTAATTGACTGAAACAGGACATGGATAGATTAGCAGAATGGACAGACAGTCAGGATGATAGTAATTGACTGTAACAGGACATGGATAGTTTAGCAGAATGGACAGACAGTCAGGATGATAGTAATTGACAGAAACAGGACTTTGATAGGTTAACAGAATGGACAGAGAGTCAGGATGATAGTAATTGACTGAAACAGGACATTGATAGTTTAGCAGAATGGACAGAGAGTCAGGATGATAGTAATTGACTGAAACAGGACATTGATAGTAGAGCAGAATGGACAGACAGTCAGGATGATAGTAATTGACTGAAACAGGACATTGATAGTTTAGCAGAATGGATGGAGAGTCAGGATGATAATAATTGACTGAAACAGGACATGGATAGTTTAGCAGAATGGACAGACAGTCAGGCTGATAGTAATTGACTGACACAGGACATGGATAGTTTAGCAGAATGGATAGACAGTCAGGATGATATTAATTGACTGAAACAGGACATTGATAGTTTAGCAGAATGGACAGACAGTCAGGATGATAGTAATTGACTGAAACAGGACATGGATAGTTTAGCAGAATGGATAGACAGTCAGGAAGATATTAATTGACTGAAACAGGACATTGATAGTTTAGCAGAATGGACAGACAGTCAGGATGTTAGTAATTGACTGAAACAGGACATTGATAATTTAGCAGAATGGACAGACAGTCAGGATGATAGTAAATGACTGAAACTGGACATGGATAGTTTAGCAGAATGGATCGACAGTCAGGATGATAGTAATTGACTGAAACAGAACATTAATAATTTAGCAGAATGGACAGACAGTCAGGATGATAGTAATTGACTGAAACTGGACATGGATAGTTTAGCAGAATGGATAGACAGTCAGGATGATAGTAAATGACTGAAACCGGACATTGATAATTTAGCAGAATGGACAGACAGTCAGGATGATAGTAATTGACTGAAACCGGACATTGATAATTTAGCAGAACGGACAGACAGTCAGGATGATAGTAATTGACTGAAAAAGGACATGGATAGTTTAGCAGAATGGATAGACAGTCAGGATGATAGTAATTGACTGAAACAGGACATTGATAGTTTAGCAGAATGGACAGAGAGTCAGGATGATAGTAATTGACTGAAACAGGACATGGATAGTTTAGCAGAATGGACAGACAGTCAGGATGATAGTAATTGACTGAAACAGGACATGGATAGTTTAGCAGAATGGATAGACAGTCAGGATGATATTAATTGACTGAAACAGGACATTGATAGTTTAGCAGAATGGACAGACAGTCAGGATGATAGTAATTGACTGAAACAGGACATGGATAGTTTAGCAGAATGGATAGACAGCCAGGATGATATTAATTGACTGAAACAGGACATTGATAGTTTAGCAGAATGGACAGAGAGTCAGGATGTTAGTAATTGACTGAAACAGGACATTGATAATTTAGCAGAATGGATAGACAGTCAGGATGATAGTAAATGACTGAAACTGGACATGGATAGTTTAGCAGAATGGATAGACAGTCAGGATGATAGTAATTGACTGAAACAGGACATTAATAATTTAGCAGAATGGACAGACAGTCAGGATGATAGTAATTGACTGAAACTGGACATGGATAGTTTAGCAGAATGGATAGACAGTCAGGATGATAGTAATTGACTGAAACAGGACATTGATAATTTAGCAGAATGGATAGACAGTCAGGATGATAGTCATTGACTGAAACAGGACATTGATATTTTAGCAGAATGGATAGACAGTGAGGATGATAGTAATTGACAGAAGCAGGACATTGATAGGTTAACAGAATGGACAGACAGTCAGGATGATAGTAATTGACTGAAACAGGACATGGATAGTTTAGCAGAATGGACAGACAGTCAGGATGATAGTAATTGACTGAAACAGGACATGGATAGTTTAGCAGAATGGACAGACAGTCAGGATGATAGCAATTGACTGAAACCGGACATTGATAGGTTAACAGAATGGACAGACAGTCAGGATGATAGTAATTGACTGAAACAGCACATGGATAGTTTAGCAGAATGGACAGAGAGTCAGGATGATAGTAATTGACTGAAACAGGACATGGAAAGATAAGCAGAATGGACAGACTGTCAGGATGATAGTAATTGACTGAAACAGGACATGGATAGTTTAGCAGAATGGACAGACAGTCAGGATGATATTAATTGACTGAAACAGGACATTGATAATTTAGCAGAATGGACAGACAGTCAGGATGATAGCAATTGACTGAAACCGGACATGGATAGATTAGCAGAATGGATAGACAGTCAGGATGATAGTAATTGACTGAAACAGGACATGGATAGTTTAGCAGAATGGACAGACAGTCAGGATGATAGTAATTGACTGAAACAGGACATTGATAGGTTAACAGAATGGACAGAGAGTCAGGATGATAGTAATTGACTGAAACAGGACATTGATAGTTTAGCAGAATGGACAGAGAGTCAGGATGGTAGTAATTGACTGAAACAGGACATTGATAGATTAGCAGAATGGACAGACAGTCAGGATGATAGTAATTGACTGAAACAGGACATGGATAGATTAGCAGAATGGACAGACAGTCAGGATGATAGTAATTGACTGAAACAGGACATAGATAGTTTAGCAGAATGGATAGACAGTCAGAATGATAGTATTTGACTGAAACAGGACATGGATAGTTTAGCAGAACGGACAGAGAGTCAGGATTATAGTAATTGACTGAAACAGGTCATTGATAGTTTAGCAGAATGGACAGAGAGTCAGGATGATAGTAATTGACTGACACCGGACATTGATAGTTTAGCAGAATGGACAGAGAGTCAGGATGGTAGTAATTGACTGAAACAGGACATGGATAGATTAGCAGAATGGACAGACAGTCAGGATGATAGTAATTGACTGAAAAAGGGCATGGATAGATTAGCAGAATGGACAGACAGTCACCATGATAGTAATTGACTGAAACAGGACATTGATAGTTTAGCAGAATGGACAGACAGTCAGGATGATAGTAATTGACTGAAACAGGACATGGATAGTTTAGCAGAATGGATAGACAGTCAGGATGATATTAATTGACTGAAACAGGACATTGATAGTTTCGCAGAATGGACAGAGAGTCAGGATGTTAGTAATTGACTGAAACAGGACATTGATAATTTAGCAGAATGGACAGACAGTCAGGATGATAGTAAATGACTGAAACTGGACATGGATAGTTTAGCAGAATGGATAGACAGTCAGGATGATATTAATTGACGGAAACAGGACATTGATAGTTTAGCAGAATGGACAGAGAGTCAGGATGTTAGTAATTGACTGAAACAGGACATTGATAATTTAGCAGAATGGACAGACAGTCAGGATGATAGTAAATGACTGAAACTGGACATGGATAGTTTAGCAGAATGGATAGACAGTCAGGATGATAGTAATTGACTGAAACAGGACATTGATAAATAAGCAGAATGGATAGACAGTCAGGATGATAGTAATTGACAGAAACAGGACATTGATATTTTAGCAGAATGGATAGACAGTGAGGATGATAGTAATTGACTGAAACAGGACATGGATAGTTTAGCAGAATGGACAGACAGTCAGGATGATAGTAATTGACTGAAACAGGACATGGATAGTTTAGCAGAATGGTCAGACAGTCAGGATGGCAGTAATTGACTGAAACTGGACATGGATAGTTTAGCAGAATGGATAGACAGTCAGGATGATAGTAATTGACTGAAACAGGACATTGATAGTTTAGCAGAATGGACAGACAGTCATGATGATAGTAAATGACTGAAACAGGACATTGATAGGTTAACAGAATGGACAGACAGTCAGGATGATAGTAATTGACTGAAACAGCACATGGATAGTTTAGCAGAATGGACAGAGAGTCAGGATGATAGTAATTGACTGAAACAGGACATTGATAGTTTAGCAGAATGGACAGACAGTCAGGATGATAGTAATTGACTGAAACAGGACATGGATAGTTTAGCAGAATGGACAGACAGTCAGGATGATAGTAATTGACTGAAACAGGACATGGATAGTTTAGCAGAACGGACAGACAGTCAGGATGATATTAATTGACTGAAACAGGACATTGATAATTTAGCAGAGTGGACAGACAGTCAGGATGATAGTAATTGACTGAAACAGGACATGGATAGATTAGCAGAATGGATAGACAGTCAGGATGATAGTAATTGACTGAAGCAGGACATGGATAGTTCAGCAGAATGGACAGACAGTCAGGATGATAGTAATTGACTGAAACAGGACATTGATAGGTTAACAGAATGGACAGAGAGTCAGGATGATAGTAATTGACTGAAACAGGACATTGATAGTTTAGCAGAATGGACAGAGAGTCAGGATGGTAGTAATTGACTGAAACAGGACATGGATAGATTAGCAGAATGGACAGACAGTCAGGATGATAGTAATTGACTGAAACAGGACATGGATAGATTAGCAGAATGGACAGACAGTCAGGATGATAGTAATTGACTGAAACAGGACATGGATAGTTTAGCAGAATGGACAGACAGTCAGGATGATAGTAATTGACTGAAACAGGACATTGATAGGTTAACAGAATGGACAGAGAGTCAGGATGATAGTAATTGACTGAAACAGGACATTGATAGCTTAGCAGAATGGACAGAGAGTCAGGATGGTAGTAATTGACTGAAACAGGACATGGATAGATTAGCAGAATGGACAGACAGTCAGGATGATAGTAATTGACTGAAACAGGACATGGATAGATTAGCAGAATGGACAGAGAGTCAGGATGATAGTAATTGACTGAAACAGGACATTGATAGTTTAGCAGAATGGACAGACAGTCACCATGATAGTAATTGACTGAAACAGGACATGGATAGTTTAGCAGAATGGACAGACAGTCAGGATGATAGTAATTGACTGAAACAGGACATTGATAGTTTAGCAGAATGGACAGACAGTCAGGATGGTAGTAATTGAATGAAACAGGACATTGATAATTTAGCAGAATGGACAGACAGTCAGGATGATAGTAATTGACTGAAACAGGACATGGATAGATTAGCAGAATGGACAGACAGTCAGGATGATAGTAATTGACTGTAACAGGACATGGATAGTTTAGCAGAATGGACAGACAGTCAGGATGATAGTAATTGACAGAAACAGGACTTTGATAGGTTAACAGAATGGACAGAGAGTCAGGATGATAGTAATTGACTGAAACAGGACATTGATAGTTTAGCAGAATGGACAGAGAGTCAGGATGATAGTAATTGACTGAAACAGGACATTGATAGTAGAGCAGAATGGACAGACAGTCAGGATGATAGTAATTGACTGAAACAGGACATTGATAGTTTAGCAGAATGGATGGAGAGTCAGGATGATAATAATTGACTGAAACAGGACATGGATAGTTTAGCAGAATGGACAGACAGTCAGGATGATAGTAATTGACTGACACAGGACATGGATAGTTTAGCAGAATGGATAGACAGTCAGGATGATATTAATTGACTGAAACAGGACATTGATAGTTTAGCAGAATGGACAGACAGTCAGGATGATAGTAATTGACTGAAACAGGACATGGATAGTTTAGCAGAATGGATAGACAGTCAGGAAGATATTAATTGACTGAAACAGGACATTGATAGTTTAGCAGAATGGACAGACAGTCAGGATGTTAGTAATTGACTGAAACAGGACATTGATAATTTAGCAGAATGGACAGACAGTCAGGATGATAGTAAATGACTGAAACTGGACATGGATAGTTTAGCAGAATGGATCGACAGTCAGGATGATAGTAATTGACTGAAACAGAACATTAATAATTTAGCAGAATGGACAGACAGTCAGGATGATAGTAATTGACTGAAACTGGACATGGATAGTTTAGCAGAATGGATAGACAGTCAGGATGATAGTAAATGACTGAAACCGGACATTGATAATTTAGCAGAATGGACAGACAGTCAGGATGATAGTAATTGACTGAAACCGGACATTGATAATTTAGCAGAACGGACAGACAGTCAGGATGATAGTAATTGACTGAAAAAGGACATGGATAGTTTAGCAGAATGGATAGACAGTCAGGATGATAGTAATTGACTGAAACAGGACATTGATAGTTTAGCAGAATGGACAGAGAGTCAGGATGATAGTAATTGACTGAAACAGGACATGGATAGTTTAGCAGAATGGACAGACAGTCAGGATGATAGTAATTGACTGAAACAGGACATGGATAGTTTAGCAGAATGGATAGACAGTCAGGATGATATTAATTGACTGAAACAGGACATTGATAGTTTAGCAGAATGGACAGACAGTCAGGATGATAGTAATTGACTGAAACAGGACATGGATAGTTTAGCAGAATGGATAGACAGCCAGGATGATATTAATTGACTGAAACAGGACATTGATAGTTTAGCAGAATGGACAGAGAGTCAGGATGTTAGTAATTGACTGAAACAGGACATTGATAATTTAGCAGAATGGATAGACAGTCAGGATGATAGTAAATGACTGAAACTGGACATGGATAGTTTAGCAGAATGGATAGACAGTCAGGATGATAGTAATTGACTGAAACAGGACATTAATAATTTAGCAGAATGGACAGACAGTCAGGATGATAGTAATTGACTGAAACTGGACATGGATAGTTTAGCAGAATGGATAGACAGTCAGGATGATAGTAATTGACTGAAACAGGACATTGATAATTTAGCAGAATGGATAGACAGTCAGGATGATAGTCATTGACTGAAACAGGACATTGATATTTTAGCAGAATGGATAGACAGTGAGGATGATAGTAATTGACAGAAGCAGGACATTGATAGGTTAACAGAATGGACAGACAGTCAGGATGATAGTAATTGACTGAAACAGGACATGGATAGTTTAGCAGAATGGACAGACAGTCAGGATGATAGTAATTGACTGAAACAGGACATGGATAGTTTAGCAGAATGGACAGACAGTCAGGATGATAGCAATTGACTGAAACAGGACATTGATAGGTTAACAGAATGGACAGACAGTCAGGATGATAGTAATTGACTGAAACAGCACATGGATAGTTTAGCAGAATGGACAGAGAGTCAGGATGATAGTAATTGACTGAAACAGGACATGGAAAGATAAGCAGAATGGACAGACTGTCAGGATGATAGTAATTGACTGAAACAGGACATGGATAGTTTAGCAGAATGGACAGACAGTCAGGATGATATTAATTGACTGAAACAGGACATTGATAATTTAGCAGAATGGACAGACAGTCAGGATGATAGCAATTGACTGAAACCGGACATGGATAGATTAGCAGAATGGATAGACAGTCAGGATGATAGTAATTGACTGAAAAAGGACATGGATAGTTTAGCAGAATGGACAGACAGTCAGGATGATAGTAATTGACTGAAACAGGACATTGATAGGTTAACAGAATGGACAGAGAGTCAGGATGATAGTAATTGACTGAAACAGGACATTGATAGTTTAGCAGAATGGACAGAGAGTCAGGATGGTAGTAATTGACTGAAACAGGACATTGATAGATTAGCAGAATGGACAGACAGTCAGGATGATAGTAATTGACTGAAACAGGACATGGATAGATTAGCAGAATGGACAGACAGTCAGGATGATAGTAATTGACTGAAACAGGACATAGATAGTTTAGCAGAATGGATAGACAGTCAGAATGATAGTATTTGACTGAAACAGGACATGGATAGTTTAGCAGAACGGACAGAGAGTCAGGATTATAGTAATTGACTGAAACAGGTCATTGATAGTTTAGCAGAATGGACAGAGAGTCAGGATGATAGTAATTGACTGAAACAGGACATGGAAAGATAAGCAGAATGGATAGACAGTCAGGATGATAGTAATTGACTGAAACAGGACATGGATAGTTTAGCAGAATGGACAGACAGTCAGGATGATAGTAATTGACTGAAACAGGACATGGATAGATTAGCAGAATGGATAGACAGTCAGGATGATAGTAATTGACTGAAACAGGACATGGATAGTTTAGCAGAATGGATGGACAGTCAGGATGATATTAATTGACTGAAACAGGACATTGAAAACTTAGCAGAATGGACAGACAGTCAGGATGATAGTAATTGACTGAAACAGGACATGGATAATTTCGCAGAATGGAGAGACAGTCAGGATGATAGTAATTGACTGAAACAGGATAGTGATGAATTAGCAGAATGGACAGACAGTCAGGATGATAGTAATTGATTGAAACAGGACATTGATAGGTTAGCAGAATGGACAGAGGATAAGGAAGATAGTAAATGACTGAAGCTGGACATGGATAGTTTAGCAGAATGGAGAGATAGTCAGGATGATAGTAATTGACTGAAACAGGACATTGATGATTTAGCAGAATGGACAGACAGTCAGGATGATAGTAATTGACTGAAACGGGATATTGATAGTTTAGCAGAATGGACAGAGAGTCAGGATGATAGTAATTGACTGAAACAGGACATGGATAGTTTAGCAGAATGGATAGACAGTCAGGATGATAGTAATTGACTGAAAAAGGACATGGATAGATTAGCAGAATGGACAGACAGTCAGGATGATAGTAATTGACTGAAACAGGACATGGATAGTTTAGCAGAATGGACAGACAGTCAGGATGATAGTAATTGACAGAAACAGGACTTTGATAGGTTAACACAATGGACAGACAGTCAGGATGATAGTAATTGACTGAAACAGGACATTGATAGTTTAGCAGAATGGACAGAGAGTCAGGATGATAGTAATTGACTGAAACAGGACATTGATAGTAGAGCAGAACGGACAGACAGTCAGGATGATAGCAATTGACTGAAACAGGACATTGATAGTTTAGCAGAATGGACAGAGAGTCAGGATAATAGTAACTGACTGAAAAAGGACATTGATAGTTAGGCAGAATGGTCAGACAGTCAGGATGATAGTAAAGGACTGAAACAGGACATTGATAGGTTCGCAGAATGGACAGAGGATCATGATGATAATAATTGACTGAAACGGGACATTGTTAGGTTAGCAGAATGGACAGAGGATCAGGATGATAGTAATTGACTGAAACAGGACATGGATAGATTAGCAGAATGGACAGACAGTCAGGATGATAGTAATTGACTGAAACAGGACATGGATAGATTTGCAGAATGGATAGACAGTCAGGATGATAGTAATTGAATGAAACAGGACATGGATAGTTTAGCAGAATGGATGGACAGTCAGGATGATAGTAATTGACTAAAACAGGACTTTGATAGGTTAACAGAATGGACAGAGAGTCAGGATGATAGTAATTGACTGAAACAGGACATTGATAGTTTAGCAGAATGGACAGAGAGTCAGGATGATAGTAATTGACTGAAACAGGACATTGATAGTAGAGCAGAACGGACAGACAGTCAGGAATTTGGCAATTGACTGAAACAGGACATTGATAGTTTAGCAGAATGGACAGAGAGTCAGGATAATAGTAACTGACTGAAAAAGGACATTGATAGTTAGGCAGAATGGTCAGACAGTCAGGATGATAGTAAAGGACTGAAACAGGACATTGATAGGTTCGCAGAATGGACAGACAGTCAGGATGATAGTAATTGACACAAACAGGACTCTGATAGTTTAGCAGAATGGACAGACAGTCAGGATGATAGTAAATTACTGAAACTGGACATGGATAGTTTAGAAGAATGGACAGAAAGTCAGGATGACAGGAACTGACTGAAACAGGACATTGATAGTTAGGCAGAATGGTCAGACAGTCAGGATGATAGTAAAGGACTGAAACAGGACATTGATAGGTTCGCAGAATGGACAGAGGATCATGATGATAATAATTGACTGAAACGGGACATTGTTAGGTTAGCAGAATGGACAGAGGATCAGGATGATAGTAATTGACTGAAACAGGACATGGATAGATTAGCAGAATGGACAGACAGTCAGGATGATAGTAATTGACTGAAACAGGACATGGATAGATTAGCAGAATGGATAGACAGTCAGGATGATAGTAATTGAATGAAACTGGACATGGATAGTTTATCAGAATGGATAGACAGTCAGGATGATAGTAATTGACTGAAACAGGACATTGATAGTTTAGCAGAATGGACAGAGAGTCAGGATGATAGTAATTGACTGAAACAGGACATGGATAGATTAGCAGAATGGATAGACAGTCAGGATGATAGTAATTGACTGAAAAAGGACATGGATAGTTTAGCAGAATGGATAGACAGTCAGGATGATAGTAATTGACTGAAACAGGACATTGATAATTTAGCAGAATGGACAGACAGTCAGGATGATAGTAATTGACTGAAACAGGACATGGATAGATTAGCAGAATGGACAGACAGTCCAGATGATAGTAATTGACTGAAACAGGACATGGATAGTTTAGCAGAATGGACAGACAGTCAGGATTATAGTAATTGACAGAAACAGGACTTTGATAGGTTAACAGAATGGACAGACAGTCAGGATGATAGTAATTGACTGAAACAGGACATTGATAGTTTAGCAGAATGGACAGAGAGTCAGGATGATAGTAATTGACTGAAACAGGACATTGATAGTAGAGCAGAACGGACAGACAGTCAGGATGATAGCAATTGACTGAAACAGGACATTGATAGTTTAGCAGAATGGACAGAGAGTCAGGATAATAGTAACTGACTGAAAAAGGACATTGATAGTTAGGCAGAATGGTCAGACAGTCAGGATGATAGTAAAGGACTGAAACAGGACATTGATAGGTTCGCAGAATGGACAGATAGTCAGGATGATAGTAATTGACAGAAACAGGACTTTGATAGTTTAGCAAAATGGACAGACAGTCAGGATGATAGTAAATTACTAAAACAGGACATGGATAGATTAGCAGAATGGATAGACAGTCAGGATGATAGTAATTGAATGAAATAGGACATGGATAGTTTAGCAGAATGGATAGACAGTCAGGATGATAGTAATTGACTGAAACAGGACATTGATAGTTTAGCAGAATGGACAGAGAGTCAGGATGATAGTAATTGACTGAAACAGGACATGGATAGATTAGCAGAATGGATAGACAGTCAGGATGATAGTAATTGACTGAAAAAGGACATGGATAGTTTAGCAGAATGGATAGACAGTCAGGATGATAGTAATTGACTGAAACAGGACATTGATAATTTAGCAGAATGGACAGACAGTCAGGATGATAGTAATTGACTGAAACAGGACATGGATAGTTTAGCAGAATGGACAGACAGTCAGGATGATAGTAATTGACAGAAGCAGGACTTTGATAGGTTAACAGAATGGACAGACAGTCAGGATGATAGTAATTGACTGAAACAGGACATTGATAGTTTAGCAGAATGGACAGAGAGTCAGGATGATAGTAATTGACTGAAACAGGACATTGATAGTCGAGCAGAACGGACAGACAGTCAGGATGATAGCAATTGACTGAAACAGGACATTGATAGTTTAGCAGAATGGACAGAGAGTCAGGATAATAGTAACTGACTGAAAAAGGACATTGATAGTTAGGCAGAATGGTCAGACAGTCAGGATGATAGTAAAGGACTGAAACAGGACATTGATAGGTTCGCAGAATGGACAGACAGTCAGGATGATAGTAATTGACAGAAACAGGACTTTGATAGTTTAGGAAAATGGACAGACAGTCAGGATGATAGTAAATTACTGAAACAGGACATGGATAGTTTAGCAGAATGGACAGACAGTCAGGATGACAGGAACTGACTGAAACAGGACATTGATAGTTAGGCAGAATGGTCAGACAGTCAGGATGATAGTAAAGGACTGAAACAGGACATTGATAGGTTCGCAGAATGGACAGAGGATCATGATGATAATAATTGACTGAAACGGGACATTGTTAGGTTAGCAGAATGGACAGAGGATCAGGATGATAGTAATTGACTGAAACAGGACATGGATAGATTAGCAGAATGGATCGACAGTCAGGATGATAGTAATTGACTGAAACAGGACATTGATAGTTTAGCAGAATGGATGGACAGTCAGGATGATAGTAATTGACTAAAACAGGACTTTGATAGGTTAACAGAATGGACAGAGAGTCAGGATGATAGTAATTGACTGAAACAGGACATGGATAGTTTAGCAGAATGGACAGAGAGTCAGGATGATAGTAATTGACTGAAAAAGGACATGGATAGTTTAGCAGAATGGATAGACAGTCAGGATGATAGTAATTGACTGAAACAGGACATGGATAGATTAGCAGAATGGATCGACAGTCAGGATGATAGTAATTGACTGAAACAGGACATTGATAGTTTAGCAGAATGGATAGACAGTCAGGATGATAGTAATTGACTGAAACAGGGCATTGATAGTTTAGCAGAATGGACAGAGAGTCAGGATGATAGTAATTGACTGAAACAGGACATGGATAGATTAGCAGAATGGATAGACAGTCAGGATGATAGTAATTGACTGAAAAAGGACATGGATAGTTTAGCAGAATGGATAGACAGTCAGGATGATAGTAATTGACTGAAACAGGACATTGATAATTTAGCAGAATGGACAGACAGTCAGGATGATAGTAATTGACTGAAACAGGACATGGATAGATTAGCAGAATGGACAGACAGTCCAGATGATAGTAATTGACTGAAACAGGACATGGATAGTTTAGCAGAATGGACAGACAGTCAGGATGATAGTAATTGACAGAAACAGGACTTTGATAGGTTAACAGAATGGACAGACAGTCAGGATGATAGTAATTGACTGAAACAGGACATTGATAGTTTAGCAGAATGGACAGAGAGTCAGGATGATAGTAATTGACTGAAACAGGACATTGATAGTAGAGCAGAACGGACAGACAGTCAGGATGATAGCAATTGACTGAAACAGGACATTGATAGTTTAGCAGAATGGACAGAGAGTCAGGATAATAGTAACTGACTGAAAAAGGACATTGATAGTTAGGCAGAATGGTCAGACAGTCAGGATGATAGTAAAGGACTGAAACAGGACATTGATAGGTTCGCAGAATGGACAGACAGTCAGGATGATAGTAATTGACAGAAAAAGGACTTTGATAGTTTAGCAAAATGGACAGACAGTCAGGATGATAGTAAATTACTAAAACAGGACATGGATTGATTAGCAGAATGGATAGACAGTCAGGATGATAGTAATTGAATGAAACAGGACATGGATAGTTTAGCAGAATGTATAGACAGTCAGGATGATAGTAATTGACTGAAACAGGACATTGATAGTTTAGCAGAATGGACAGAGAGTCAGGATGATAGTAATTGACTGAAACAGGACATGGATAGATTAGCAGAATGGATAGACAGTCAGGATGATAGTAATTGACTGAAAAAGGACATGGATAGTTTAGCAGAATGGATAGACAGTCAGGATGATAGTAATTGACTGAAACAGGACATTGATAATTTAGCAGAATGGACAGACAGTCAGGATGATAGTAATTGACTGAAACAGGACATGGATAGTTTAGCAGAATGGACAGACAGTCAGGATGATAGTAATTGACAGAAGCAGGACTTTGATAGGTTAACAGAATGGACAGACAGTCAGGATGATAGTAATTGACTGAAACAGGACATTGATAGTTTAGCAGAATGGACAGAGAGTCAGGATGATAGTAATTGACTGAAACAGGACATTGATAGTCGAGCAGAACGGACAGACAGTCAGGATGATAGCAATTGACTGAAACAGGACATTGATAGTTTAGCAGAATGGACAGAGAGTCAGGATAATAGTAACTGACTGAAAAAGGACATTGATAGTTAGGCAGAATGGTCAGACAGTCAGTATGATAGTAAAGGACTGAAACAGGACATTGATAGGTTCGCAGAATGGACAGACAGTCAGGATGATAGTAATTGACAGAAACAGGACTTTGATAGTTTAGGAAAATGGACAGACAGTCAGGATGATAGTAAATTACTGAAACAGGACATGGATAGTTTAGCAGAATGGACAGACAGTCAGGATGACAGGAACTGACTGAAACAGGACATTGATAGTTAGGCAGAATGGTCAGACAGTCAGGATGATAGTAAAGGACTGAAACAGGACATTGATAGGTTCGCAGAATGGACAGAGGATCATGATGATAATAATTGACTGAAACGGGACATTGTTAGGTTAGCAGAATGGACAGAGGATCAGGATGATAGTAATTGACTGAAACAGGACATGGATAGATTAGCAGAATGGACAGACAGTCAGGATGATAGTAATTGACTGAAACAGGACATGGATAGACTTGCAGAATGGATAGACAGTCAGGATGATAGTAATTGAACGAAACAGGACATGGATAGTTTAGCAGAATGGATGGACAGTCAGGATGATAGTAATTGACTAAAACAGGACTTTGATAGGTTAACAGAATGGACAGAGAGTCAGGATGATAGTAATTGACTGAAACAGGACATGGATAGTTTAGCAGAATGGACAGAGAGTCAGGATGATAGTAATTGACTGAAACAGGACATTGATAGTAGAGCAGAACGGACAGACAGTCAGGATGATAGCAATTGACTGAAACAGGACATTGATAGTTTAGCAGAATGGACAGAGAGTCAGGATAATAGTAACTGACTGAAAAAGGACATTGATAGTTAGGCAGAATGGTCAGACAGTCAGGATGATAGTAAAGGACTGAAACAGGACATTGATAGTTTCGCAGAATGGACAGACAGTCAGGATGATAGTAATTGACACAAACAGGACTTTGATAGTTTAGCAGAATGGACAGACAGTCAGGATGATAGTAAATTACTGAAACAGGACATGGATAGTTTAGCAGAATGGACAGAAAGTCAGGATGACAGGAACTGACTGAAACAGGACATTGATAGTTAGGCAGAATGGTCAGACAGTCAGGAAGATAGTAAAGGACTGAAACAGGACATTGATAGGTTCGCAGAATGGACAGAGGATCATGATGATAATAATTGACTGAAACGGGACATTGTTAGGTTAGCAGAATGGACAGAGGATCAGGATGATAGTAATTGACTGAAACAGGACATGGATAGATTAGCAGAATGGACAGACAGTCAGGATGATAGTAATTGACTGAAACAGGACATGGATAGATTAGCAGAATGGATAGACAGTAAGGATGATAGTAATTGAATGAAACAGGACATGGATAGTTTAGCAGAATGGATAGACAGTCAGGATGATAGTAATTGACTGAAACAGGACATTGATAGTTTAGCAGAATGGACAGAGAGTCAGGATGATAGTAATTGACTGAAACAGGACATGGATAGATTAGCAGAATGGATAGACAGTCAGGATGATAGTAATTGACTGAAAAAGGACAGGGATAGTTTAGCAGAATGGATAGACAGTCAGGATGATAGTAATTGACTGAAACAGGACATTGATAATTGAGCAGAATGGACAGACAGTCAGGATGATAGTAATTGACTGAAACAGGACATGGATAGATTAGCAGAATGGACAGACAGTCCAGATGATAGTAATTGACTGAAACAGGACATGGATAATTTAGCAGAATGGACAGACAGTCATGATGATTGTAATTGACAGAAACAGGACTTTGATAGGTTAACAGAATGGACAGACAGTCGGGATGATAGTAATTGACTGAAACAGGACATTGATAGTTTAGCATAATGGACAGAGAGTCAGGATGATAGTAATTGACTTAAACAGGACATTGATAATAGAGCAGAACGGACAGACAGTCAGGATGATAGCAATTGACTGAAACAGGACATTGATAGTTTAGCAGAATGGACAGAGAGTCAGGATAATAGTAACTGACTGAAAAAGGACATTGATAGTTAGGCAGAATGGTCAGACAGTCAGGATGATAGTAAAGGACTGAAACAGGACATTGATAGGTTCGCAGAATGGACAGACAGTCAGGATGATAGTAATTGACAGAAACAGGACTTTGATAGTTTAGCAAAATGGGCAGACAGTCAGGATGATAGTAAATTACTGAAACAGGACATGGATAGTTTAGCAGAATGGACAGACAGTCAGGATGACAGGAACTGACTGAAACAGGACATTGATAGTTAGGCAGAATGGTCAGACAGTCAGGATGATAGTAAAGGACTGAAACAGGACATTGATAGGTTCGCAGAATGGACAGAGGATCATGATGATAATAATTGACTGAAACGGGACATTGTTAGGTTAGCAGAATGGACAGAGGATCAGGATGATAGTAATTGACTGAAACAGGACATGGATAGATTAGCAGAATGGACAGACAGTCAGGATGATAGTAATTGAATGAAACAGGACATGGATAGTTTAGCAGAATGGATGGACAGTCAGGATGATAGTAATTGACTAAAACAGGACTTTGATAGGTTAACAGAATGGACAGACAGTCAGGATGATAGTAATTGACTGAAACAGGACATTGATAGTTTAGCAGAATGGACAGAGAGTCAGGATGATAGTAATTGACTGAAACAGGACATTGATAGTAGAGCAGAACGGACAGACAGTCAGGATGATAGCAATTGACTGAAACAGGACATTGATAGTTTAGCAGAATGGACAGAGAGTCAGGATAATAGTAACTGACTGAAAAAGGACATTGATAGTTAGGCAGAATGGTCAGATAGTCAGGATGATAGTAAAGGACTGAAACAGGACATTGATAGGTTCGCAGAATGGACAGACAGTCAGGATGATAGTAATTGACAGAAACAGGACTTTGATAGTTTAGCAGAGTGGACAGACAGTCAGGATGATAGTAAATTACTGAAACAGGACATGGATTGTTTAGCAGAATGAATTGAAAGTCAGGGTGACAGGAACTGACTGAAACAGGACATTGATAGTTAGGCAGAATGGTCAGACAGTCAGGATGATAGTAAAGGACTGAAACAGGACATTGATAGGTTCGCAGAATGGACACAGGATCATGATGATAATAATTGACTGAAACGGGACATTGTTAGGTTAGCAGAATGGACAGAGGATCAGGATGATAGTAATTGACTGAAACAGGACATGGATAGATTAGCAGAATGGACAGACAGTCAGGATGATAGTAATTGACTGAAACAGGACATGGATAGAATAGCAGAATGGATAGACAGTCAGGATGATAGTAATTGAATGAAACTGGACATGGATAGTTTAGCAGAATGGATAGACAGTCAGGATGATAGTAATTGACTGAAACAGGACATTGATAGTTTAACAGAATGGACAGAGAGTCAGGATGATAGTAATTGACTGAAACAGGACATGGATAGATTAGCAGAATGGATAGACAGTCAGGATGATAGTAATTGACTGAAAAAGGACATGGATAGTTTAGCAGAATGGATAGACAGTCAGGATGATAGTAATTGACTGAAACAGGACATTGATAATTTAGCAGAATGGACAGACAGTCAGGATGATAGTAATTGACTGAAACAGGGCATGGATAGATTAGCAGAATGGACAGACAGTCAGGATGATAGTAATTGACTGAAACAGGACATGGATAGTTTAGCAGAATCGACAGACAGTCAGGATGATAGTAATTGACAGAAACAGGACTTTGATAGGTTAACAGAATGGACAGACAGTCAGGATGATAGTAATTGACTGAAACAGGACATTGATAGTTTAGCAGAATGGACAGAGAGTCAGGATGATAGTAATTGACTGAAACAGGACATTGATAGTAGAGCAGAATGGACAGACAGTCAGGATGATAGCAATTGACTGAAACAGGACATTGATAGTTTAGCAGAATGGACAGAGAGTCAGGATAATAGTAACTGACTGAAAAAGGACATTGATAGTTAGGCAGAATGGTCAGACAGTCAGGATGATAGTAAAGGACTGAAACAGGACATTGATAGGTTCGCAGAATGGACAGACAGTCAGGATGATAGTAATTGACAGAAACAGGACTTTGATAGTTTAGCAGAATGGACAGACAGTCAGGATGATAGTAAATTACTGAAACAGGACATGGATAGTTTAGCAGAATGGACAGACAGTCAGGATGACAGGAACTGACTGAAACAGGACATTGATAGTTAGGCAGAATGGTCAGACAGTCAGGATGATAGTAAAGGACTGAAACAGGACATTGATAGGTTCGCAGAATGGACAGAGGATCATGATGATAATAATTGACCGAAACGGGACATTGTTAGGTTAGCAGAATGGACAGAGGATCAGGATGATAGTAATTGACTGAAACAGGACATGGATAGATTAGCAGAATGGACAGACAGTCAGGATGATAGTAATTGACTGAAACAGGACATTGATAGTTTAGCAGAATGGACAGAGAGTCAGGATGATAGTAATTGACTGAAACAGGACATGGATAGATTGGCAGAATGGATAGACAGTCAGGATGATAGTAATTGACTGAAAAAGGGCATGGATAGTTTAGCAGAATGGATAGACAGTCAGGATGATAGTAATTGACTGAAACAGGACATTGATAATTTAGCAGAATGGATAGACAGTCAGGATGATAGTAATTGACTGAAACAGGACATGGCTAGATTAGCAGAATGGACAGACAGTCAGGATGATAGTAATTGACTGAAACAGGACATGGATAGTTTAGCAGAATCGACAGACAGTCAGGATGATAGTAATTGACAGAAACAAGACTTTGAT